>NC_025700.1:23419890-23452667 GCF_000633955.1 Camelina sativa | reverse complement strand
AATTAAAAAGCAAGACCCAAAACAAAAACAGGAATAATCGACAATTGCAATTAACAATTCTGTTCATACATAATAACCCATTAAAAAACTCACCACCGGAACAGAACAGAACAAAGAAAATCAGCCACCACCGAATGACACAGATTTTGTTTCGGCTTCTTCTCAAACAATCCTCTTTGTCACTGGCGTCGGTAACTGGCTGAAGAAGTGAAAATCAGTGTTTAGAGTTATTAATCGGGTTTTTTTTGGGATTGTAAAATCTCATTGTCGTCGGCGGAAGAAGCAAGGTTTGAAATTAAAAAGCAAGACCCAAAACAAAAACAGGAATAATCGACAATTGCAATTAACAATTCTGTTCATACATAATAACCCATTAAAAAACTCACCACCGGAACAGAACAGAACAAAGAAAATCAGCCACCACCGAATGACACAGATTTTGTTTCGGCTTCTTCTCAAACAATCCTCTTTGTCACTGGCGTCGGTAACTGGCTGAAGAAGTGAAAATCAGTGTTTAGAGTTATTAATCGGGTTTTTTTTGGGATTGTAAAATCTCATTGTCGTCGGCGGAAGAAGCAAGGTTTGAAATTAAAAAGCAAGACCCAAAACAAAAACAGGAATAATCGACAATTGCAATTAACAATTCTGTTCATACATAATAACCCATTAAAAAACTCACCACCGGAACAGAACAGAACAAAGAAAATCAGCCACCACCGAATGACACAGATTTTGTTTCGGCTTCTTCTCAAACAATCCTCTTTGTCACTGGCGTCGGTAACTGGCTGAAGAAGTGAAAATCAGTGTTTAGAGTTATTAATCGGGTTTTTTTTGGGATTGTAAAATCTCATTGTCGTCGGCGGAAGAAGCAAGGTTTGAAATTAAAAAGCAAGACCCAAAACAAAAACAGGAATAATCGACAATTGCAATTAACAATTCTGTTCATACATAATAACCCATTAAAAAACTCACCACCGGAACAGAACAGAACAAAGAAAATCAGCCACCACCGAATGACACAGATTTTGTTTCGGCTTCTTCTCAAACAATCCTCTTTGTCACTGGCGTCGGTAACTGGCTGGAGAAGTGAAAATCGGTGTTTAGAGTTATTAATCGGGTTTTTTTTGGGATTGTAAAATCTCTTTGTCGTCGGCGGAAGAAGCAAGGTTTGAGTTTTTTTGAGAAAAGGGAAAACGAATGTCGGACAAAAAAAGGTTTGAGATTTCATTTTTTTTTAATTACTCACTCATTTTTTATTTCACTTATTTCCTATTTTACTTTCTTTGGGCTTTTGGTAATTTGAACACAAATTTGTGTCATTCTAGTTTTTCCCTAAGGAAGGGTGTCAATCTAGCAATATTTTTCAAATTTTGTGTCAATCTGGTCTATTTTCACTAATTTTTATGTATAGAACAAAATTTCACACATTTAGGATTAAAATTTTAAATAAAAAATAAAACGACTCAAAAGAGAAAGTATCATCCACCATGTCCATACGGGTCCGTATCAGCTTTCCTACCTGATTCTCTCCCCCACAAACCACAACACTACCAACACTCTCTCTAAATACCCCCAGAAAAACAAAATTGCTCTCTGGTTTTGTTATAGCTCTTCTCTCTCACAAATCAAAAACCATCTTTTTTTCTGCGTTTATTATTATTACTATCATCAATCTCCTTAAATTCATAACAATACAAACATAAATTCTGTGTTTTTAATAGACCCAATAAAGAAAAAGCTTTCAGTTTAATTTTTTTTTTTATTCATCTTTGCTTTTTTGCTTTTTCTCTTTCTCTCTTTTGTGGGCACAACAACAAAACATCGACTAATAAGTAAATGTTTTTGTGTTCTTCTTCTTCATCTTCTTCTTCTCTCCTTATGGTTAAGTAAGCTTTTCATGGTGGTGATATGAAGATGACAACGATGAAGCAAAACCCTTTCTTTCTCTTCTCTGTCTTGTTACTACTCTGTTTCTTCGTTACTTGTTCTCTCTCTTCCGAGCCCAGAAACCCTGAAGGTAAATAAAAACGACAAAAAGACTCGTTTTTTTTTTCCATTTGGGTATAACGAAAGTTTCAAACTTTCTTACTTTGGTTGATGTTTTTTTCTTACAGTGGAGGCATTGATAAACATAAAGAACGATTTACATGATCCACATGGTGTTTTGAACAACTGGGATGAGTTCTCTGTTGATCCTTGTAGCTGGACTATGATCTCTTGTTCTCAAGACAATCTCGTTACTGGCCTGTAAGCATATATATAAATTTCGATTTTTTTTTTGTTTTTCATAATGGTGACAAATTCTTCATCTTTGCCTCTCTCTCTCTGTTTCTCCCAATTGCAGAGGAGCTCCAAGTCAGTCTCTTTCAGGAACTTTATCTGGCTCAATCGGAAATCTCACTAATCTTCGACAAGTGTAAGATTATTTTTGTTTCTTTCTTCAATTATATAGAAAAAAATGTCTCCTTTTGTTTGTTTCTTCAACCTTTGTTCTGTTTTTGGATTCTTGTAGGTTATTACAGAACAATAACATCTCAGGCAAAATCCCACCGGAGCTTTGTTCTCTTCCCAAATTACAGACTTTGGATTTATCCAATAACCGGTTCTCCGGTGGAATCCCCGGTTCTGTTAACCAGCTGAGTAGTCTCCAATATCTGTGAGTTCTCTTTCTGTTTAGGTTTTCTAATGATGTTCTTCAATCAAAGCTTCGTGCTCTTAACTTAAACCTCGTACGTTTTCTGTAATGATTTGATTAGGAGGTTGAACAACAACTCATTATCTGGGCCCTTTCCTGCTTCTCTGTCTCAAATCCCTCATCTCTCTTTCTTGTGAGTATATAGAGACTTAAAGTTTGAATTTTTTCTGACCTTCTTTTTTTACCTTAAGACTCATGTTTTTGTTGATGTTTGGTTTCAGAGACTTGTCTTATAACAATCTCAGAGGTCCTGTTACTAAATTCCCTGCAAGGACATTCAGGTAAAGACTTTTCTTTTTTTGGTTTTTAACATTTTTGAGTGACAACACACTTCCTTGGTCTTGTCAAGAATTGAGTTTTCTTATCGTTTCACTGTTGAAATGCAGTGTTGCTGGGAACCCTTTGATTTGTAAAAACAGTCCACCTGAGATTTGTGCAGGATCTATCAGTTCAAGTCCTCTTTCTGTTTCTTTACGCTCCTCATCAGGTAAAAACATCAGTTTCAGTAATCTTTTTTTCATTTGATTTTTGTCCATTTCTCATTAGTTTACTACTATTTGGGATTTTTAATAGGACGTCGAACCAACATATTGGCGGTTGCACTTGGTGTAAGCCTTGGCTTTGCTGTTAGTGTAATCCTCTCTCTCGGGTTCATTTGGTACCGGAAGAAACAAAGAAGGCTAATGATGCTTCGCATAAGTGGTTCGTCAACTCGAGCAAGCTTGTGGTTATATGCACTTTCATTTCAAGAAGATTTTGCTTGTTGTCTAATGTAATTTTTGTTTATGCAGACAAGCAAGAGGAAGGGTTACTAGGATTGGGAAATCTAAGAAGCTTCACATTCAGAGAACTCCATGTAGCAACGGATGGTTTTAGTTCCAAGAGCATTCTTGGTGCTGGTGGGTTTGGTAATGTCTACAGAGGAAAGCTCGGAGATGGGACAGTGGTTGCAGTGAAACGACTGAAAGATGTGAATGGAACATCTGGGAACTCACAGTTTCGTACTGAGCTTGAGATGATCAGCTTAGCTGTACATAGGAATTTGCTTCGGTTAATCGGTTATTGCGTGAGTTCTAACGAAAGACTTCTTGTCTACCCTTACATGTCCAATGGCAGTGTCGCCTCTAGGCTTAAAGGTATTCATAAAACTGGTTTTTGTTAATTGATTTTAGTCACAGAACTGTAATCAGTTGAAACTAATGTTTGGTACTGTTACAGCTAAACCAGCATTGGACTGGAACACAAGGAAGAAGATAGCAATAGGTGCTGCAAGAGGTTTGTTTTATCTACACGAGCAATGTGATCCCAAGATCATTCACCGAGATGTCAAGGCAGCAAACATTCTCCTAGATGAGTATTTTGAAGCTGTTGTTGGTGATTTTGGGCTCGCAAAGCTACTCAACCACGAGGATTCACATGTTACAACCGCTGTTAGAGGAACAGTTGGTCACATTGCACCTGAGTATCTCTCCACTGGTCAGTCATCTGAGAAAACCGATGTCTTTGGGTTCGGTATACTTTTGCTAGAGCTCATCACAGGAATGAGAGCTCTTGAGTTTGGCAAAACCGTGAGTCAAAAAGGAGCTATGCTTGAATGGGTAAGCAAGCAATTACTATAAATTTAAGAGTTTTAGACCAAAAAATGTAATCAAAAGAGATAGCCTTAAAACTCTTTTTGGTGTTGCAGGTGAGGAAGCTACACAAAGATATGAAAGTAGAGGAGCTTGTAGACAGAGAACTTGGGACAAACTACGATAGAATAGAAGTTGGAGAGATGCTACAAGTGGCTTTGCTCTGCACTCAGTTTCTTCCAGCTCACAGACCGAAAATGTCTGAAGTGGTTCAGATGCTTGAAGGAGATGGACTGGCAGAGAGATGGGCTGCTTCACACAACCATTCACATTTCTACCATGCCAACATCTCTTACAGGAGTATTACTTCTACTGATGCTAACGGCAACAACCAAACAAAGCATCTGTTTGGTTCCTCAGGATTTGAAGATGAAGATGATAATCAGGCCTTAGATTCATTTGCCATGGAATTGTCTGGTCCAAGGTAGTAGATCTTGGACAAAGAGTGAAAGAATGATATAATATCCCCACGACTTCAGTATTGTTTAGAGTTTATAGACATGTAAAGGTGATTAATCCTCTGAAATTGAGATTATGGGTCTAATGAATACTATTTTGGATGTATATATATTACGGTTTTCTTGAAATGTGTTTATTTTGGTCTCTCTCTCAAACTCGTTTAATATTTGTGGTGGTCCTGTGAAAGTAATGTTTGGTCAAACACTGACCAAACAACTTAATGATATGTTGACTTCAACTTCTAATTGTTCTGTTTTGTATATTTTTCTAAAACACAAAACTACAAAAGATGTAAAGCACATGATAGCTTTTNTGAGTTTGGCAAAACCGTGAGTCAAAAAGGAGCTATGCTTGAATGGGTAAGCAAGCAATTACTATAAATTTAAGAGTTTTAGACCAAAAAATGTAATCAAAAGAGATAGCCTTAAAACTCTTTTTGGTGTTGCAGGTGAGGAAGCTACACAAAGATATGAAAGTAGAGGAGCTTGTAGACAGAGAACTTGGGACAAACTACGATAGAATAGAAGTTGGAGAGATGCTACAAGTGGCTTTGCTCTGCACTCAGTTTCTTCCAGCTCACAGACCGAAAATGTCTGAAGTGGTTCAGATGCTTGAAGGAGATGGACTGGCAGAGAGATGGGCTGCTTCACACAACCATTCACATTTCTACCATGCCAACATCTCTTACAGGAGTATTACTTCTACTGATGCTAACGGCAACAACCAAACAAAGCATCTGTTTGGTTCCTCAGGATTTGAAGATGAAGATGATAATCAGGCCTTAGATTCATTTGCCATGGAATTGTCTGGTCCAAGGTAGTAGATCTTGGACAAAGAGTGAAAGAATGATATAATATCCCCACGACTTCAGTATTGTTTAGAGTTTATAGACATGTAAAGGTGATTAATCCTCTGAAATTGAGATTATGGGTCTAATGAATACTATTTTGGATGTATATATATTACGGTTTTCTTGAAATGTGTTTATTTTGGTCTCTCTCTCAAACTCGTTTAATATTTGTGGTGGTCCTGTGAAAGTAATGTTTGGTCAAACACTGACCAAACAACTTAATGATATGTTGACTTCAACTTCTAATTGTTCTGTTTTGTATATTTTTCTAAAACACAAAACTACAAAAGATGTAAAGCACATGATAGCTTTTATATACATAAAAACCCCAACAACTTTTGCTATTTATAGTCTCATGATCTTTGGTTGTTCTTGGATATTATTTGTTTGTCATCAATTCGTTGTGTTTTGATCTTTTATATTCTTCTACATACCACAGTCTTGATGCTATTACCCTATCTTAATCTTCATTTGTGTTACAAAATGGTCTATGTAGTTACTGTAGACCATGTACTTGTTCTGTCTAAACAGCAATGGAATCTTTTTTCAAAACATCACTCGTACTCATCATCATTGTCTCATACTTCTCATATTACTTCACAGTTACGGAATCCGTTAAACCTAGTCGAATGGCGATGAAGCTGATACACCGTGAATCAGTGGCTCGTCGCAACCCAAATGCCCGAGTTCCAGTCACTCTAGAGGAACATATCGAACACCTTACATATACTTCATCTGCGCGGTTTAAGTATCTACTGAATTCTATTGGAAAAGAGCTAGGCAGCAGCGATTTCCAAATCGATGTTCATCAAGCAATCCAGTCGTCAATGTTTTATGTGAACTTCTCTGTAGGACAGCCTCCGGTACCGCAGTTCACTATCATGGATACTGGAAGCTCACTTTTATGGATCCAGTGTCTTCCCTGCAAATACTGCTCATCAGATCATATGATCCATCCTGTCTTTAATCCAGCATTGTCTTCAACATTTGCACAGTGTTCCTGCAATGATCGATTTTGCAGGTATGCACCACACGGAAGCTGCGGCACCTCAAACGAGTGCCTTTACGATCAGGTATATATAAGTGGCGCTGGCTCAAAAGGCGTTCTGGCTAAAGAACAGTTGATATTCACAACACCAAACGGAAACACTGTTGTGACCCAACCTGTTGCCTTTGGGTGTGGGCATGAGAATGGAGAGCAGTTGGAGAGTGAGATCACAGGTATTTTGGGTTTAGGAGCCAAACCCACATCGCTTGCACTACAGCTAGGGTCTAAATTCTCTTACTGCATAGGCGATTTAGCTAACAAAAACTACGGTTACAATCAGCTGGTTCTGGGCGACGCCGACATTCTCGGCGATCCAACACCCATTGACACAGATAATGGTGTCTACTATATGACTCTTGAAGGGATTAGTGTTGGGGAAAAACAACTCAGTATTGAACCGGTGGTATTCAGAAAAAGAGGACCAAGAACAGGGGTCATACTCGACTCAGGCACACTCTATACCTGGCTAGCAGATATAGCCTACAGAGAACTCTACAATGAAATAAAATCCATTCTGGAACCAAGATTAGAGAGATTCTGGTTTAGAGACCTCGTGTGCTACCAAGGAAGAGTGAGCGAAGAGCTCATAGGCTTCCCTGTGGTGACATTTCATTTTGCAGGCGGAGCTGAGCTGGCAATGGAGGCCGCAAGCATGTTTTATCAGATGTCAGAATCGGATGCGTATCATAACGTCTTTTGCATGTCGGTGAGGCCAACCACAGAACATGGAGGAGAATATAAGGATTTCACAGCTATTGGGCTAATGGCTCAACAATACTACAATATTGGTTACGATCTCATAGAAAAAAAAGTCTATCTCCAGAGAATTGACTGTGTTCTACTCGATGACTATTCCCCATCAAATTAAATATTGTATAGACTGACAATGTCAATGTAAAAGGGGTTCACAGAACCTAGAGAGTTAACCTGTTGATACATTTGTATAGTAATGAAGAACGTTCCCCAAGTTCATGTTGCATTCCAGAAAACACACACTCATCTTGTTCTCGTCCTGACGACTTGCCCTCTCGAAGCTTTCTTCTCCATCTTCTCTCGCTTTTTACGGGACTTTTCATCTTCCACACCTCCCTAATTAATTCAAAACACAGAGACATGGTAAAGCTTTTTGCCTTTCTTAAAAGCAGTTAAACAAACAGTACTTAAACTAAGTGAGAATTTTACCTCTGAGCCTTGTGACATAAATCCTCGAATAAGACCAGAAGCTTTGTATGCACCAAACGCAGGAATCTAAAAAACCAAACAAAATATTTCAATCACTTCAATCAAACTCTTTACATGTCACTCAGGAGCTATCAATAAGCAAAGAAACTAAAAACATGCATACCACTAGATACATGTACCAAAACTTTCCAGAGATGATAGAAGCCAGCTGAACAAAGCAGGTGATATAGATGAGATCATGCAAGTACCTGCAAAGATTATCAGAAACTATGATATTAAAATTTGCACAACCAAACAATCACAATATGCAAATCCAAGATACAGAAGAAGCGTACCCACAGATTCCACCAGTGGTCATGTCAAATCCACCATCGATAAGCTCACCATCATCAGTAACACTAGGTTTAGCCATTTGATTGAGCTGCTTATACGGAAACGCGTAAGCAAGCGAAGTTATCACTAAGCCGATCCAATGTTTCCACGTAAAGCTTGAATGAAAAATCAGCATCCTCACAACGAAGTACACAACCTGTGATTGTGAATATAAATTTACCAGATCCAATTCTCAATTTCGTGGAAGTGAGATCTAATCCATGAAGAATCGAATAGATGAAAGAGGAAACAATACATACATTGGAAGCGATGATGAGACGACGAAGCTTGGCCATGTGCTTGGCGTTCTCTTCCTTTCGTTTCTTCGCTCCTTGATTCGCCATTCGTGATCTCCGCGATTCTGAGGCTCTCGATGTTCTTCGTCTTTATTTTTTTCCGGCGAAGCAGAGAGGTTATGGTGAAGGACGACGACCATGGTTTCGCTTCCGATGAATCTTGTGTCTTATATGGGCCAGGCTTCTTAGTGGGAATTTATATTAGGCCCATTTGAGCTTTGACTTCATATGTCACAGTTTTGGTTCCTAATTGATGGCTCACTCTCGTTGTAGTGTGTGACCTCATGCTAGATCTCTCTGCAAGCAAATGGACTGAAGGGGATTGCACAAACAGTTGCTTTTGTTGGTTTCTTAGACTATGATCCACTTTATTTGGCTATGGGAAATATCGTGAAATTTGGGTATGTTTGCTTGTAGCGATCGCATTTAAAAGTTTGATAAACACATTTTGTTTTGAAGTATATTAAGTAGTGGTTTATTAATTGATTCAATGGATGTCAACCTAATGCATTGTACCTATGTATTGATTTTAAACAGACCATGTAAGTCAAGAAACACTATCAATAGTCTCGGCTTGGATGGGAATCTCGACACTCAAACCTTTTTCAATAGTATGGAAATACTCATCTGTGTGGGCTAGTGATTGCATGTGATATGTCAAACCTGTTGATGTTCGCTACATATTTGTGTTCTTCACATTACTAACCATAAAAGGGGGAAAAGAGCAACTAAGCATTGTTTGAGCCAAGTGTAAATTGGTTTATCAAAAGGTGCCCTTGACAGAAGAAGATGAGGATCAGCGATCAAAGCAGTGAATCTAGAGTAAAAGCATAAAGATTTGGTGAGGGTTACCGCAATCTTTGAGTACAAGAAAAAGTATTCATGTAGACTTCTTACTGATCAATTTATAATAAACTGCAAATCTACCATCAAGTTTCCTCTTAGTACCAAAAAAAAAAAGATGACGATTGATGCATATACCAAGCTAAGAAGATGATATTAGAGGCTTAAGCATTGTATCCTGATGAAGATTTGATATCAAAGTAATGGATCCAGAGTTAAAGCACAAGGACATTGGTGAGGTTCACCGCAATCGTCGAGCAAAATAAGAAAAGAGTATTCATGTAGACTTCTTACTGATCAGTTTATAATAATTGCAAATCTAGCACCAAGTTCCCTATTAGTACCCAAAAAAAGATGACTATTGATGCATATACCAAGCTTAAGAGATGATATTAGAGGTTTAAGCATTGTTATCCAGAGTAAAAGCACAAGTCATCACATCGGTGGGGATCATTGCAATCTTTTTAGTACAAGAAAGAGTATTCATGTAGACTTCTTACAGAATCAGTTCATAGTAACTGCGAATCTACCACCAAATTTTCTCAAAGCTAGTGCTTAGAACACAAAAAAGATGATTACCAATGCATACACCGAGCTAAGAAGATCTGCCCACTGGTTCAAGAGCTTCAACAGTGACAATGCTGTTTCCTCTAATCACCTGCAAACCATACCAAAATCAGAGTTCCAATCTGTCAAGAACAATAAATGATTAATAACAAAGGGACACAACATCGAGAGAGACTTACCACCATCCCAATGTCGGTTTTGTCATTACCGTTCACCTCAACAGTGTTATCCACAACAAGATTCATGAACTGGTCAAACCCACGAAGTGTTCCAGTCACCATTCTGTTAGCATTAAGCTTGACTGCAATTTCAAATACAATTCATCAATCTCAACACCCACAACAAGGTGACTAAACAAACTCCACCTCTTGCTAAAAATCAAAACAGAACCATAAGAGATCTACTTCTAGAAACAGGAGATTCTTGAAACCATAACCAAAATCACAGAACACAAAATCTCAAAAGTTAGCAGATTTAGATCGTTCTTCTCTATATCTTCAGGGATATGTTCAAGATTATATAAAATCAAAGTTATCTAACTAGCTAAAC
Source organism: Camelina sativa (assembly GCF_000633955.1). NCBI lineage: Eukaryota > Viridiplantae > Streptophyta > Magnoliopsida > Brassicales > Brassicaceae > Camelina > Camelina sativa. The sequence continues at coordinate 23,442,175 of NC_025700.1, read as the reverse complement.
GAGGATAAAGATATTGAACTTACTTTGGAGCTTCTTATCCATATACCTGCATCGAACGAAACAAAATCAAACGATAGATTAGACCAAAACCAATCAGAAACAGTAAGATATAGAAATAGAAAGAGAAAAATAAGAACAAGGGCTTACTTCTTGAGATCCGGAGGCTGGCCTGACCGACTCATGGTTGCAGAATCTGAATTGAGAGGTTAGGGTTTTTCGTTCTCGGCTTGAAGAAGAAAGAGTTCGCACTGAAACCCTACAGTTTTGATTTTAAGGAAGTCAAAAAGTGTTAAGAGTCTTGGTGCTTTTTACTACTCCTCTAAGCCCAATAATCTTTTGAAGCCCATTAATTTGTAAAGCCCGAGTCATATGATTATTGTGTTTTTTTTGGTTGGTAATATTTTAACCGCCTTTTTACTTATTGTGTTTCATCTGCACCGTCGATTGCTTTATACCTTAAACTATCAACAACCGTAAGATCTCTCTAAAATCTTAAACCAGCTTCCGATTCTAGGTTTTCCTCTCTCCTATATATATATATATAGGAAGTGGTCAAAGTTTTTTTCATCGCGTTTCTGTATACTTTCATGCCGATGAGATTCTTATAGCTTTTTTTTTTATGGTCAAAGTTTTGCTCGATCGATTATCATCTATTCAACTCTCGTTGGTCTCTATCAAACCCTTTGTTGCAGCGCTACTTTGTTGATCTTTTGTGTCGATCGAACCATTGAGGTACGTTGTTATCGATTATATATATATATATATATATATATATATACTGTGTCTGAATCTTTAGGGTTTTTTAGCTAACATATCTTATAGAATTGGATTACTGGATTGTGTTTTTGGTCGGTATGAAATCTGCGGAACTCTGTTGTTTTCTTTCTTGTAGAGGTTTACAAGAGCGTACCGGAAACAAAACAAGCCATGATCAATTCTCGTTTGATCTAATCATCAACTCTCGTTGATACTTGATACTAATCATCAACCATCGTTGATCTAACCATATCATCTCTCGATGATCCTCCGATCGATCAACTCTCAGTTGAGCGTCCAATCATCAAATCTGGATGATCTTAATCATATCATCTCTCGATGACGTAATTTTCATCTCTCGATGACTCCAATCAACTCTCGTTGACCCTCTCATCAACTCTCGATGATCCCAATCTCATCAACTCTCGATGATCCCAATCTCATCAACTCTCGATGATCATAATCTAATCTCATCAACTCTCGATGATCCTAATCTAATCTCATCATCTCTCGATGATCCTAATCTCCTCAACTCCGATGACTCCAGTCTCATCAACTCTCGATGACACCAATCTCATCAACTCTCGATGATCCTAATCATATCATCTTTCTATGACCTAATTATCATCTCTCGATGACTCAAACCAACTCTCGTTGACCCTCTCATCAACTCTCGTTGAAAAAAAAAAAGGTATGCAATGGTCTTAAATTGGGTATCTATCGCCATAGAATTAACACTTGCACTTGCAGATGCTTTTGTTTCGGCTATCAAACTGAATAGAAGCAGGTGTACAAAAGAAAATAAGGAGGGGGATGTATATGACCTTTGCCATGACAGGTGCGCTTGCTTGGCAGGTCAAAATCCTAAATAATACCATACGGTTTTTCCGAGGGATGGGATAGGAGATGGAACGTGATTGGGTTATTTGCCCGTCGTCTCTCCTTTCCCCTCCAAACCATGTGTCTTGTTTCTCTCTTATTTTCTTGTTTTTTCATATATGTTTCTTGCATACCACAAAGAAGATCAAAGACTCGATATTGGGGCATCACCATTAGTGCAAAACCAGGAAAAGAGACCTAATTACTTTTGCTCTGTAATATGATTCTTCCATATGCTATCATAGAGGAATTATAAAACTGACATTGAGCTTTGAATGACCAATCAAAGGTACTCGTAACTTTTTTTGTATATGTCACGTACCAACTCTATTTCAACGATTATTCTCGGTAATCTCTGTCTAAGTCTCTCTGTATTGGGTTCATAACTTTATATGGTATAGTGACCTTTCCTTTTGAATGTGACCTGTCACCAACTCTACGTGAACATCTTAGTTTAATTTTTTGTTGTATCAGATACGTACCAAAACATCTAAAAAGGAGCATGTTCTAGCTGATTAAGCTGTTTTGCACAAAAGAGTAGGAAACTGAATCTATTTAGAAGGACACCAAACAAGGTTCTAGTTTGTTGGTCAACATGCAGAGAGATCGCTTCGACATTTCAAAGGCTTAGTAGAAGAAGGCAACAAAAATCAATGTTGAGGATGTAGACCATTATTTGTAAGCAAAACAAAAAACATATGTTTGTAAAAGTATTCATTTATTTACAGGAAAGTAAATTAATCAAACCCGCACTTAAGTTTGGTTGTTCACTTATTCACGTAAAGAAAGAGGAAAATAGAATTCATTCAAAATGAAAAAAAAAAAAAAAAAAACACGAGAGGGAACCTCAATGATTGGAGAAATAGAGTATGTCGAAAAATAAAATTTATTCAAGCATAGGTGTAACAAAGAAACATCATCTCAAGCACAATGACCTTTGAAACGACCATCAATCTTATCCACCATTGTTTTACCTTTTGCTAGTCATCATGCGTGGGACGAGAAAGTAATAGTTCAACTTCTTACGATAGAGACGAAGTCAAGTGACAATACTAGAGGCTTGAGCAGTAGCACCTATAGTCCACATATGAGCTGTTTTGTATTTCTTCTTCCTCTTCGTCAACAGTATTAATGAACACTAGCAATTATTTATGTGATGGCCTAATTTTATTCTTCCTCAGGGCCCAAGATTACAATCTTAGTATACATGAAATACACACTACGACGTGAAATACATCGGCCACAATCTCTTTATCTACAAGTTTTCGATTAGTTAATATACAGTTTGTAACCTAATTCGTCATCGAGATCTATCCATTTACAAAACAAGAGAAGTAAAAAAAAAAAAAGAAACGCACTATTTTGTCTTTACATTGTTTGCGTGATTCGTCATGTCTAACATCACAGCTTTTATTATGAGAAGTGTGGATAAACCCACTAGAAAAAAAATGTGTGTGGATTGTACGAGTGTATAGTATTATATGCTTTTCATTTGTTACACGTTTCGTATTTTAGAAAAGATAGTATCTAATTGAAAAAATAATGATTTGTTATAAGTAAGCTATACATTAAACTTGACAACTCATCTATTACATCAAAGCAGACACATGTTAACATTTATATCATTTCTACTTCTTAGCTGCATATGTAGTTTTGCAGCATTCGATGATTTATACAACATTTTTTTTTTCTTTGTTGCTTAGCTGGCCTCATCGTATATTCCACAATTAAGGACTTACAACTTTTTTATTTTGGGCAAAGATTTAAGGACATATACATCATAATAAAAATTAACTTTCTATGAGTAAAACATTTTTTTACTCGAAAATATTCATTTAAAGTTACAAAAAATGAGTATATAGAATACTGAATTGAGATTTCAATAATAAAAATAAGTAAACAAGATATTCTTATTACTATATTATTTCCTTGCCCCTTTAATTTGTATCATTTTTCTCCATTCCAATTAACATGCAAAGCCAGCTTCCACCAGCTTGTTTAGTTTCTTGTTTCTCAACCTCTCTTCATAAACTTCACTTCCTTGCATCTCTTTCTCATACCTAGATCAAATATTAAAAGTATAAATTATACAATTTACCAAAAAAAAGAAGGGTAGTAATTATACTAAAGATAATAAAAATATGTACCTTGGTGGCATAGGTATCAAAGGAGACAGAGTTTGCACAAGCTTGAGAGCTTCATCTTCCGTATTCACAATTTGGTTGAAGCAAAAGTATCTACCACAAGCCGAAGTGTCCTCGAATGCTCGAATGTGAACATCCGCTACAAATTCGACGTCTACGTATGCCAACACACCGTTTTCATACATTTGTGAAGCTCCTACAATCGCATATATTGCCACCGCAATTATATTATTAATTATTATAATTTATACATATCTAACTGACATGAATGAATATGTTTATTAATTATGTACCTTTGAGGTACGACATGGTGGGTCTAGGGTTCTGTTGAGCCACTGAGGGGCCAACGATGAGGCCTGGGTTAACCGAGACCATGTTGACCATTCGGTCCATGGCTAACGCCCAGGCTGCCTTCTCAGATTGTGTCTTCGCAAGAGCATGCCATAGCTGCACATATAGCCACCACACACACACAACTTTTATTATTAAGAAAACATAAATTCATCCTAAATTCTTAATTACAAAACTAAAATTAAGTAGAATTTTAACTATGATTTAGGTTGACCTCTTTAAATATTTTATTAAGGCCGTCGTCCTACATTGAATCTTGACCAAAATTATTCTAGATACACACATGACGCATGCCAATACATTTCATGGAGACCCAATTTTTAAATTTTTACTTTGCAACAAAGATTCACCACCCCCAAAAATTTTAAAAAGTTCCAAGAAATTGCAGCTTCAAAACATCATTATTAATTAAATAGACATTTCAGATTGATTGATGAAAAAGTACATGAAATAATTGTTCATCCCAGGTCAATAATAAACAGTGGGTCCAATATGTTTTGTGAATGTGTTGAGCTTTTCGATAAATTGATAATTTATTATTAAGATAAGTAATACTAATAAAAGAGTTGAAATCAAAATAGTTAAAAATAAAAATACCTTCTTTTTGAGACAGAAGTCAAGATCACTCCAACACTTCTCATCAACATCTTTTTGAGTTCCAATGTTATCTCTCCAAATTGCAGCAGTCAACGAAGATGAAAACACAATCTTCTCTATACTCTCTGTTCTTGCACATGCTTCCACCACATTTATCGCTCCTCTCACTTCCACATCCACTTCCTTCTCCTCCTAATCATTCACATCAAACATTTCATAAAACAAACATAGAGAGAGAATACAAGAGAAGTGGTGAGAAGATAATGCTAGAAACACTCACATCATACCCTTCAGGGTTGTCCAAGCAACAGAACACAGCATTACAATTGTTGAGAGCAACGAGGATGGTTTGGTAATCTAACACATCAACATCATAAACCTCTAATCTCTCTTCTTTAGCTTCCATGTCTCTGATCTTCTCCTCAAGCATACTCTCCCCTATTACCAAAACCCCTCATGAGAAAAAATCCAAACTTTACATTGTTCAATATCAAAATTTGAACCCAATTCCCCCAAATTGGTCAAAAAAACCAATTAGGAAAAGGATAAAAAGGTGAAAACTTTATTGTACCCTTTAAGAGAATTCGAAAGATTGTATACCATTTTTACGGATAGCGGCGTGAACAGAGTAACCTTTAGTGAGCAATCTATTGAGAATCCAGAAACCAACATAAGTGGAAGCATCAAGAACACAGCAACAAGAAGTGGGCTTTTCTTGACTCATCAGTTTCTTCTTCTTTTGAGGTTTTGTATTGTTTCTTGAAAATATCTGGAAAAAGTGAGAGAGAGAGAGATGAGCAAAGAGAAGATGATATTTAATCGTTGTTATATAGAGAGACGCTTGAGGAGGAGAAGGGTAAGTAGTACTGTAGTAGTAATAAATAGGAGAAAGGTGGGTGAACTATATAGTATGATGTTGCACACGCTCCCAACTACTCATCTTTGTATGGCTTTCTGTGTTTGGTAAATCTATTGAACGATATGGAAAGAGAGAATAAATGGTTCAATAGTCCGCCACTCATTTTTTAATAGTCTCATTTTTTTTTTTATATTCGTGTTTTTTTTATATATATTTTTTATGGAAACTATTAGGGTCCGAAGAATATTTTTTGGGTTGGACTTCGTTTTCATTAATGGACTTTACGATCCATATTATTTGGTACGCAAGATACACATCTTGCTTCCCTAATAGTAATGTCAAATTTTTATATTAATTTTAAAAACATATGCTAACAATCTCTAGATAATTAAGCTCTGTTAGAGAAGAAAAAAATTCAATCCTAAAAGTAATTTAAGTTATAAAATAATTAAAATATATTTTTAATGACAATAAAAATAAAATTATCTAATAAAGACAAAAATGTTGTAAAAAGACAAAAAGAATGTTTAACGCCCACAACCATCAAAAGAAAAGTTATCACAAAAAAAACGAAAATAGTTTATGACCAAAGAGACTCAACTCTTTGAATAAAAACTTAAATCCAAAATATAATGAATGGAAATAACTTCGCATAAGATATATTTTACAAAAATTATGATGAATGTAAGAAATCATTGGAAATATATATTGAAATTTGTATTATTAATATTAAAAATGTTATCTTAATTGAGACATGTGGTTGCCTCATTGGCGTGAGAGTCAGCGCCGTTAAACGGTTAACTAACACTGTTTATAAAGGTATCGAAATCGGCTAAATTTATAAAGTTTAGGTAGGAAAATTAAATTATTAATCAGTTCAAATTGATAAATGTATGGTATCATAGATTGAGTATGAAAAAATGTTCGAAAAAAAGTCTGGATTGATTTTGGCCGTTTTCCCTAGTCTAGTCCGCATCAAAGATAGTAAACTTTTCCCATAGCTTGTCACATGGCAAATATTGATACATGTGTACTCAACTTAATTGTTAACATACAATTTCATTATTTAAAATTTATAAAACATAAACAAGAAAACATATATTTAATTAAAATGATTATTATTTATTTTTGAAAAAGAAATTAGCATTACCTATTTTGCAGTAATTTAATTAATTTTCCTTCGTTTAACTAATAATTATTTTTTTAAACAAGAGATTATTACATTATCTGTTATTTTATTTTTTTCAATCATCGATTTATTATTTTTATGTCTTTAATTTTTTAAGATATATAACTGTTACTCATTAAATATATTATTATATTCTAAGGATTTACATAAAATATGTTAACAACCTAATATTTTCTATTTTCTGCATATTTAAAAAGGCAAGGAATAATAATGTGAACCATACTAGAATTATCTCTATTTAATAACATTATCACTGAAGGTTTTTTTTTTGGTTTAGATGTTTTTAATGATTAAATCTTTTAGAAAACCTTGCAAAAATTTACTATGGTTATTTTCTTGAAATATGATAGCTTTTATAGATTGATTCTAAGGATTTTATTGGTTTAGGAAATCATATAATCCTCTATTATATTACAATTTTTTTAGTAGAAAATAAGATTTTATAACTCAAGGAACTTTCTTGGCCATAACAATTTTAGCCAAAAATCAGTGTATATGGAAATAGATCTTTGTCCCAAAAAAAAAAAAATGGAAAAAGATCATGATAAGTTGGTAACACGTTAAAGACTGGTTCTTGTGAGTCCTCGGCTTGCTTTTAAATAGATTAACCAAATGCCACATTAACATAACAACAATTATCTTAAAGAGAAGTTTAGAAGAAAAGTATAAAACGTGAAAGCATGAAGATGATGACACCTTCACTTGTATCCCTTGTTATACTGATCATATTTGCCTCAGGTATTATAAATTTTATGTATTCCTGTTCAAGTGTCATGTTTCTTTTATTCAATTGATATATTTTTAATTTCTTTGATATATTCTTTTAAAATTAGAAGTACACAAAAATTAAAATCTTCTATTGCTAATAAAGACGGTACGGAAAAGTGAAAAAAAAAAATCTCTTATTGACATTTCTAATAACGTTGTCATGACATCGGATGAAAAATAAAAGGGATAATTGCATTTTATATACTTTTATTTGGCATTGAATGCAATAGTAGACCCTATATTCGATATTTGAGAAACATAATCATTAAGGGTACTGAAATTACAGTTGACTCCCTTACGACCAAACAAAAAACACAAGCCGAAATGACAGATGTAATCTGGAGGAATTCTGCAATAGATTTATTTAAGGTAGATTACAAATTGAGTATATGTGAAGACATAACGGTAGATCTACTCTTTAATTATAATTTAAATTTTAATTAAAAATTTTATAAAAAATAATTTGATAAACCTATTGACCAAATATTAACCACATAGACTTCTTGCATTGTAATAAAATAAATTTACCTATAAACGATTCAAATTAAGGGAGGAAAGACTGATTATGTTAAAATTAAAATTTACCACTTTGACTGTTATTTAAGCTTACAAATTCAGGTTGTTGAAGCATTAAGAGCTTCAAATTTGGTTGTTCATGGTTGTTGAAAAATTGATGGCGGTGGTACAACCGTAAATAAAAGAAGAAGATGAGGATATGGATGTAATAAACATTTTCGCAAAAAAATTCAAATAAATCATAAATAATGACATTTTTGTGAATACAATGAGTGGACAAGGATTTAATAGAGAGAAAGTGGCAAATGTTGGAGAAAGAAAAAAAGGGGTCTAACATTGCAATTGACTCAAGTTTGTAGTCTATTTTTGCAAGTGTCCCAAAATAAAAAGATATTATTATGAGATTTCTTTTTGTTAAATGGTTATTCTTACAATACTTATTATGCTTAATTAAATATATATCTACAAATTTTATGAGTAAATTAGGTATATGATAAGGTATACATCTATATTCTTATTTTAAAGTTAAATAAAAAAAGGTATACATTGCTCTAGTTGTTGAGCAGACCAGAGCAAGTATCTGCGTCGATAACCTAGGCCACTGCAACGATTGTGACCAAAGATGTAAGGCCAAACACGGTGCATCGGGTATAAGCAGATGTGACGGTCCGGTTGGAATGTCGTTGTGCACTTGCAGTTACGAGTGTCCAAAGTTTTGCAGGATTGGGCTTGGCAATTGCGGTGAAAGTTGTAATGACCAATGTTGTGATGCAAAATGCGCACAAAGTTACAATAGTGGACATGGAATTTGTGACACCCATAATGAAATTAGTCTGTGCCAATGCAAGTACCCTTGTAGCGATCCTAAAACAAGACTATAAAATTTGTAAAACCATTAGATGTCTGTTGTAATATGGTGATAAGTTTTTTTTTGTTCCACGAAACTGTGAAAGTACTCATCCAATAACCAAATGTACATGGGGACACTATAAATTTTCACTTCTTTACGTTCCTGATTTACTTTTTTTTTTTTAATGTGAAATTTATATATAGTGAGAACAAACGCAGTACAGATCGTTCAGTAACACTGGAGGTAGAGGTTATTAGTTTTTAAAAACTGCCAAACGAAACCAAACTGATGGATGAAACAGAGTTAGGAGTTCTGTTTGTATGGGTGCCAAGCTTCGATGTCTCCAACTGTTTCAGCAATGAGATACATTCAGTAATTTCGTTGTCAATCGATCTAACCAAAACATATGATGTGGTTTGTTGTGATCTTGATGGTGATTTTTTTTAATATGAATTTGAATTTCATTAAATAATGAGAGAGTTTGTAAAATATACAAAAGCTAAACCAAGAGCTAATTTCTTGCCAAATTTAAAAAAAAAAAAAAATAAGTGTTGTGATAAAAAATAATAATCATAAGAGCTAATGCAACAAAGAACTGATGATAATTTGTTTATTCATAGGTGAGCCAATTTGGCATTAGGCCATCTATTGCTTGCGGCTTGTGTGACTTCCTTGCCAGATCTGTGTCTCTGATTTGCCTGTCCAATTTCCTAATTATGTATTATTTGCGCGGTTGAGGAAATGTTTGAGTGGATCCTGTTAATCTTTCAAACCATATCACATATTTTTTTTTGTCAAACAACTTGCATTCATTACTCAAAAAAGAGAAGGTTCATACAAGCACAGCTTAGAAAACAAGAAAAAAGGGCATTCTCCAATACCACAACAACAAAGAAACAAAGCAAAGATAAGTATAGTCGACAAAAGGTTTTTGAGAGTTTTGAGTCAGAACCTTGAAAGAATTGGTACATGTGAGATCAGGATTAACGACAAACTCTTCCATGAAACAAATCAATGGATGAGAGGTAGCCACTATCATAAGACGCATTGGCATTAGAGAAGGGGTCAATACTGAGTTTCTCACCGGTTTGAGAAGATCTACACGAAGTGGAAGCTTGACACGATTTTGAGCAAAGTTTGGAGATCTTTGACAATTGAGGATGTTTAGTGGAGTTGCCGTAGGGTGTAAAGTGATCTTGGATAGACCAAACCTGAATACACCACTCAGACAACTTGGGTTCTGGATCCAAATACCATAGACACTCAAGCGATAGGATTCAAAGATCAGGGCCAAATGGGTTACTATTATCAGGGTTCTCAGGGGGAGCGACTGACGCCAAAGCAACAATGATGAATTACTTCTCAGATGGAAACCATAGAGACCGTAATCAAGATCACACCATTGATTAAATGTTGACGTCAACAAAAGATGTAAGTAAGCGTACCATTGTATAAACTTTTTCGTGTATAATGTTAGATCGAGCATGATTAAGATCAATGATCACGGGATGTGGAGGCAGATCACATATATGGTGGCTTGGGCATATAATTTTAGCCATAATGGCTGGAAGAGGTGTCTGAGGCACCAAGCCATGTGGAAACAACAGTCCATATGGGTGGAAGAGAATGTAAGACACAAAGGTGAATTGGTCTTTGACTCAAACAATGACACAAGCCCAACACTGAAGCCCACTGAGCAGAAGAAGAAGACAAACATGCCCATTGAACAGAAGAAGATGACAAACAACACACCTTTGTTGAAGCAGAGTATCAATGGCACCGGCGTTCGTGAATCTTCACCTGATGATGACTCATCTAAGATAGTTGGAGGATAAGATATCTTCTCACTATTCTAGACTGTTCCAAAATTGTAGTCTATAAAAGACAAATGTACAGGACCGTTTGTAATGGTCGAAAGTAAGAGTTTTATCAAATCAATCCAAAGTTATCTTCTCAGGGAGAGAGACCAGTTTGTCAGATATGTGAACGTATCGGCCATACAGCTATCAAGTGCTACAACCGGTTCGACAACAACTACCAGAGTGAAGTTTCAGCTCAAGCTTTCTCCTCTCCGCGTGTATCTGATGACAATGGGAGAGAATGGCACCCTGACTCTGTAGCTACAGCACACGTCACTTCCTCCACCGCTGGTCTCCAGGAAGCTAAAACTTATGAAGGTAATGATATTTTGATGGTAGGAGATGAAGCTTATCTTCCCATCACACATGTTGGTTCCACCACCATCTCCTCTGCTAAAGGTACCTTTCCTCTTCATGAAGTGTTAGTATGTCGTGGTATGAAAAAGTCTCTCTTGTCTGTGTCCAAGTTGTGTGTTGATTACCCTTGTAGTGTGACTTTTTGTCGAACCGGTTGTAGCACTTGATAGCTATGTGGCCGATACGTCCACAGATCTGACAAACTGGTCTCTCTCCCTGAGATGAAGAGTAGGACTGATGTTGTGGAAAACCTCGACCTCTTGATGAGTAACCACTTCTGCCTTTGTTCTGACCGAAACGACCTCTCCGCGATTGTTTGGTTGGTACTGCGGAGCACACGGGTTCTTTTTCTCAGTGTTAAAGGCGAGGTGTGGAGATGGTGAGGAAGTATCCTCATACGACTGCAACATGCTGTCAAAGCCTTGGACCTCTGCAATCACATCGTTGAACATTGGAGCTGGGAGCTTGCTTAAAGAACTTAGGATAACTGTCGTGATGGGATCGTAATCTCTTCCCAGTCCATTGAGAAAACCAAAGATTTTCATGGATTCATCAACAGGTTTCCCAATGGAACTCAAGGAGTCACAAATCGCCTTAAACTCACGGCAATAGGTTGGTAGCGTCTTGTCTCTCTTGGACAGGAGCTGCAGACTTCGACGGAGGGAGAACTCTCTGGCAACACTGCTTTTGTTGAAGTTCTCTGCGAGAGACAACAAGATCTCACGTGAAGTTTTGAGATTGTGAACGTGACCAAGGACTTCTTCAGACAAAGTACCGAACAACCAAGAATGAACAAGCTGATCGGTACAGAACCACGACTCATACTGAGGGTTTGGGACTTCATTGGAGACTTCACCATTGACGACGAGGCGAGTCTGAGCAGGTGCATTGACGGCACCATTGACAAAACCGATGAGTTTTTGACTTGACAACAGAGATTAAAACTGTGTCTTCCACAAGAGGTAGTTTGAGTCAGTCAGCTTCAAAGTGACAGAGCTAGTTACATGAACATTGTCTGGGAAAGGAAATGTGGCGGTCATTGTTTCACCTGTTAAGGTTTACTAAGCTCTGATACCATGAACGAAAGAAGAAAACTTTGGACTGATTTGATAAAACTCTTACTTTCGACCATTACAAACGGTCCTGTACATTTGTCTTTTATAGACTACAATTTTGGAACAGTCTAGAATTGTGAGAAAATATCTTATCCTCCAGCTGTCTTGGATGAGTCATCATCAGGTGAAGATTCACAAACGTCGGTGCCATTGATACTCTGCTTCAACGAAGGTGTGTTGTTTGTCTTCTTCTTCTGTTCAGTGGGCTTGTTTGTCTTCTTCTTCTGTTCAGTGGGCTTCAGTGTTGGGCATGTGTCATTGTTTGAGTCCAAGACCAATTCACCTTTGTGTCTTACAGAGAAAAGCTATGTACCCCAGCCTCTCTTAATGGCAAGGCTCCAAAGGTCTTCACTTACCTCACATTTACAAATAAGATGATCTCTATCTTCGTCAAAGTTTCCACATAACCAAACATGAAGGCTGAACTTGCAGTCTCCAATTAAAAAATCTCGATTTTGAATACCACATTTTTATCTATTTAACAGTATTATCTTTAAAGACTTTTTTTTTTGGTTTATAAGTCAATAAGAAAATTAAAAATATTAATTAAATCTTTCAAAAAATCTTGCAAAAATATAGTATGGGATAATTTTGTTCTTAATTTTTAAATATTATAGCTTTTGTGGATTGATGCTAAACATTTTTTAGTTATCTCGATGGAATTGAGTTTTTTTTAGACTTTCAATTATTGGGATGATCGAACCTTTATCCGGGCCGAATTAATTAATGGGCCAACATGTATAGGCTCTGATACCATGTTAAATTCGAGCTTTACGGGCTTTCAGCTCAAAACCAATTGACAATTAGTGAAGAGATCCTAACCCTTTATATATCACTTGATAATTTCTCTAACTATCCATATAGGACGTATATTATACTAACAACCCTCCCCATGTTAAGGTATGACCATCTGAAGCGTGAGCATATGTGGGAACAACATTTACGGAGTGACCCAACAATAAAGTGGCTCTGATACCATATAAAAATTATAGAAGGGGTTTGAGAAAAAAATCTTTATTATTGTGTTATATTCTTAATCAATGGTACATGGTTCATATAATACCAATATGGTGTATATTAAGTGACATCAATAAAGCTGAACATCGACTGTTGGTCCATACACGAATACGATGTTCTTACATAACATTGTTTATATAGGAAAAAAAGATTTTATAACTCACAAACATAACATTGTTTAAATAGGAAAAAAAAGATTTTATAACTCAGAAATATGTTTATAAGGAAAAATATCATACGACCACATTAAATGCTGCTTTTTGTGAGTCCTCAGCTTGCTTTTAAATAGACTACAACGAAATGCCACAATAACACAAAAAAAGAAACAATTATCTTAAAGAAAAATTTAGAAGAAGACTAGAATACGTGAAAGCATGGAGAGGACACCTACACTTGCATCCCTTGTTAGCCTACTTATCATATTTGCCTCAGGTATTTTAATTTTTTATTTACACCTTTCAAGTGTCTGTTTCTTTTATTCATTTGATAAATTCTTTTACAATTATAAATTCACAGTAATTAAAATGTTCAATTGCTAATTTTGCATGGAAAAGTGAAGAAACAAAAAAACTCTTCTTAACATTTCTAAAACACCATAGATGAATTTACGTTGTCATGACATCGGATGAAAAATGAAAATATGTTATTATGATATTTTTTATTAAATGATTACTACTTAAAATACTTATTAAAAAAAATTATCTACTAATTTTCACGACATAAAAGCATGGATTCAGAGTGAATTAGATATATGATAAGATATATATTCTTATTTTACAATTATATTTAATATGGTATACACAATGATCTAGTTGTTGAACAGACAAGAGCAGATAAATGCAACGAGAGGCTAGGCCCTTGCGACGGTTGTGACCAAAGATGTAAGGCCAGATACGGGGGATCGTGTGAAAGCAAATGTGACGGTATCGTTGGAATGTTGTCGTGCACGTGCATTTACCAGTGCCACCCCCGAAAGGTTTGCAATGCTGGGCTTGGCAATTGCGGTATGAGCTGTAATAGTCAATGTTGTAATGCAAAATGCGCACAAAGATACAGTGGTGGAGGTGGATTTTGTAACAACGTTGCTGGCTTTAGTGTGTGCCAATGCTCGTACCCTTGCTGAAAACAAGACTACAAATTTTGTAAAACCATAAGATGTTTTTTTTTTTTTGTAACCGTAACATCAATAATATGGTAATAAATTTCTTTCGTAAAACAATAGTTTTAGTTCCATATAAGTACTCATCCAATACTCATGTGAACATGGTATGAAATTATATGATACAGGGTAAATTTGCACTTCTCGAATGTTCACTTTAGTTAATTAGGTTTTTCATTAGTTTTTTTTTTCAATATATTTGAGCGTAACTTTGGTTTAGAAATTTGCAAAAGTGTCTAGAAATTAGTAGATGACAAACTTCATAAAGAGACACTTGTAAATTTTGTCATCTGCTCTGTCTCTTAATAGTTGACACTTGACTACAAAGTATCTAGAAATTAGTAGGTAGCGATTGTGGTGGAGAGATGATTTACGATGACACCGCGAGTGAGCTTCATCCTTGCTAGATTCTGAATGATAGGTACAACAATCAAAATACATATATTTTGTGCTTAACGAACAGAATAGATTAACAACGAGTAGAACAAACGGATTTTTAAAAATATCAACTCTTGTATAGATGGAATGTAATTTTGTAAATGTAATTAACATTGTAAATTTTGTAGTTAGTTACATTAAAATTTTACATTCTTTAATCATAAATATATAAACTAATCAACGCATATAATCATTTTTTGTATGAATGTAAAATTTATTTAAACAAAACCTTGTTATATATGCATAATGCATCCTTGTTGTTAGAGTAGTTTGAAATTTAAAACAGAATATGTTTGAAAAATATTATAAAAGAGGGTTTCGTGTCTTGATTCAAACCATAGCCGTAAGCCGTCTTCAAGCTTTAGCGGGTATGTGACTCGTATTGAAAGATGAATGATTAGCTGGTTTAGTTCTGGTTTAGATTGGTTGATGTATTTGGTTTAGTTTGCTTTTACGATCGAATATTAATTGTTTTTTTTTTGCAGAACCTCAACGAGTATCTCATGGATGTGGATGCTTTAGCTTTGTATCCGTATATTAAAAACCAACATTTCATGGTTTTTTTATTTTTATTTTTATCAACACCAGTATTGCATGGTTTATACTTTAATTTATTCAATAAAAGCTGGGGCATTATTATCTGAGGAAATTAATACATTACACTGTTAAAAGACAATGTATATATTTATGAATATATAATTAAGTAATATCTCCGGCACAATTTCTAAGTAGAGCATTTCCTTTTTTTTTTTTTTTTTTTTTTNAGAACATTTCTTCAGGACAACAGATTCAATAGGAATCTTATCAACCGGAAAAGCACAATGAACCGGAGCTCCTCTCTCCGGCAACAAACTACACGGTTTGGGCGTCACCTTACTTGAAACCCCGGAGATGTTAGTACAATTCCACAACAACTTCTTTGGTTTCGGAGCCAAAGCAATGTTTATATTCGACATACATATCTTTGTGAAAGGATCGTTCTTCAACCCATCTAGCCTTGCGGGTTGCGTGACATTATCTGCGGTCATGTCACTGTAGTTAATGTTTGTAATTTGGGGCATAGCCTTGGGATCAAACCCTGAAACGGGGTGTTGGTTATATGCACCGCTCATCCAGAAAACGTATTGCATGGTTTTCATGGTAAACTTTCGGGCGAAAATATCCTTAACGTAACCACCACGACCAACTGCGGTTTTGATTCGGATAGCGGATTGTGTCTGGAGTAATGTAATGTCTTCGATTCTAACATCTTTGATTCCACCGGACATTTCGCTTCCGAGTGCTATTCCAGCGCTGTCGGGAGAGATGCATGTGAGCCGTCTGATCGACAGTTGTTGAGTTGGCTTGCCGACTTTGATACCAAACTGATCCCAACCGCTCTTCACGGCGATGCAATCGTCTCCGGAGACTACGTAACAGTCTTCTATTAATGTGTTGGTGCATGAATCTAATAACGAAGAAAATAGACAATGCCACGTGAATATATGAAGTCACGTCGAATACAAAGATTATAATCTTATAACATGAAAACAGAAACGCAAACACAAACGAACATATACTATTCAATATATATGCGACGTGGGATATATGGACTTACCCGGGTTGATTCCATCGGTATTAGGAGAATCGATAGGAGCAAGAATGGTAACGCCTTTGACAATAACATTGTTACAATACACGGGATGAATGTTCCACGAAGGCGAATCAATGATTGTGATGTCTGAGATCTGAACGTTTTTAGAGGATATGATTTCGATTGTGTAAGGTCTCGTGATCGACTTAAATCCACCACTACGGTACTTCACCCACCAGTATTTCCCTTGCCCGTTGATCGTTCCGTTGTTACCTAACCAAACAAATTCGATCAATTCTTTTTTACGAAAATAAAAAAACAAAGATCTTATAGAGCCTTGACTCTTGGTCGTTAACGATTCTTTATTAGATGATATATTCGTTCATAATTTTTGTTATAGCTTTGATATGTCCTTGTATTCATTTTTTGGTTAATCTTACCGGTAATAACAACATCAGTTAGGTTTGTGCCAGAGATTAAACTAGCATATGTTGGCCCTGCTGCATCTCTTCCTTGTCCGTACGATGGCAAAGGTGCAACAACTGGGTACTCAGATTCATCCTTTTTATTTAAACCAAAAGATTAAAAAAAAAAACGTGTAAATAAATGACTAATTCCTTACACAAAATATTTTATCCAAATTTACTTTTGTATAATACAAGATGGAAACCATACCTGAGAAGCAAGAATAGTTGCACCTTTTTTGATGAACAAAGTAAAATGGCTTGTGAGGTTAAAACTTCCCGTTAGCCATTTCCCTGGTGGAACAATGAGTTGCACTCCGCCGTCGGCCGCCTTTGGAGCAAGCTTGGTTATGGCTTCTTTAAACGCTTTCGTGTTCGACGTCTTTCCATCACCAACTGCTCCAAATTCTGTTAAAACTGCGCTATGTTTTCGACAATTCAACGCCATATATTTAACATTTGCCTTTCCTTGTATGCCTAGATCCCGAGATTCCATCATCGAAAAACTACTAATAGCCAAAACTACTAATATACAAAAACTTGTTTGAATCATCTGTTGTTGAGAGAAAAAAAAAAAGTATATCATTTATTAGTTTTTTAATTCAAAATTACAATTTAAACTCACTGAAAACATAAGTTTAGAAGGATGTCATAGTTTAAAATCGTGTTACCTTTAGAGTTGAAGATTTCATAGAGAACTCCATTTTGATTCTTCTGACTTGTTTTTGTTGTAGTTTTGGTTGGTCTGAAAACAAAGTAATTTATAGAAGAACAATATAGAGAAAAACATGCTTAAACTTTTATCTAAATCTAAGCATTGAATTGAATTACCAAAATAAGTAAAGCCAAAAAAAGGTGAGATCATGTACCAATCTTTTTTCTTTAAATTTCTGTTATCAGAATCCATTTTAAATAAATGTAGATAAAGACAAACATTCCCCATTTTGGTAGAAAATAGTCCAACTTCTGAAGTAGATCTCAAATTAGGTATAGTTGACTGAAGAAAATCTGTAGTGCCACAGACATATCCGGAGCTTCCTATAAGACTTATCAGCTTTACACATTTATAGATTGTAGTCTTAGGAATTATATGTGCTAAACATACAACAACACCTCTATAAATTAATAATGTTGAAATCATAACATTTTATTAATTTATAGTGATATTAGATAAATTAATATTTATTAATTTATAGTACTATAAACTAATAGTTCTTAATTTATAGATATATTTTAATTGTTTAAATTTTTAAAAATTATTAATTGAGATAATTTTCTAGATAAGATTAGATTTTAGGATGTTATAATTTTAAAGTTTTGGACTTGAATCTGTAATATTAATTATGTATGGTAAACCAATAATTTTTAATACATTAATTAGAAAAATTAATAGTGATATTAGTTTATCTATAAAATAATATTTATTAATTTATAGTATAAACTAATTGGTATTAATTTGTAGATATAACTTAATTGTTTAAATTCTTAAAAATTATTAATTGAGACAATTTTCTAAATAAGATTACATTTTAGGATGTTATAAGTTAAAGTTTTGGACTTGAATTTTTAATATTAATTATGTATACCAATAATTTTATTACATTAGCAAAATTAATATTAATATTAAAATAGCACATTAACAAAAAAATTAAAATAAAAACTTGAGGAAACAGAAAATAAAGCACCAGAAAATATTAATCGATAGTTGTAACATCCTTTATTTTTAAGTGAAAGCCACATCAAAGTTATGCAAATGAATGATCTAACATTGATTTGGCCCAAAAGTATCATCATCAGCAGCAATAATCTGAGATTGATTTGTAAACCTTCTTGTTGTCCTCTGGCAATCTGAAACCCTAAAAGCTGCTTGCTTTCTTCTTCGGATCAAACTTCCGACACAAGAAAGATTACCATGTATCGCAAAATGATATCAGTTCTTATAGGAACAAAACCCATCTCAGGTTCCGAAAAGGTTTGAAGCCACCTGAAAAAGAAATGGTTCAATTGAAAAGTATGCAAGAGTTTTGGTTAAGCTCTATAATTCCAAAATTCACAAGTCGAATCCATCAACAAAAATCGAAATGTGGCTCTTTTTAAGGTCATTGGGTTTGCAACCTTCACATGATGTGGCATGATCTTGATATCATAAGGAACGTGAAGCCAAGCTTCAGGTCGGTATAACAGAAAATTCTCAGGTTTACTGGTGTAAACGTCTGCGTATTGGTGGATGTGATAGGAGAATGCTGATTCTTGACCAGTGTCTGTGACAAATGTAGCTCCGAACGATCTGTTAAACATTTGTTTCATTGTGTCTCGTGCTCTCTGTCTTGCATTGTTCAGCTCATCCAAAAGAGATTGGCATGCTTCGCTTCTATGAGTGTCTGATACAGTCGCGTGAAATCTACCGAGTAACTCTTGGATAATATGGAATTTTGCCTGAGTTTAAGCCAAAAAGTTGGTCTAATTAGACTTAGTAACATACGAAAGTATCTATATTTCTCCATGTCTTCTAAGTACTTATGGTTTATGTCCTCGATCACGTTACAGGAATGTATATGAATACTATAAGCAGAAAGCCATTCTTGTGAAGTTAAAGACGAAGCTGTGACTATACCTGCTCAAACCGGTAGCTATCACCATTTTGTATCTGTATCTCTCGCTGAACCAAAAAACATCACAAAGAGAAGAACTCAGTGTAGAAGATTGGGTTTTAAATGATGTACAAACGTTTTTGAGAATACAATCAGATGAAAGGCTACATATCATGTATGGTAAACTAACCTCGAGCTCATGAATTATCGCAGCAGTTCGCCAACCAGCTTTTGAAGGCCCTCTTAGATCACTAAATAAGTGATCTCCGAAATAAATAACCTATGAACAGAACATGTTATATAGTCTTGTCTTTAAAATGCAATCAAAAGCATGAAGTTACAAAATGGAAGATATCATCTTGTGGTAAAGAGTACCTCAGGGCCATGCCACTTTGTGATTTGAAGGAAGGATTTTAGACAGCCATGGTAGTAAACTTTCTTCGGGTCAAATGCATCCACTTTTGTAAACGCCAAATTATCCCTCTCAGAATCGTAACAACTACAAGGATTAATAGCAATAAAAGCGTCAAGCAATCAATTCCGCAAGACAGACAAACTTATAAGTTACAAAAGAACATGGCGTTTCTGAATAAGGAAAATTAACCGGAAAGGGTGCTCAGATGTGTAAAATTCTGGTTTGTTTGCTTTAGCAATCACAACATCAAAGAGCTCTCGCCAGGAATCTCTGAGGCCAAAAGAGTCCTAACGAAAAATAAGCACACAAATAAAGGTCATGAACCACTAAGAACATTATGGACAACTACATAAAATCGAATGAGTGTTGAGTATAATTTGTCCCTAGTGATACTAAAACGGGAACACAGAAAAGTTTTAAATGGCTATTCAATTCTGTGAATCACCTCCATCAGATAGCGCATTCCACCATCAACAAAATGATACGGAGAGTTGGTCAGCAAAAAAAGCTTCTTTCCTTTATCTTTCAGCATTCTAAGGAAACGTAGAAGCTGACCCTGAGAAGTAAATCGCTGTTCAGTGTTATAACAATTAAAAGTAATATCACTTTACATTTTTAGCCATTTAAGGAATTAAAGAAATTTCACTTGCATTTTTTAGCAAATATCTGTTAGGATCAGCAAGAATCCCTCTATGAACCAATCCACTTCTATGGACATGTTGAATAGCACGATTGACATCATTGTAGATGTTAGAGGCATCAAACTCAAGTTTGGCGTCAACAAAATATTGAACCATGTCTGCAATTAGACAGGCCTGGAAAAAAAAGGTAAAAAAAAATGTTGCAGTCAAACAAATCAGATATGACAAAATCATGGTTCCTCTCTACGAAAGCAACTTATTGACTTATTAAAATCACCTCGCTGAAACAGAAGAAATCCATCAATCCCACCAGACCTCTCGCTTGATCACGACCAATGTGTCGTGTTCCATACATACTCTCTATTTCCTTCCTACTAAGCTGCACAATTATAAATATGCGAATGGCTCAGAAACCATCCATCCCACAGCAACAGTTTCAACAAAAGAGACGATCAAAATACCTTACGACGACCGAAATAACACCCGTCTGGCTCAATAGAACCAAAGAAATCCAATTTCATGAGGCAACCTTTTTGTTTATCATAGTACAAACCTCGGATGGGAAAAGTCGGATCATACTTGAACTGGAAGCAAGCATCAGGATATCTAAACTGCAAGAACAAAGAACAAGTAATTCTGAAAACAATACTCAAAAAAAAAAAAAAACAGTTTGGGTTAAAAGAAACTGCCATAAGAATAAGAGATTCTACTACCTCATTAACCATATGCTGCTTGGCAAGATCATAGATCAAGCTCTGCAAGTGAGATGAGTAGTGTGCCAAAGTGTAATCATAATCAAATCCATAAACTTGTATATTATCCAATCTCAGATTCTTATTAACATATATCCCTGCACAAGCATCATCATCATCCAAAACCAATCAGTAAGAAAGAACACAACACCAAACTAATGTATAAATGAATAGCTCAGCTCAGCTCACCTTGAGGATTCATCTTAGGCATACTATTAATTGCTTCAGGGATATTAAGAAACCTCTGTTTCGCCAGCTCGAATTCGCGCCGGATCTTCGTGATCTCCTCATCTAAAGTAGAACATTCCGGCAAAGCGACGGCATATTTCGCTTCGAGATTGGCTAACGCCGCCTCCGACTCCGACGAAGTAACGGTGGCGAATCCTCGGAAACTTGTTAGAAATCCTGAGGAAGATTCAAACGATCTTAATTCTTCGGAACTGTCACCATTTTCGGATTTGATTTCAGATCATAAGAAGAGAAACTCACCATTTCGGATTTGATCTGTAGCAAATGATCCTCTCTGCAATTACAACGAACTCGATGATCATCGATGGCGAATGAGGTGATAAAATTAGTAGTAAATGGAAATGTTTGGGGAGAGAGAGAGAGATTTACAGTGAGCGATGCTCCGAGAGGAAGAAGACGGCGAGACGAAGTCATTAAAGTCAGCTTTTCATGAAAGGAGATGTTATCTTTTTTTTTTTCCTGAGAGTGGACTTTGAGATTTTGGTTTTGAGGGGAGAAGAAGCTGATGACGTCATTGTTATATCAGTGGATAAAGATAATGGCGGTTAGGGTTTATCGTCGACGGCATCGGCCAGCGAGATAAGTCCGGGAAGAGCAGATTTTTCGGATGATTTATTAGTATTGGGCCTTGGTGGTTTATGTAACTTTGTGTCTCTTGATTTTGGGCCCAATTATATATCCATCTAGGTGATGACTGATGACTGATTTTGGGCCCAATTATTATTTATTAGAAATGTTTTTTTCAA
>NC_025700.1:23417462-23419341 GCF_000633955.1 Camelina sativa | reverse complement strand
AAAAAAAAAAAAAACAGTTTGGGTTAAAAGAAACTGCCATAAGAATAAGAGATTCTACTACCTCATTAACCATATGCTGCTTGGCAAGATCATAGATCAAGCTCTGCAAGTGAGATGAGTAGTGTGCCAAAGTGTAATCATAATCAAATCCATAAACTTGTATATTATCCAATCTCAGATTCTTATTAACATATATCCCTGCACAAGCATCATCATCATCCAAAACCAATCAGTAAGAAAGAACACAACACCAAACTAATGTATAAATGAATAGCTCAGCTCAGCTCACCTTGAGGATTCATCTTAGGCATACTATTAATTGCTTCAGGGATATTAAGAAACCTCTGTTTCGCCAGCTCGAATTCGCGCCGGATCTTCGTGATCTCCTCATCTAAAGTAGAACATTCCGGCAAAGCGACGGCATATTTCGCTTCGAGATTGGCTAACGCCGCCTCCGACTCCGACGAAGTAACGGTGGCGAATCCTCGGAAACTTGTTAGAAATCCTGAGGAAGATTCAAACGATCTTAATTCTTCGGAACTGTCACCATTTTCGGATTTGATTTCAGATCATAAGAAGAGAAACTCACCATTTCGGATTTGATCTGTAGCAAATGATCCTCTCTGCAATTACAACGAACTCGATGATCATCGATGGCGAATGAGGTGATAAAATTAGTAGTAAATGGAAATGTTTGGGGAGAGAGAGAGAGATTTACAGTGAGCGATGCTCCGAGAGGAAGAAGACGGCGAGACGAAGTCATTAAAGTCAGCTTTTCATGAAAGGAGATGTTATCTTTTTTTTTTTCCTGAGAGTGGACTTTGAGATTTTGGTTTTGAGGGGAGAAGAAGCTGATGACGTCATTGTTATATCAGTGGATAAAGATAATGGCGGTTAGGGTTTATCGTCGACGGCATCGGCCAGCGAGATAAGTCCGGGAAGAGCAGATTTTTCGGATGATTTATTAGTATTGGGCCTTGGTGGTTTATGTAACTTTGTGTCTCTTGATTTTGGGCCCAATTATATATCCATCTAGGTGATGACTGATGACTGATTTTGGGCCCAATTATTATTTATTAGAAATGTTTTTTTCAAAGTTTCACCTTTTTTTTTTTTTTTAACACCAAATCATATATATAAAATTAAGGTTTTTGCCTCTCCTTATTGGTTGCTTTTCATTTAATACTATCTAAATTTTATAATTTGTTTTCTAATTGTTTAATTGCTTTAAATAATATTTAAGACTCAATTAACACAAAACATTTAAGTTACACATTAAAATAAAATTATAAATGAAAATAAAATAAATTATGCATTAATCATATTCCACTACTCAATTTTATTCAAACACAATAAATTATAATTATTATAATTCTAAATGTAACTTCCATCAATTCTTACTATATAAATAAGCATTCTCTCATTCTCTCAAAGTGACATTCTTTTACTTTCTCATTTTCACATTTTCTCATTCTCTTCCACAATACCTCAAATCAATTTTTGTTTTTTTTTTGTTTTCAATTTCTTATTTTTGTTGTATGGGTTACAAAAAACCAAATGAAATATCATTGTAAAATTATAATGCTAAATTTTAATTTTAGAGACTACATGATATATATTTTACATTGTTCTTATTTTTAAAGATTCATCTACATTATCTAATTTGGATTATCATCTTATAATTAAGTAATCATTCTCTCCTCTCCCACCAATATCAAATTTTGTTATATCTCATATGTGTTGTAAGAGTTTGATTCTATATTTTAATTTAGAAAGTATTATATATTTAACATTATTTTCAATTTTTATTTTATTTATATAAAAATAAAATATTTCTTTTATATTTCTTACCTTTCTAATCTATTCATATTTATTTTTT
>NC_025700.1:23406834-23417016 GCF_000633955.1 Camelina sativa | reverse complement strand
TTTTGGTTTTGAGGGGAGAAGAAGCTGATGACGTCATTGTTATATCAGTGGATAAAGATAATGGCGGTTAGGGTTTATCGTCGACGGCATCGGCCAGCGAGATAAGTCCGGGAAGAGCAGATTTTTCGGATGATTTATTAGTATTGGGCCTTGGTGGTTTATGTAACTTTGTGTCTCTTGATTTTGGGCCCAATTATATATCCATCTAGGTGATGACTGATGACTGATTTTGGGCCCAATTATTATTTATTAGAAATGTTTTTTTCAAAGTTTCACCTTTTTTTTTTTTTTTAACACCAAATCATATATATAAAATTAAGGTTTTTGCCTCTCCTTATTGGTTGCTTTTCATTTAATACTATCTAAATTTTATAATTTGTTTTCTAATTGTTTAATTGCTTTAAATAATATTTAAGACTCAATTAACACAAAACATTTAAGTTACACATTAAAATAAAATTATAAATGAAAATAAAATAAATTATGCATTAATCATATTCCACTACTCAATTTTATTCAAACACAATAAATTATAATTATTATAATTCTAAATGTAACTTCCATCAATTCTTACTATATAAATAAGCATTCTCTCATTCTCTCAAAGTGACATTCTTTTACTTTCTCATTTTCACATTTTCTCATTCTCTTCCACAATACCTCAAATCAATTTTTGTTTTTTTTTTGTTTTCAATTTCTTATTTTTGTTGTATGGGTTACAAAAAACCAAATGAAATATCATTGTAAAATTATAATGCTAAATTTTAATTTTAGAGACTACATGATATATATTTTACATTGTTCTTATTTTTAAAGATTCATCTACATTATCTAATTTGGATTATCATCTTATAATTAAGTAATCATTCTCTCCTCTCCCACCAATATCAAATTTTGTTATATCTCATATGTGTTGTAAGAGTTTGATTCTATATTTTAATTTAGAAAGTATTATATATTTAACATTATTTTCAATTTTTATTTTATTTATATAAAAATAAAATATTTTTTTTATATTTCTTACCTTTCTAATCTATTCATATTTATTTTTTCAATTTCTATAGTCAATTTTAAACTCACATATATTGGTTTAACAAAAAAAAATCAAGTTTATATGAGAATTAGATGTTCTTATTCATTTTAAACGATTAATGTGTAACATATTATACTTTGAATCAAATTATGGANAACATTTAAGTTACACATTAAAATAAAATTATAAATGAAAATAAAATAAATTATGCATTAATCATATTCCACTACTCAATTTTATTCAAACACAATAAATTATAATTATTATAATTCTAAATGTAACTTCCATCAATTCTTACCATATAAATAAGCATTCTCTCATTCTCTCAAAGTGACATTCTTTTACTTTCTCATTTTCACATTTTCTCATTCTCTTCCACAATACCTCAAATCAATTTTTGTTTTTTTTTTGTTTTCAATTTCTTATTTTTGTTGTATGGGTTACAAAAAACCAAATGAAATATCATTGTAAAATTATAATGCTAAATTTTAATTTTAGAGACTACATGATATATATTTTACATTGTTCTTATTTTTAAAGATTCATCTACATTATCTAATTTGGATTATCATCTTATAATTAAGTAATCATTCTCTCCTCTCCCACCAATATCAAATTTTGTTATATCTCATATGTGTTGTAAGAGTTTGATTCTATATTTTAATTTAGAAAGTATTATATATTTAACATTATTTTCAATTTTTATTTTATTTATATAAAAATAAAATATTTTTTTTATATTTCTTACCTTTCTAATCTATTCATATTTATTTTTTCAATTTCTATAGTCAATTTTAAACTCACATATATTGGTTTAACAAAAAAAAATCAAGTTTATATGAGAATTAGATGTTCTTATTCATTTTAAACGATTAATGTGTAACATATTATACTTTGAATCAAATTATGGACCCACAAACACTCACTTTTAATTAAATGAGTTTTTTTAGGAGTTGGAAAAACATAAAAATTTGTTTGTAACTCCCATAATAATATCATAGTAGTGTTTTCAATGAATTTAATTTAATATAATAAAACATGTTAAAAATGTGTTAATATGCATATTTTAATTAAACAACACATTAAATTATATACATTAATGCATATTTTAAATTCATTCTTTAATTCTAAATTGTAACTGAAATTACATAAATTGTGAATTGACTTTTTATCCTCCATTTATTTTCATTTAAACACACTATTAATTATAATTGTAACTCTTCTAATTTAATTATTTTAAAAATGTAACTTCTATCACTTTTTATCCTATAAATAACCATTCTCACATCCTCCTCCACCATATTCAAAATCCTAAATATTTTATTTGGTTAAAAACCCAAATAAGAGTTTGATTATATTTTTTGTTTACTATATATTTTACATTGTTCTGAATTTTATTGTTTCTTTGTTTTATGTACATCTTCTTTTCCTCTTTGTTTTCTTATATTATTTTGATTTAAATACATATGTATTCTAATATGTATAATAAAATTTTGATGACCATAATAATATTTTGGTTATAACCATCTCATAATAAGGGAATCAAGCAAAAGAAAACATCTTAATTCTTTACTTTAGATGTTTGATTAGTTCTTACAAAATCATGTTTATTTATTTTATTCTTAAAATTTGAAATGTTCTCATGAAGGAAATTTTTGTAATATAGTTATCAAATCAATTTTTTTTACCTCTCACTTACATCCAACAAAATTGTAAGCCATTTATTTTAGAATAATAATCATTATATTCAGTTTGTGATTCAACATATAATGATATAAAAATCACTATTTTTTTAATTTAATTCAAATATGTACTTTAAAGATTTTTCTATATCAAAAAACAAATTGATTTTTACTTTTATTTATCTATCTAGCTTTTTACTACAAGGATTAAAAATTATAACTAAACCTAGCAATATATCTTAAACTAAGGGAAATATACAAAAAAACATTTTTTAATCGTATTTTAAAACTTTGATGCACTTCATATGATTTTATAGGGAATTTGTATTTTTTAACTTTCAGAATAGTTTTTCTTTTAATTATTAAATAGTTTAGGTTATGTGTTAGTTTATATGAAAACTTAAATTATATATTTAAATCACATAGTATTTTTTATTATTAAATAATATTTTATTACCTTACATGCTCAAAAATACTAATGAAAATTATTATCAAAGTTGAACAATAAAAAACAAATAAATTTAAGAGATATGTATAATGTATGTATGATTCTTAAAAATAAGTTATATATATTTTGATATTGTATGATTTGAATAAATAAAAGTGTAAAATATGTTAATGATATTTAAATTAATTTGTTAAGTATTTTATTATGATTATCATGAATTTAAATTAATTAATATATTCTATTATACAATAATCCGCACATTTGCGCGGGATATTACCTAGCTATCATAGATATCAGAACGAGTTTATAAAGCATAGAAGCAAATCAAATACAACCAATTTTCACAAATACCGGAAATTGAACACAATTTCAATGAAAGAGTGGATTAACCCTGCTTTCAATCCGGAAGCCTTACGGGCTAACAGATAACATCTGTTAAGTCCCCCTCTCATACACTTGTAAATGGCTATCATTTTATTGATGAAACTCGAAAATGCACTTGGCATAACCTTGATTAATAAACTGAGACCGAATGTTGTTAGACTTGCATCTGGAACTTGTCTCCTTCGTGATATCAAAATCAGATTCGCCTTATTCATCCATTGATAATTGCTTACTATCACTACATCTTCACTCCCATATTGTCTCTTTCTCCATGGTGGTTTCCATGGGTGTTTCTTCCAGAGCAGATCCATTAAGAAGAATCGATTGACATCAGCGGATTGAATAACCACTGAAAATTGTTGAAAATGGTTGTGAAAACACCATATCTCGAATTCTCCATTTATAGATCNCTTAAATTATATATTTAAATCACATAGTATTTTTTATTATTAAATAATATTTTATTACCTTACATGCTCAAAAATACTAATGAAAATTATTATCAAAGTTGAACAATAAAAAACAAATAAATTTAAGAGATATGTATAATGTATGTATGATTCTTAAAAATAAGTTATATATATTTTGATATTGTATGATTTGAATAAATAAAAGTGTAAAATATGTTAATGATATTTAAATTAATTTGTTAAGTATTTTATTATGATTATCATGAATTTAAATTAATTAATATATTCTATTATACAATAATCCGCACATTTGCGCGGGATATTACCTAGCTATCATAGATATCAGAACGAGTTTATAAAGCATAGAAGCAAATCAAATACAACCAATTTTCACAAATACCGGAAATTGAACACAATTTCAATGAAAGAGTGGATTAACCCTGCTTTCAATCCGGAAGCCTTACGGGCTAACAGATAACATCTGTTAAGTCCCCCTCTCATACACTTGTAAATGGCTATCATTTTATTGATGAAACTCGAAAATGCACTTGGCATAACCTTGATTAATAAACTGAGACCGAATGTTGTTAGACTTGCATCTGGAACTTGTCTCCTTCGTGATATCAAAATCAGATTCGCCTTATTCATCCATTGATAATTGCTTACTATCACTACATCTTCACTCCCATATTGTCTCTTTCTCCATGGTGGTTTCCATGGGTGTTTCTTCCAGAGCAGATCCATTAAGAAGAATCGATTGACATCAGCGGATTGAATAACCACTGAAAATTGTTGAAAATGGTTGTGAAAACACCATATCTCGAATTCTCCATTTATAGATCTGCGAGAACAAAGAGAATACATCACATCAAATCATGGGCTTCAGTGTGGAGATAACTGCCAGAAAAAGGAAGAGATGTCCCACAAAACCCCTATCACCGGCGTAGAGAATAGCAGCCATCACCGTAACGGTGAAGAGAAATAGAAGATGATAAAACATTTTTTATATCTTAAAACTATATAGAAGAGGAAAATGAAAAACTAGAATAAAAGAGAGGGCCGACCGACGCCAGAGAAGCCAGCGCCGGCCGGAATCAATGGCCTAAAGTAAAAAGTTTTTGCTGGAGAAGTGTATGACCGATCGCCTACGGAGAGAGGCGGAGAGCAGTTACGAAGATTGGTATCGTTCTCTTTGTTGTTGGCGTTTTCCAAAGTTTCACCCTTTTAAGATGGGATTTTGTAAGACATATTTTTTAACTAGAATTGTTAGAAATTTTTTTTAGAATCCCATTCAGTAGCTTTTTATTAAAAAATTGTGATTTTTTTAATAACAGTAGAGTTGAGGTGAAATTTATAAATTATTGATTGAATAACAAGAGATTCTAAATGATTTTTATAAATTTCACATTCAATAACATAAAATTTCATATGATTTCTTAAAATCATCAATTAAATAACAGAAAATTTCAAAATACTCCAAAATCTCATAAAATATCAAATTCAATACACCCCCTAATTTCAGCAAAGTTTTGAAGTCCAAAATCCTATATCGTTGTTGTTTAAGTTGTTTAAGTTGTTAATCAATATCTGGCAATTTCCTTTAAAGTGCACCTTGGTGAATCCGTGAATGGGGCGGGNGGGGGGGGGGGGGGAAAGATTATGCATGGACTCTAGGGTCATGGGTAGAGAAATCCAATAAGGCAATAACCATAACGAACTGTCTTTTTTTTTTGTTGTCAACAACCATAACGAACTGTCTATTCTCCAAAATAGTGATGATTTTTTAAACTTGAAGAAACAGAGATTCCAAAGTTTTCTGTGTGTCCCTTATGACTTGATTTACAAAAACATATATACTCGAGAGAGCAGATCCATACGAATCATATCTATACATACAAGGAAAGCTATATTAACTTTGCTGATCTTACGGGATTGACATATTGACCAAACAGCTTCACGGCCAAGTCACCTATAACCATGACGAAACCAACTGCAATTAGAGTAAACCGATAGCTAACCTGAAACCAATCTCCAACACTCCCCCTCAAGTTGGAGCATACAAGTTTCGTATGCCTAACTTGATCCGAAACGATGCGAAGCTGTCTCGACCAAGGGGTTTTGTAAAGATATCCGCAAGCTGAAATTCAGTGCCAACGTGACGAAGAACAAGATTACGACGAACAAGCTCATCACGAACAAAATGGCAGTCAATCTCTATATGTTTAGTGCGTTCATGGAATACGGGATTTGTTGCGATGTGTATGGCCGGTTTACTGTCACAACACACCACCATTGGCTGATCATGTCGAACTCCCAGAGTAAGCAACAACTGTTTGAGCCATAAAAGTTCTGATGTAAGAAATGACATTGCCCGATACTCCGCTTCTGCAGAGGACTTGCTCACGGTTTCTTGCTTTCGAGTTTTCCATGAAATTGGTGAATCACCAAGCTGAACTATATAACCAGTAACAGACCTTCGAGATATGGGACAAGTCGCATAGTCAGAGTCACACCACCCAGTGATCTGAAAATCACCTGTTCGACGCAGCAAAATACCTTGGCCGGGATCAGACTTTAAATAACGAACGATTCGAAGCGCAGCCTCCCAATGATCTTCACGTGGCTGTTGCATAAACCTGGCCAGCATATGAACAGAGAATGCGAGGTCTGGCCGTGTTACTGCCAAGTAGATCAAACGCCCAATCAACCGTCGATACTGTTGGGGCTGAGGAAGAAGAGGTGATTCAGACAACATGAGCTCATGAGTTTGTTCTAGTGGAAAAGTCGCTGGTTTTGCTCCCATCATACCAGTTTCAGAGATGATATCTAACGCATATTTGCGCTGACATATGTATATGCCTGCCGAGTTCCTTGCAACCTCTATCCCCAAAAAATATTTTAGAGGTCCCAAATCCTTCATGTGAAAACATGATGCCAAATAATCTTTAAAATCTTGGTTTGCCTTTGGTGAACTCCCCGAAATTATCAGGTCATCAACATAAATCAGTATATTGATCCGAACAGCTCCCCTGGTCAAAGTGAACAAAGAATAGTCGGACAAGGATTGTTTAAATCCATAATTCTTCAATGATGTTGTCAACTTCTCAAACCAGCATCGTGGAGCCTGTTTTAAACCATACAAGGCTTTGCGTAGACGACATACCTTGTTGGGATGAGAAGCAGCAAAGCCAGGGGGTAGCTTCATGTAGACTTCTTCGCGAAGATCTCCATGTAAAAATGCATTGTGGACATCCATCTGATGGATTTCCCAGTTTCGTTTTGATGCAACGTCGAGAAACATTCGCACCGTTCCCATCTTAGCCACAGGGGCAAAGGTTTCACCATAGTCTTCACCCTCTTTTTGTTTGTTGCCAAGTGCAACAAGTCGTGCCTTATACCTCTCAACGGATCCATCAGAGTGATATTTAACTTTGTAGACCCATTGACAGCCGATTGCTCGTTTTCCTGGAGGTAAATCTTCTATCGTCCATGTACCATTTTCCTCTTGAGCATCAATTTCGGTTGTCATTGCGTTATTCCAACGGTCATCAGCAACAGCCTCTTTATACGATCTTGGTTCAACGGCTTTTGCAACCGCAGCCATATACGCAACATGAGATTTAGAAAAACGCTTTTTAGAATCCTGTTTCGAAATTGGGTACCGTACCTTGGTGGAGAAAGAATTCGGTGATTCACAAGCAGCAGAATTAACAACATAATCTTTTAAGTGGACAGGAGCTTCTCTCTTTCGCTTACTTTGACGGGGAGGAGGTTGTGCTATCGGACCACCAACCGTCGCTTTCGAACGTTTATTCCGACGAGAACTTGGCCGGTTAACTGGAGCTGCAACTGTAGAGGTTGAAGCTGTCAAATCGGAATCTAGTCTTAATTCCGGTGGCGAGGCTGAGCCAGAGGGAGTGAGCACCGGCGAGGTTTCTGCTTCCGTCGTAGCCGCAGGAGAGTCATTGGAAGATGAAGACGTGGTCTCAAATTCACGTGGACCTTGACTTTCTTCATTTGGGCCTGAATAATGTAACGGGCCTTGAGGGACATTAAGATGTTCTTCTTGTAATGGGCCACTAGAAATTGAAGCCCACAACTTTGGTGTATCTTCTTCATCAACGTGAGAGACCTCCATTGTCGAGCTTGGAGAAAATGGAAATTCAGATTCGGAGAAGACCACATCTCGTGAGACAAAAAATTCTTGTGATTCTAAATCAAACAATCTCCAACCTTTTTGACCATTTGGATAACCAACGAACAAACACCGTCGACTTCGTGACTCGAATTTGTCGCCGTGACGTTTTTGATTGTGAGCATAACACAAGCTCCCAAAAACTTTTAAATGTCCATACTGAGGAGGCTTCTTATGAAGACGTTCATACGGAGTTTTGTTGTTCAAAATAGAGCTGGGAGTTCGATTAATCAAGTAAGCCGCTGTTAAAACACATTCGCCCCAAAACTTTAAAGGCAGTTGCGCTTGAAACCGTAAAGCCCTCGCAATATTGAGAATGTGTCTGTGTTTTCTTTCAACCCTGCCATTCTGCTCAGGCGTAGAAACACACGAACGTTCATGAAGAATACCGTGTTCTTGGAAAAACTTTGTTAAACACATGAACTCTGAACCGTTATCACTGCGTATTGTTTGAACTTGCACCCCAAATTGACGCTCTGTTAAAGCTAAGAAATTTTTTAAATGACCAGAAGCCTCACGTTTTTCAGCCAACAAATACAACCAAACTCCTCTAGAATAATCATCTACTATTGTCAGAAAATATTTGGCCCCAGAATGAGAAGTTGTGCGGTAAGGTCCCCATAAATCACAGTGGATTAACTCAAAAATACGAGATGTCTTATTCATACTCAATGGAAATGAAGTTCGAGTTTGCTTTGCGCGGAGACATATATCACACGCTTGATTTAAACTTGAAGAAGAAACAGAAACAGAAATTGCAGGAAGTAAACCGACTACTCTCGCAGAAGGATGACCCATCCTTTTATGCCACAGCTCATACTCCTTCTCCTCTTTCGTAGTGACTGATGCTGCGATCTCCATACTACGAAAGTAAAAAGTTCCTCCTGCTCTAATACCCGTCCCAATCACAGTCTTCAAAGTGCGGTCCTGAACCACAAGAAAGTGATCAGTCATTTGCAAAACACAACGGTTTTCATCCATCAATTGTCCAATTGAAAGCAAATCAGATTGAAACTCCTCAACATAGAAGACTGAATTCATAACCAAATCTGAACTAAGTCTAACTGTCCCTTCTTTCACAGAAACCCTTTCTCTACCATCAGCCAGAATAATTAAAACCGGAGGCATATCTCTTACATTTGTAAGAATATCAAACTTTCCTGTCAAATGATGAGAGGCGCCTGTATCCATAATCCAAGAGGGAACGTTGGACTTACCGGTTAACTTTTCGGTGGGCTCGTCCTTGCCAGCATTGAGGACTCTTTTGATGGTACGCCATTGATCCTCAGTTAAAGTGAGACCCTCACGATCACGATCAGTCACCACATGGTTGGCGTGTTCTGTTACGTCAAGGTTCGGAACACAAACACGGTTAGCATATGCTGCAGACCCGCGTCCTCGACCTCCATTGGAGCTTGCTCCACCACGGCCACGTCCTGGTACAGAACGACTGCGAGGAGTGCCATTCGGGTTCGTGGCAGGAGTGCCATTCGGGTTCGTGGGAAAATTCCCATTCAGGTTCGTCTGAGTCTGTCCGTCCGTCATTGTCGTGAAAAAAAAACGATAAGAAAAACCTTTAATTTCACAAAAATGATTCAAGCTCTGATACCATGAAGAAACAGAGATTCCAAAGTTTTCTTTGTGTCCCTTATGACTTGATTTACAAAAACATATATACTCGAGAGAGCAGATCCATACGAATCATATCTATACATACAAGGAAAGCTATATTAACTTTGCTGATCTTACGGGATTGACATATTGACCAAACAGCTTCACGGCCAAGTCACCTATAACCATGACGAAACCAACTGCAATTAGAGTAAACCGATAGCTAACCTGAAACCAATCTCCAACAAAACTTACAAATAAGAGGCTAAATAATAATAAAATATTGTGTATTTTCTCTTCTTTTTTCATATTGATTGAAAACCTCTATTTCAATTTATGTATAATTTTTCACAAATCTAAGTTGTTTAAGTTGTTAATCAATATCTGGCAATTTCCTTTAAAGTGCACCTTGGTGAATC
>NC_025700.1:23404716-23406795 GCF_000633955.1 Camelina sativa | reverse complement strand
GGGGGGGGGGGGGGGGGGGGGGAAGATTATGCATGGAGTAGGGTCATGGGTAGAGAAAACCAATAACCATAACGAACTGTCTATTCTCCAAAATAGTGATGATTTTTGGACTTTAGAAAATAAATAATAATAAAATATTGTGTATTTTCTCTTTTTTTCATATTGATTGAAAACCTCTTATTCAATCTATGTATAATTTTTCACAAATCTATTTTGAATAAATCACAAACAAATAAAAAATTCGTTATTTTGAAATCCAGTTTTTCATAATTAATTCTGCATCAAGGAAACAAGGACTATCATAAAAATAACAATCACAAACTTTTACAGATTTTTTTTACCGTAAAAAATCTGCAACCAAAGTCTCTACGCATTTATTATATGTAAAATAATTTTAGTATTTCAATTGATGGTATTCAGTGTAGACTGTAGTGTAGGAAAATGAATTGGTCGAAGTTGATGCATGTAAGAAGTGCGCTAAACTAGTAATTGAAAACGAATTGGCCAATCAGATCTTAACCAATCTATTATATTTTCCCGATAATGTAATGACGACATATATAAGCTACAGTATAACATATTCTTTATAGAAAGACTACGCCCGGAGGGCTTTGGATCCAAGTTCCGATCTCATTTCCTCCGCCACTCTTTTAGCTCTTGCTAAGCCGCAGTCCAGCCCCGTGCTTTTTCCCTCTCTCTAAAGGTGAAGTGTATGGAGACCATGTCAAAAATTGTGACAACGGATCTCCGACAACAGATCTGAGCCCCCCTCCACAGCTCCACCTCCTCGTCTCACCCAGGGGCGGATCTATGTGTAAAGGAGGTGGGGCACGTGCCCCACACTCATTCTTGATAATTCTTCAGTTTGATCTATTGTGTATAAAATATCTTAGCACATTTGGTAAAAAGTGCCACATATTATGTCAAAGGTGGAGGGTTCAATGCCTCTCATCTACAATTGTTTATCATATTTTATGTTTTGGCCTTGTCTTAATATTTCTAAAAAAAATTCTTCATTAGTATTCATCAGCTGTGCCCCATGTAAATTTTTCTCCTGGATCCGCCACACCCATCTTGCTTTTTTGGATCTGAACTCAGTTGGTGTAGTAGATCTACAGTATTTTTGTCACCTTTAGACACAAACTCTTCTCACTTGGAGATCTCCCCTTCTCTCTGGATTATTATGAAGTTACAACGGCTTCATTAGTCTCTGTTCTAGCTTTTGCTAAGATCTGCCTCTGTTTTGGACTTCTTCAAGGAGTTGCCTCTCTCCATTTGAGTGAACTCATTTCCTCAAACACGTCGAGGTCTCCCGAGTAAACCGGACGCTTCGCCGCCGTTACCCGAATTTGATTCAAACAAATCAAAATGATTATGTGATTTCTACTCCCTCTCATTGAGGTGTTTCTGTCTACGTTAAAGTAAGGTTATTAAATCGGATAAAAAGAAAACTCAAACCCCATTTAAGATCACCACATTCATGAGGATTCTATCGTGGAATTGCCAAGGGGCAAGAGCCGAACCCACAACCCGTAGATTAGAAGAAATGCACAAGATGTATTCTCCAAGTTTTACGTTTCTTTGTGAAACCAAGAATGACCGCTCGTTTATGGAAGACAAACAAACCTCTCTCGGAACAAAGAGTGGCACAACATATTTTCACACACTGGTGTGGAGTATTTGAAGATGTGGGGTTCTGATCATAGACCCCTCCTAGCCTCTATTCCATCAAGTCCGGGAAAAAAATTCATGTTAGACAAAAGACGAATTATCTCCTTTGGGAAGAAATCTACTCAAACAAATGCGGAGAAACTTATCAAGGAACTCCAGAATATGATCGATGAAACATATGAGGATGTTCTTGCTCCAGCGGAAACTCTCCTTGATCTGAAATTGAGGCTTTGTGATGCTTATAAAGAAGAGGAAACCTTCTGGTTTTAAAAGAATCGGCAAGAGAGCGGCTTGCAGTAGGAGATACGAACACAAAAAATTTCCACGCCTAGACGAGAGTCGGTAACTATCTAGTCTACATTTTATTTCATTTATATAAAAGAATCACACGTTGGAAAAAAAAAAAAA
>NC_025700.1:23351727-23402735 GCF_000633955.1 Camelina sativa | reverse complement strand
TATGTGTAAAGGAGGTGGGGCACGTGCCCCACACTCATTCTTGATAATTCTTCAGTTTGATCTATTGTGTATAAAATATCTTAGCACATTTGGTAAAAAGTGCCACATATTATGTCAAAGGTGGAGGGTTCAATGCCTCTCATCTACAATTGTTTATCATATTTTATGTTTTGGCCTTGTCTTAATATTTCTAAAAAAAATTCTTCATTAGTATTCATCAGCTGTGCCCCATGTAAATTTTTCTCCTGGATCCGCCACACCCATCTTGCTTTTTTGGATCTGAACTCAGTTGGTGTAGTAGATCTACAGTATTTTTGTCACCTTTAGACACAAACTCTTCTCACTTGGAGATCTCCCCTTCTCTCTGGATTATTATGAAGTTACAACGGCTTCATTAGTCTCTGTTCTAGCTTTTGCTAAGATCTGCCTCTGTTTTGGACTTCTTCAAGGAGTTGCCTCTCTCCATTTGAGTGAACTCATTTCCTCAAACACGTCGAGGTCTCCCGAGTAAACCGGACGCTTCGCCGCCGTTACCCGAATTTGATTCAAACAAATCAAAATGATTATGTGATTTCTACTCCCTCTCATTGAGGTGTTTCTGTCTACGTTAAAGTAAGGTTATTAAATCGGATAAAAAGAAAACTCAAACCCCATTTAAGATCACCACATTCATGAGGATTCTATCGTGGAATTGCCAAGGGGCAAGAGCCGAACCCACAACCCGTAGATTAGAAGAAATGCACAAGATGTATTCTCCAAGTTTTACGTTTCTTTGTGAAACCAAGAATGACCGCTCGTTTATGGAAGACAAACAAACCTCTCTCGGAACAAAGAGTGGCACAACATATTTTCACACACTGGTGTGGAGTATTTGAAGATGTGGGGTTCTGATCATAGACCCCTCCTAGCCTCTATTCCATCAAGTCCGGGAAAAAAATTCATGTTAGACAAAAGACGAATTATCTCCTTTGGGAAGAAATCTACTCAAACAAATGCGGAGAAACTTATCAAGGAACTCCAGAATATGATCGATGAAACATATGAGGATGTTCTTGCTCCAGCGGAAACTCTCCTTGATCTGAAATTGAGGCTTTGTGATGCTTATAAAGAAGAGGAAACCTTCTGGTTTTAAAAGAATCGGCAAGAGAGCGGCTTGCAGTAGGAGATACGAACACAAAAAATTTCCACGCCTAGACGAGAGTCGGTAACTATCTAGTCTACATTTTATTTCATTTATATAAAAGAATCACACGTTGGAAAAAAAAAAAAAAAGTATGATAACACAGATCCAATACTTTTTTTTTAATGAAAGAAAATTGCGAGCTTGATTAAGTATTTTGATCTTCATTAGCTAGCTACCAATAACTAGTCACTAGTAAAAAGATCGCTATTGAAACGTAAAAGACAGCAACGAAGATTAAATTTTGAAACGTACGAGAGTTTTTAACTCCGATGAGAACTAGACGTTAAGAAACCAATTAAAGAAAAAAAAGTATCACGTGAGAACTAATGTTGCTTTCGTCTTCTTGAAACAATCTCCGACGCCCAAGCCTTGCCTATATCAGTCAGGAACTTACCTGAATGAATCAACAAGTTTAAAAAGGCTTCAACCATATAGAGATTTATGTATTTGGATTCTAAATAACAACAGCAAATACCTGCGGTCGATTGGAAAAACTCTTCTAGATCTTTCCCTTGCGCTGTTTAAAATAGCAAACAAACAATATGAGATTTAGTCTGTACTCATTCTCAAATTAGGATTTTTGTTGAGGTCATTACCTTGTTCGTATTCCAAAGCTTGTAGTATCATCTCAACCTTGTCGAAATCTTTAACAACTTTAGCTTCAGGTGAAGAGTTCTCTTCATATTCTCTCCAAAGCTCAGCGATTTCATTGGCTGCAGTTACCGCGTAAATATATATAATGGTAGTAGTGATAAGTGTCTATGCAAATGAGCCACAAGAAGATAGAACGAAGATATGTAAAAGAACGGACCTCTTTCTCCTCCACCCAAGAGTTTGCACATGTGTTCAAGTGCTTCACTTTCTCTTCGGTTTTTCTCTTCTTTTGAGATCCCACAAGAAGGTGTAATGTCTCCTACAATGGCTGTTCCAACAACAATTATCGAATTCAAACAATCATTCCTAAATAACTTGTGATTTGTGATGTACACTCTAAAAAGAAGTGAAAGAACTAACCTTCTGCAATGTCATGAACAATTGCCATTTTCATGCATCTGTAAAAAGAAACCAAATATGAATGAGTTTAAATTCCAGCGGTTGAGCTTGAAAATAAAGACGAAGCAAGCATGAATCTCACTTGTCTCTGTTAACACCAGGGATATCTGAAGAAATTAGAGCCATAAGACCCATCCTATACATGTGATCCGCTATTGATTCTGGATCTTTTACGTCTCTTTTTATCCATCCAGCTCTTGGAGTTGTCTATTTGATATACAAAAGGTGGTTTACTAAAGGATACAACACACAAATTCTTATAGATAAAGCAGCTAACAAAGCCAAAAAAAACTAGATTCACATAACAACACCGGAAAACTTCATATCTACAAGGACTTTAGTAATCACAGATCATAAAAGTAACCACGTCGATTAAACTCGTTTCATTTCCCAAACGAATTTTTACAATCCATCAACAGTTGCATTGCAGCCACATAAATTTTACAACTTGACAATGTTTCATTTCTGCAACGCACTACAGATTTTAAGTTAAATCATCAAGCATGACACGTGTGAAGATATCTCCACACAGATCCATCTTAACATTGGTTACAAACATCCACATAAATGATCTTATAAACAGATACACAATTGCATCAAATTCCACAATTCATCAACAGTATGAACTCCACACATATCCATCTTACATTGGTAACGAGCCTCCACATAAATGATAAATCTATACAAGCATAATCTTATAAACACTACAACAACATTGCATTAGAGGTTTGAAACCAACATCTATATAAAATCATACTTTCTCAAAGATTACACGAATGAGACTTGCCAGAGAAGAAATGGCGTAATCACAGAAACCACCAGAATCTTAGCAAAAACACATCAGTGAGGACCAAGGTTAATGTAATCTACGAAGCAGGAAACAAAACCACACCCAGATTCACATTAAAAAAACACATCAGTGAGGACTTAGATCCTCAAAAGCAACCACATAGGCTTGAGAATCGTATCATTCCCCCAACGAATTCAGATTCCAATACAATCCATCAACAAGAACACAACGCATCAACATTACATTACGCTGTATAACCACAGAATCCACCGGATCTTTCCCAAAACAAACGTAAGGCAGAGCATTCAAAGCTTACCTTGAGGCGAGTACAGAGAGAGAGGAAATCGATGGCGGAAGAAGCGGAAGAAGTGGGAACCGCCGCGGAATTAGGAGAAGGAAGAGAGACGGAACCATGTCCGGGTTGAGGGGAATCGGAAGCCATGCAGTGAATCGCACGGTTAGGAGAAGAAGAAGCTGCGGAGGCGGAGGCGGAGGCGGAGGAGTAAGTGAATCGGAGAGTGGAACGAGTGAAAGAAGGAACGAGGAAGACGAGAGAGAGTGATTTGCAGAAGAAGACTCGATTCACATTCTTCATTTTTTTCTTTTATCTTTTTTGTTTTTGGGGAATTCGTGTTGTTTGTTCCCTTAACTGTTTTTCGTTAGTTTTGTTTCTCTCTGGATATTTTAATTGGGCCTGAGATGTTATGAAGACCCACTGGTGAGCCTGAGATGTTATGAAGACCCAATAGTGTAGTCGGTTGTTATTGGAAAAAGATAAAATAAATATATTGATGTGGAGATGGTGGGGAAAAAAAACAAAACTAACATTGGTAAAATAATAAAGTACGAAATTAAATCCATAATTAATAAATTATCATTTTTAAAATATATCTGTGTATAAATACATATCGATATATTTCTTAGCGATTACAATATATTTTTTGGTCGGATTGAATCTAACTAAGGTTATCGTTTTTTTTTTTTTTTTTTTTTAANTTTTTAAACACGATTATCGTAAAAAAGATTTTAGCTACTACTAAAGAAAAAAGTGAGGACCATCAATTATTTTATCTGGTTTAGATATTAATGAATATCTTGATCAATAAATTGAATGTCTTTTTTTTTTTTTTTTGGGCAAAATCAATAAATTCAATGTCATGACTCATATTTGTCGATTAAATTTTGATACGTAGAAAAGAAATTATATCAAAAACTACAAATTCTAAAAACAGAAGGACTATATTTTTCCCCCAAAAATCTATATAAAAGTATACAAAATAAAAATAAAATTAGAAAATAAATTACAAATCCTAAAACTAAAAAGATCAAAATTTAAAAAAGTATAATAATAATAATATAATAAATTACTAATCATAAAATAAGAAAAGGCATTATTACACAGTTACTATAAATCTTGGTTTTTTTATATGCAGGTATTGGCCAAAAAATTAAATATTGTTCAGACTTCAGATCCTAGTTGTAATCTAAATAGTAAATCAAACCACAGTTACAAATTTGTTTTGGTAAACAACATTTGTCATGCGGATTCAAATAAATCTAATTTGAATATGTTTTTAAACAAGAGTTCATGTAATTTGAATAACTATTTCTCATTATCTAATTTCCATTAGTAGGTTAGGTAGCAACGCAGCCTCCAAAAGCATAAAAACAAATTGCTATTTTTTCCAGTGGCGTAACAAAAATACGAGTAAAACGTTGACCAAAACATACGGGTAAACAATTAACAAATTGAACTTTTAAAACCTTCCCAACTCTCTCAAGCAAGTAAAAAACAAAAGGAAAAATAGCACTCTTAATTTAACATAGTAGAAATAAGATAATCATATAAAAGTGAAAGCTACTTGATCTTTCAATACCTTAATACTTTTCTTTTAGGTTTGATTTGACATAGGGGTTTTAGACAATATAGAACGAACAAAAACTGATTATATTTTAAAATTTTCAAAAAAATTCCAATTAGTGATATCATATATTATAAATAAAACTTATATATGTCTATATAATTTTATATCATAAATTTTGTATTGTAAAAAACATATGTTGGTCGATAAATTTATATATAGTTAGCAATAAACTTATATTCATAATTCTTTTTTTTTTTTTGACAGCTATATATAATAAAAAAAAGTCATTATTCATAAATAAGATAAGATCAAATATGGAGAAAAATATTATATAGTATAAAAAAGAAAATAAAATACTACTAACTATTCCAATTAAAGCATTATCCAGAAAAAATCTCGAGCACTCGCTATAAAGCGCGTGGAAATTAAAGAGTCCTTCTTCCAATGCAACCAAACCAAAGTCTTCAAGTCTCCAACTACTCTTCCTTAAGACAAGAAGCCAAATAAAGGAAGGACACAAAACAAACGAAACTTCTCTGCAAATTTCCTCACTTCCACGCGTTTCAATCATCTCTATATATAAACTTATTTCTCCCAACTCACCTAAACACGTCTCTGGGTTCCTCAAATTCTCAATCTTTTTCTCTGTTTCCATCTTCTTATCTTAAGCTTCCCTCAAAGTATCAATCAAATCAATCAACCATGGTTCGTTGTAGCAACAACCTTGTTGGTATACTCAACTTCCTAGTCTTTCTCCTCTCGATCCCAATCTTAGCTGGAGGAATCTGGCTAAGCCAAAAAGGGTCAACAGAGTGTGAAAGATTCCTAGACAAACCCGTGATTGCTCTTGGAGTTTTTCTCATGGTTGTAGCCATAGCTGGTTTGATCGGTTCATGTTGCAGAGTCACATGGCTTCTTTGGTTTTATCTCTTTGTCATGTTTCTCTTGATTCTCCTTGTGTTCTGTATAACAGTTTTCGCCTTTGTTGTTACAAACAAAGGCGCAGGTGAAGCTATTGCTGGGAAAGGTTATAAAGAGTATAGACTTGGCGATTACTCTGATTGGTTGCAGAATCGTGTTAACAATGGTAAAAACTGGGATAAGATTAGGAGTTGTCTTATTGAGAGCAAAGTTTGTTCTAAACTTGAAGCTAAGTTTATTGATGTTCCTGTCAATAATTTCTACCAAGAACATCTTACTGCTCTTCAGGTAAATAGTTTGATTTAATTTTTGTCTTTTAAAATTTATTCTTATTTTTGTGGTTTTTAGTGATTTGTGATCAGAGAGTTAGAAAGTGATTGAACTTTTTTGATCCTTAAAGTTCTCTTTTTGTGATTCTTGAACTTTTGATTTTTTAACACAAAAGGTGTACTTTTTGATTCAAAGTTTCAATTTTTTTTTTATTAAGAATCTGAATTTGTGAATCTGAACCCATAGACATATGCCTTAGTTCTTAATTTTGATCAAATTATTGTAAAGGATTGACTTTTTTTGTAGTGATCTCCAAGTGTTTGATTCTTACTTAAGATGCAAGCTTTAATTAGTAACTTAGTTACGCTCTGTTCTTAGCACTTTTGTATGTTATTAGTTTGTTAGATAGTTTCTGAAGCTGAATCTTTGTGAATAATCTTAAGGCGGCTATAACTTAACTAACGAATCTTTCTTTTGTGTTACAGTCCGGTTGCTGCAAACCCTCAGATGCATGTGGATTCGAGTACGTAAACCCCACAACCTGGAACAAGAACACAACGGGAACACTTGCTCATCCAGACTGCCAAACCTGGGACAACGCGAAAGACAGGCTCTGCTTCGATTGTGAATCTTGCAAAGCGGGTCTACTAGACAACGTCAAGAGCGCATGGAAGAAAGTTGCGATCGTAAACATCATCTTCCTTGTCTTCCTCATCATTGTCTACTCTGTTGGTTGCTGTGCTTTCAGAAACAACAAGAGGGATGACAGTTATACCCGTACCTATGGATATAAGCCTTGAACATAGTTTATTGGTTTTTTTAGGAAAGAGAGATTCGTTGATCCTTTTTATACATTACTCTGGAGTTTGCTTTTTATGTTTGATTTTATCTTTGGTGTTTTGAGACCATACTGCTTGTACAGCTCACTTATGATATTTATTTATTAGTGTGTTCTGTCTTTTTGGCTAACCTTGATACTATTGATTTATCATGTGCTATTTCATTAGTTTATTGTTTCGTTATACATATCATGTGGCTCTAGTGGCTTCAATATTTGGTGATTGATGATGTGATCTCTATCGGACTTGATAGAATTGTAAAGTCCAAACAGGAGAGAAAAAACAATGTACTAACACAAAAAAAACTCAAGAGAAACAATATTGTAATAACACACCATACATAATGAAG
The DNA here is from genome assembly GCF_000633955.1 of Camelina sativa. Taxonomy (NCBI): domain Eukaryota; kingdom Viridiplantae; phylum Streptophyta; class Magnoliopsida; order Brassicales; family Brassicaceae; genus Camelina; species Camelina sativa. Next base: position 23,395,465 of record NC_025700.1, on the reverse strand, counting down.
ATTGGTTTCCTGACACATTTAGCTAGAGTCTCAGAGATTGATAAAACTGAAGATCACCTCACTCCTCGCATACATCATCATCATCGTCTGAGATCACCACAAATATATCATCAGCATCATCATCATCATCTGTGATCACCTCAACAGCATAATCACGAAATCCCTTTTTTATACTTTTGAGTCGGTTGGTTTGATGAGCTTGGATGTGCAAACATCTCCGACCACTAAACCTAACTCTTTGACCAATCAGATCCATCCAGCAATGAATATCTTGTTTGTGTACCAGTGACCTTATACATAACCTTCCATGACTTGTTCCCTTTTGGATTACGAATCTTGAACATCATTGTCTCCTTTGGCATATGCATCTCCTCAAACATCTTCGGGATCCCCTGAATCACAAATTCTTATCAGACTATATATTTCACATATATATTAACAAATTTTACACTACATCTTGGTTATCTCTTATCAAGAATTTAAGTGTAACACATCGAATTTACAAAATATAATGATACATGCATAGAGGTCTAATACAATTGATTTGACCATTATGTCATCAAAGTTCACTTATCTCTTGGTTCAACCATCTCATGAGAAGTCTAGAGTTAAGTGTATTCGAGCTTGAACAATTTCAGGATAGATGACCTATGAGAAAGTGATTTTTGATACCGTGTGAATGATAACAAAATATGAAGAAAAATCACGTGGTGATTCACATGATTTATAGAGTCGGTAAACAAGTTTTTTCAAGCTTCATAGACATAACGTATCGGTCGTCGAATAACGATAGGTTCACGAACCAAGAGAAGACGTGTGGCCTACTAAAATTGGTTGTCGGGGTGTTACAATAAGGTAGCTTTTCTTTATGGTGAAGTTAAATTGTGAAAGAAGAGAATTGTGAAAGAAGCGACAAAGTGTCATCTTTAGAAACGTTTCTAACAGCTTCCACCTTTGTCTTCTCCTTCTTGCTTTGACCTTATTCATCGAAGATCAACTATAAAAGTAAAGATTGTCTTCTTCATCTTCTCCATAAGCATTTATAAGCAATCTCGGAGATGAAAACTTATAGGAAGAAACAATAGTTGCAGAGACTTGCGTGCTTTGTGATTTCATCTTTTTTTTTTTTTGATAACTTAGGAATAATCCTAAAGGCTTTCTAGGATTTCATCATTTGTTCAGAACAGGCAAACACAGCGACAAGCCAATAAGAAGATAATTGGCAAGACTAATCATCTAAGAACAGTAGATAAGAGGCTTCATCTTTCTAAAAGAAAGTTCGCAGCAGGAAACATCTACCTCCCGTTTATCAACGACAACATAGGCTTCCTAAATTCTGAAGGGTTTGAGGTGCAGAATTCAAACAGGTACAGTCGCAAGTCGTGTTATAAATGTGATAAAACCCCAGAGGAAGAATGAGACTACTATGAGCGTGTAAAAGAGATTTGCTGACAGGATGATCATCCAAGACATTCAGAGACATATACTGAAGGGGTCTCCTTCTAAGTTTGTTTCTTCTATCTTCAGGAGATAGGGATTTCAAAGTTGCCATGGAAATCTTAAGAAAAAATGGCTATAAAATCTTTCTAGCCATCACCCCAGAAGCAAAAGTGGATTTCAAACATTGTGTACAAAAGCAGCAGGCAAAATCTGGCCCCGAGAAGAATAATAGGTATGGCCGCTGAAGAAGAGGTCCAGGTGGTGATGTTTTCTGACGGAGTGTTAAGATTAAGGAATGCTGTTTTTAGAGTTACTGTGAAACACGTTCACCACTCTGGAGTGTTCTCTTTTATTTTATCTGTTTTGTGGACATCGTTATATAATTTCGTCATGTTGATGAAAAACAAAATCCTCTTAAATACATTTCCGATGGTGATATTAATTGTCGAATGCATCGACAAAAACAGACAGCCAGCATTTGACCATCCTCTTGTAAAATATTACAAACTACAGGTAACTTGTTTTGTTGTTTTAACTGTCTGTTTTATGTTTTTATACCATTATTAGCCATTTTATCTCTTAATTGTCAGTGTTAACAATCTCTTGTTTTTAATGAAAAATAATACAGGAAACACCATCTAAGGTGACTAGAGTGATCGAAACTCAAAAAGGAAGAAGATAGACATGGGAAGCTCGTCTCAGCACCACAAGGTGTCGAGAAGGAGTAGTGCCAATACTACTGCCTAACGGTCACACAAATAATCGGACACAGCCTGAGACAAAAAGTTACCACCCAGGGCATAAGATTAGGAGTTGTCTTGTTGAGAGCAAAGTTTGTTATAAGCTTGAAGCTAAGTTTGTTGATATTCCTGTTAATAATTTCTACCAAGAACATCTTACTGCTCTTCAGGTAAAGTGATTAATTTGATTTTTTTCTTTAAAGTTTATTCTTATTTTTAGGGTTTTTAGGATTTATATAACCCAATGCAAAATATATGCAAAACATATGCATAACATAATGATTAAGTAGTCAAATACCAGCGACATCGTTATATAATTTTGTCATGTGGATGAAAAACGAAATCCTCTTAAATACACTTCCGATAATTTTTGTAGCTTGTTAAATTTTTAAACAACTGTTTGTAGTATTTCTTTATGTTTTCATATTTGAAAATTAATGTACAAACAAAAATATTTAGACATTTGAACATTTTTTTCCTTTATATCGGGTATGCTTTACAGAAGACCAAACATATAATTTCTTCTTGCGTTTTGGTTTTGGTTAATGCACTTTCAAAAATGAATACTGTATGTTTCGAAAGGCACAAGCTTAGCCCAACCCTTGGATACCCTAAATATGTAGGGGGTATAAAAATATAAAACTAATATATAACATGTATTTATCAATGTATGCATGTATATATATGATTCGAATAGTAAAATTAAACTACTAATGTCTAAACAAATATATATATATATATATATATATATATATATATTTTTTTTTTTAACTAAATTTTAGAAACCTTTTTTATATTTCTACTAATAAAAATTATATTAAAAAGGAACTTTACCGCGGCATAATAAAACCAAATTATGTAAACTACTTCAAAAGTTCATCAAATAGTTTTTTTATAAATAGAGTAATACTAGTTTGATGGATTTTTCGCCAAACTTTATCATGGTCTTGCTAATGGTGAATGATCACACAAGACATAACAGACACGTTTGTAAGTGAATATCGAAATGCTTGAACTGGGGGGACTCCTAAGGTGGACACTAAAGAATCAAATCCATATATATTAATAAAATTAAAAATAAAGAGGACGTGAAGTTGTATCAAGTTCAAGTAAATAATGCGTGTTAATGAAGATTAGTGCTTGAAAGAATATAAAGGAAACGTGCAGAGAAGATGAAGTAGTCTCTCACGAGGTCCATGTTTTTTGGGTTCTGCTTTCTTTTACGTAATTGAGGACATGAAGATGAGACGTCTTCCTTCTCTAATCGGCAACAACTAAAGCGTTACGGGAAGATATCAACATCACTCTCAAGTCCGGTTGACATATACATAAATCTCCCTATAAAATAGACTAATGGGACAAATAACTCGAGAAAGAAGTTTTTTTATTTTATTTGATGAAATGGAACCTCAAATTCTTTTTCTCTATCTCTCACTTCTCATTCTCTCCATTAACTTCTTCTTCACGAATCTTAAACCGAGGCTAGCCCGTCTCCTCCAGCCTTCTCTGGAAACTCGGGCCAAGGCTGCGTTTTTATCCCAAAAAGAAGTAGCCGAGTTTCTTGATTCTCCCAAAGACGAAGAAGATGAAGATATCGTATCAGATGACGACTTGACGTTTGAATTTGATCCGTACATGATGAGCAAAGCCGAATCAGTTAACAAAGCTCTAGCGGAAGCCATTCCTGTCGGCGAGCCACTCAAGATCCACGAGGCCATGCGTTATGCGATTCTTGCTGCTGGGAAACGCGTTAGGCCAATACTTTGTCTCGCTTCTTGTGAGCTGGTAGGTGGCAAAGAGAATGCAGCAATGCCAGCCGCTTGTGCGGTTGAGATGATCCACACGATGTCTCTTATCAAAGACGATTTACCTTGTATGGACAATGATGACCTACGCCGTGGGAAGCCAACGACGCATAAAGTATATGGTGAAGGAGTGGCTATTCTCTCCGGTGGGGCTCTCTTGTCTCTTGCCTTCGAGCACATGACGACGGCAGAGATATCACCGGAGAGAATGGTATGGGCGGTGAGAGAATTGGCTAGGTCTATTGGCACGAAAGGGTTAGTCGCGGGACAAGCGATGGATATAAGCAGTGAAGGTGTGGACCTAAGCGAAGCTGGATTAGAGCATTTGGAGTTTATCCATGTCCATAAGACCGCGGTTTTGTTGGAAACTGCCGCGGTTCTTGGAGCCATTATTGGTGGTGGATCTGATGAGCAGATTGAGAGAGTGAGGAAGTTTGCAAGGTGCATTGGGTTGTTGTTTCAAGTGGTGGATGATATTTTGGACGAGACGAAGTCCTCGGAGGAATTGGGAAAAACTGCCGGAAAAGATCAGCTCCTCGGAAAGCTAACGTATCCGAAGTTAATGGGATTGGAGAAATCGAAAGAATTTGTTAAGAGATTGACGAGAGATGCACGGCAACATCTTCAAGGGTTTAGTTCGGAAAAGGTGGCTCCTTTAGTATCTCTTACTACTTTTATTGCTAACAGAAATAAGTGATTATTTGTTTTATTTGTGTGTTTATTGGGTTTATGTATACATGCTAAAGTAGTGTGTTCCCTTATTTTTAAGTGTAACCACTTTTTATTATGTTTATTAAAGATATATTTAAGAAATTGTACATAATTTTATAACATGCATGTAAAGAAACTCAAACAAAACTACAATATGAGCTACGTACATATAATAAACTCATACAATTTCTTTAGTGAAAATTAAGTGTACGTCAAACATATATCAAAATAAAACACTTAACTGGGAGACAAACTGATAAAGAGGATGTTTAATTTGTGGTGCTTAGCTTGGTGACGTCTTGCTCTTTTTTTCTCGCGAACCGGTAAGCACTTCCGCCCCATGATGGTTTTGCTTTTGCAATCCTTCAAAACTTGTTTTGCTGTGGACACCCTTTTAGGTTCTTAGAGAGGCAGCGGTAGTCGGTCACTTTTTACATGTACATGTACCTCTTAAGATAGTTGTCACTTTTTCTGAGCATGCATGCACCCCAAAAAAAAAAGAGTTATGGTCATTCAGAGCGCAATACGCACATAATATGAAGTTACTCTTAGATCTGAGTTTGAGTCGATAATCAGGAAATAGACCACTCACAAAAATTAATTACATGTGTTGGAATAAGCTTAGTTTTATGATATTCAGAAATTATAGCTTGGTACATAAACCTTGGATCTAAGTATATTGGATCTAAGAACATATGACATAACATGTTGTAATAGTGCTAGCGGCGCCACACATATTTCACAGAACTTAGCTTGTTTGTAATTTTTTGACCATATCTTTTGGGTACACTGTATCCGAACTTGAGAAATGTATGTTCTTATAATTCTCTAACCAATTAAAATGATCATAAAGATTTCTCTCTAAGATGGCCTCACTCTATATTCGAGAGTCTTCCCATGAATGATAACAAGAAAATGACAATGGTCTAGATTGTAGAATACCCCAATCGTTATCATCACCATTGTATTCATGCTTTTTACATAAACCGTAATCATAAAAGTCAAAAAAATTTTGCCACCAACCCATATATTGGCCTAGCCATCGCTTTCACAACCAAACTAACTAATTAAAAAAAAATCAAGTTCGACATGAAATCTTCGTACATTAGATTTTAACGATCGAGAATCAATTTCTTGTCTTTGTATGTGACCTAATGTCTAAAACATGTTCCCGTTTCTTTTTCTTCGTTGTTGATAAAATAGAAATCAATTAGTGGTGTCAGGTACAATTATATGGTTAATTGTATCCATCCGTTTTGGAGTACTTCCCGTGTCTAAAGGTGATGGTACAAGCAATGCGAACCTTCCGATGATGTCCTTTTATTTCATATGTTATCTATATCGTTTGTTATGCATTGTAATGTGAATCACTATTAAAACAAATGCTCTGAACTCGACTTATTAAAAAAAAAAAAATTCAGATCGATTACTCTTTACGGTGTTGATGCTAGAGTCCAAAGAATATTCCCTTTCATTATACATTTATATTTGTCTATCATCTCATAAGAATATGCCTTTCTGACGCTATCTTGTACGTTGTAAACATGGTTAATGAAAATAACTTAATAAAAAAACGTTAAACCAAATTATAAAAAAAAACAAACTTTGCAGTTTGGTTTTGTGTTTTTTAATTATGACAAAAGAAACACCATGGATTAAATAGTAATATAGTAGGCTCTAAACCCATATACGAGTTTTCTTCTTCGTGTATTTAAGTTACCCATATAACTATTCTAGTCGAATAAATCTAACCCATATAGGTTTATAAAATTTGAACATTCACTTCAAGACAATAAAATAAAATATCAACTAAAACGGACGAACGCACTTGATTTGTCGCGATATACTCTATTCACACACGTGACACGTACAAGCAGATGGTGACGATATTCTGAAGTAGTAGTAGTCCACTTGTTATATTTCTTTGTGTTTCAAAAGTTCATGAATCATATCTTGATAAATGTTTATAAATCATATCTTGATAAATGTTTATAAATCATATCTTGACCTCTAAAACTTCATCTAGATTTAACATATAACCAAATGGTCTATTTTCTAAATTCTGACGGGTTCAACTTAACATATTTTTTAAATACTTTCATGTAGATGTTTAAGTCAGTTAACCCATAAACTAGATTACCTCTTGCATAATATAAAAGATGGATTTATATCATTAAGTAGCATTGATTGGGTCTAATAATATAAGTGGCAACTGCCACTTGCTGGCATCACCATTAGCCCCAAGACAAAGTTGATAATTGTGTAATCATAATTAATTACATCTTAGACAATAATTGACCACATCTACCTAAGTAAGTCGATTAACCATTTGCTAATGTAATAAATTTTAGAATTTTTCTTTTTCTGCCAAACTATGTGGCATATATGTGGACATTGCTTGTCACCTTCCAATAAGTTTGTAACTAGTGGCTGTAATACTATGAACGTGTCAGTATACAACTTGCTAATACTATAATAGTTATACCAAATTGTGAATTATAGCTCCCAAAGTCTCGGGAGACTTCTTAAAGCTTGAGGAACATATGCGAAAAGTATAAACTACAAAATAGCCATCATTTTAATTACGTTTTCTTTCACATAAACACGTTAACGTATTATTCTTTTTTTCTTGTATGCAATAAATTATATGCACTAAATTATATGCACTAATAATATGGTGGAAACTAGAAGAAAAATATTATTTTGTTCACACAAACGATTATCTGATTTATATAAACTTTTCAACGGATTAGTTTTAGATCCTAAAAAGATATTCGTTTGGTTCACTCGAAAACTAAAAAATCTTTATAAAAAAAAAAAAAAAACTAAAACACTTACTCAAATTTTTTTATAAATTACCATTATGTCTGTCTAGATGCAAATTTGTTTCATATTAAAAACACGTGAATGCTTATCTATTTGATCCACTTGCTGTTGCTGGTCATTCTATACTATATTTTTCTCAACCGTCGAAACCATGATTCTTTTTTCCACTAACATTTCACAAATGTGATGTGTTGTATGTGCAAGATTTTTGGTAATGTTGTTCTATAGTACTATACGTTTCTCGTTCGTTACATAACTCTTTTTTCCACATAAGTTCACAAATGTCCGGAATTTTTGGTATTGTTTTTTCTTTTTGTAATTTCTAATCTTTTTTTGAGATCATTGGAAAATGTAAATCAACATGCATCACATAAAATACGACCTAAATCGATTTCGAGTTTTAGAACCAGAACCCTAAAACATTCAGAAAATTAAAGGGCAAAAGAAGATATCGATTTGAGGTTCACAAACCAAAGCTTTTTTGGAGGGAAATTCAATATTAGAGGGAAATTTAATAGTGAGTATTAGAAGAAATCGATTTGGGATTCAGAACCAAAGCTTTTTTAGAGGGAAATTGATTTGGGGTTCTTTGCTAATACCCAATATTAGAGGGAAATTCAGAACCAAACTTTTTTAGGGTTCTAGGATTCTAAAACTCAAAATCGATTTTGGAGAAAAAAAAAAGAGGGCAACAGTGTCTGTAATTCCCTTTAATTAATCATGTGGGGCTATAGTTTAACCATAATTAACATTTTCATCACTAGAGTTAACAGTCGTTATGTCGTAAGTATGGATCTTCCATTATTAAACGAAGGTTTTTAAAGACAACGGAAATTAAACCATATATTTTTTAGGAAATTTAATAACCAGAGGAATTAAAAAAAAAATGAGATGGCGTATTTTTCGGGCTTTTTCCCCATTTTTAGTGATATATAGATGATTGTTTAAACTATAAAAGATTAATTTTTAACCGTTTTTATTATTAAATAGATTTAAGTGGTTTCAGTCAATTCTAAAAGGTTTTACAAAAAAAAAAGACTATTATATTAATTAAAAAAAGTTTAGTATAATTTTTCAATTTCCAAATATAAAGATTTTAATTTATAATTTTTAAATCCATAGTCATGGTTATTAATTTAATATTTTGTGTGTTTTAATGTATGTTTTCATATAATTTTTATTTATAATAACATATCTATGAAATTTTTTATGTAAACGTATAAAGCATCTAAAATCAGTTAGATTCCAATTAAGTGTTTTAGATGTTAAGCACGGGGTCAACGTTCGTTTATAACACTTTCTTAAACACTTAATAATAAGTAAACAATCTAGACCAAGTTTATTTCAAGGTTAACAAAATATTACAAACTTTATTTTCTAAATAAAAAATTAAACTAACAAAAATAGATATGAATTTTTCTGATAATTAAAATTTAAAATATATTAAAATGTCAATAATTAATAATTAAGAATAACATAGTGGACTATTTATAAAATTAACCTAGTAAGCTAGTTAAAAGTAAAAAAAAAAAATAATAACAAATAAATAAATAAATAAAGGGACGTGGATCCACGTCTGCTTGCGTGTACGTAATAAGTCTTTCCGTTTCCTACTTCTTCTTTCCACTCTGTTCGCCTGCCGTTGTGAACTAATTTAGGTTTCTCTCCAAAACAAAACAAAATATCCAACGGCTACAACTGCACCGCAATGCTATCACCAATACCAACCCGAACACGTGTACGGCTCTCATCAACTCCATATTTCTCGTCGAGAAGGAAGAAAAAACAAAAAACAAAAAGTGTCTAAAAAAACGAATATTCCGTTACTGTAAATATTAAATTTTCGTGTACGTTCCGATATACGCTGACGTGTACGAGTCTCTTTTTTTTATTAAATTATTTATTTATTTTTAGTTGTTATTGTAACAGTATATAAACCCTTTTAGTCTCTATTCTTTCATTATTCAGTCGTAAATTAAAAACGATTTATTTCCTTTTTATTTTTTTTTATTTCTCTCTCTCTCTCTCTCTCAAAGTTTCTTGGGAGAGCTTTTTTTTTTTCAACAACAATGGCGATGAGGAAGCTTTTATCGAAGAAGCTCTTCAACATGACGAATGTCGCGTCGCAGAGTCTTATGAATTGTCGTATCTCTTCTTCCTCGTTAGCCGTACGAACCAGAGTTCCGAAGGAATCAGGCGATACGGCGAGGATCGCACCGGAGCCTGGGGATATGGGTGTTTCGCGGCGGTTTTTGCATAACACTGCTATGATTAGGCCGGAGATTATGCAGATGCCTGTTGGTGAGAGTTTGATTGAGAAGATCCGTGAGATTGATGGGAGTAAGGATCGGATTCGATTAGACGGACTTGCTCCTCCGGTTAAGGAAGAGACTGAGACGGAGACAACGGAAACGAGTCTTACGGTTGGGGATATGAAGAAGCTGCTAAGAGCGGCGCAGATCGAGATTGTGAAATCGAAGCTTAGAGAGACGGGGAGAAGCTGGATGCCGTATTCGGAGTTTGTTAGCGTTTGTGGTGAAGGTTCTTCAGATCCAGATCTAGGATCTAGAATCGCCAAGATGCTTGATGATTCAGCAAACGTCATCGTTTTGGGAGATTCCGTTTGTCTTAGACCTGATCAGGTACTTTTCTTCGTTTCCTATAGCCATTGAGTTTTAGCACAATTTGAAATCATCTTTGATCTTGTGAAAATCTCTTGAGTATGCAGCTGATTGATTGATTGATTGAATTGGGAGAGATAAAGAGATAGATTTTAAAATCTCTCTAGAAATCGAAAAACGAATTAGGTTCCCGAAAAGTTTTTTTTTTTGATTTGATTTTTTTTTTTGGAAGATATCGAAAACTGATACCATTTTTATTTCGGTTGGATCTCTTTCTTTTGCTTCCAATTTCAACAGGAGAATCAAAAACCTCTGTGTTATTTACCAGAGAGTTCCATAGGAGGTTCCCAAGTTTGAGAGATGGTGATAAAGAGGAACAGTTTCTACAGAGACCACAACCTTTTAAAATTTCCTAAAACCAAAAAAAAAAAACCATTGGTTTGATTAGGGTTCAATTGAGTCAACACCATTTTGGTGATTTGATACCAAACCCAAACAAAATTATCAAAAGAGAGAGAGAGTACAGAGATTGGTCTTACTAACATGGTCTTGGTGGGTTATTAGGATAATCCAAATGGAAAAAAATTGATAAGAGATGATGATCTGATTCATGAGGGTTGGGTTTATGTGGAGAGATTAGTCAATGGTGAAAAGATCTTAGTCAGAAACAGGGATATGGGGATGGATTGATTGACTTTATAGCTAGTCATTGATTCATATAGATGTGTTTTGTTGTGTGTTTTTGAGTGCTAATTGTGTGTCTCAAAAAGAAGGTGGTGGAGGTCGTGTTTTACCCAAACATTTTCTGTTTTTGTCTTTTGCTCTTGTGTCTGATCAGGTTACAAAATCCATTGAAGGACTGCTTCCTTTGCCAAAGATCCATAACCCAAATGACCCACGGAGAATCGAGTTGAAAGAGCTCGAAGCAGAAAAGGCAGTGATTGATGTGAAAGCGCATTCTTTGGTGAGGAAAGAGCTCTGGGCTGGTCTTGGTTACTTGATCCTACAGACCGCAGGGTTCATGAGGCTAACTTTTTGGGAACTCTCGTGGGACGTGATGGAGCCGATCTGTTTCTATGTCACGTCCATGTACTTTATGGCTGGTTACGCGTTTTTCCTCAGGACATCGAAAGAGCCTTCTTTTGAAGGGTTTTACCAAAGCAGGTTCGAGGCTAAACAGAGAAAGTTGATGAATGAGTATGAGTTTGATTTGGAGAGGTATGATGAACTGAAGAAGCTGTTTTGCTCTAAGCCTTCAGCTCATGTTTCCAACATTCTTGGAGCTATCAAGAGTTAAAAATTTTGATTAGGGGAAAAAATGCTTAGATATAATGTTGTTGTCACAAAAATGTTTTTCCTAACTAGAGAATTCTACCCCAAAAAAAAAAAGAAAGAAAAAAAAAAAAAAAAAAAAAGAACTGTGTTTGTTTAAGTCGACTCTGATTTGGTCGAGATTCATGAATACAATGCGCCTCTGTGGCCATAAGATGAANGAGATATGTTTTTGTTTTCAATTTTTGTTTTGTTTTTTTTTTTTGGTATGACAGATTTTAAATTTAACATCGTGTAAATAACTGTTTGAAAAAATGTAATTATATTATAGAAATTTTTATTTGCAAAAAACTTATTCTCAAAAACAAAACGGAAACTTGCGTGTGTGATATAATTTGTTTGTGTTATTGTCATGTTATACATAGAATAAAATCCGGCGTCATTCTTTCTACCAAAAACAAAAAATCCGGCCGAAAAACATGTACTAAAATTCTTATCTAAAAAAGAAAATCGTCTAAAAATTTAATAAGAGTTATTTATAAGAATTAAAACATTGACTTTTTGTTTTCAGTTCTTATGATGCCAAAGAATTAATATTGGATGTAATATTTGGTTTCAATTTTGTTAAAAAAATTCAACAAAACTTAAATGGTCTGTATAGGGGCTTTCAAAACTATCATATATCATCAAATCTACACAAAACTTAAAGTCTCAAAGTATTTTTTTATCAAAACAAAATTCTAACCTTATTTAAGTAAGATGTTGATTTTATTGGTTTTACAACCTTAACGAAGATCTTTCTTCATCCTAAAAAAAATATTCCCTCTCATTTTTTTTAGTTGTCATTCTAGAGTAAAAATTTTGTTTTTCAATACTTGTCATTTTAAGTTTCCAATGCATGTTTGGTAAAAATACCAATTTTATTTCAACTATTTTAATGATTTGACCAATAAAAAAATTAGAAAATGTATTAAAGAAGGGGTATAACAGAACATTGATCTATTTTCTTAATTTGTTTGCAAAGCTCTAGAACGACAAGTAAAAAAAACCGGAGGGAGTACTATATTTCAATATCACGACTCAAACTTTATTTGGATGGAGAAATAAAATAGGTATAAAAAGTTATGTTTAACTTAAATAATCACATAAAATTAATATAATGTCTAAAATCTGTAGGTTTTGGTGTGAAAATATAAGATGCACGAAAGATGTAGGTAGGTTTTGTACAATATCACATTGTCATTGTCACATACGTGTTAGCTACAGTTTCACTAACTTTCGTATCAAACATCTTGATTTACTCACAAATTACAGAATTATCATATACTATTTCAGAAAAAAACTATATACAAGTGTTTAAGGGAAAGAAATACACTGAAGGAAACAATAATTGGCCCATAATTAATACACTGAAATAGGAAAAATACACGAAATTAGCCTTCAAATGTAGCGAACCAGGCCCAAAATCAGTTTAGAAATCAAAATAATTGGGCCCATAATTAATCAAAATATCCGACCAAAAAAAAAAAAAAAAAAAAAANAGTAATATATAGTAGTCAGAAAATAGCTCTTCCCATCCCAACAGTAGGACTCTGTTTTTTTTTTGTTCCCACACGGTGTCTGGTTTTTTCTGTAGTTTCGTGCAAATCTCTACTTTTTAGGGATCTTGTCCTTCCTTCTTTTCTTTTGTGCTGATCTAATTTGATTCTTTTCGACGAGAAAAGGGTAAGTTTTTTCTACTTCAATTTGATTCTAGTTTCGATCCATGGATCTGATTATGATTCGATTTTGTCTTCGTCGGTTCAAATTCGACTCTATCGTCTTGGGGAAAAAAATTAGGTTTTTTGGTTAATTGGTATATTAGGGTTTGTCAAATCTTGTGATTGAATTAGGATTAGGGTTTCTTATCAAAGTTGGTAATTTTGTTTGACTCTGAGCTCTGAATGATCCTAATTTAAGGGTTTTTTGAATTAAAGGTTCATTTTTTTTTTTTGATTTTAGGGCATTGAGATGGTGGATGGAGAATCCACTAGCACGTCTTCTTACTCTGATAATAACAATGGCGCAAATGATCAAGGAGGTGACTTTGAATGTAACATTTGTTTCGAGATAGCTCAAGATCCGATCGTCACTCTCTGTGGCCATCTCTTTTGCTGGCCTTGCTTATACCGATGGCTTCACCACCATTCTCATTCTCAAGAATGTCCTGTTTGTAAAGCTGTGGTTCAAGACGATAAGCTTGTTCCTCTTTACGGTAGAGGCAAGAACCAAACTGACCCGAGATCAAAACGTTACCCGGGTATGCGGATTCCTAACAGACCAGCGGGTCAAAGACCCGAGACCGCAGCTCCTCCTCCTCAGCCTGATGCTGCGAGTAATTTTTTCAATTACGGTATTGGTTTGATGGGTGGGTTTATGCCAACGGCGACTACTAGGATTGGGAACTTCAGTATGGGGTTTGGTGGTTTGTTGCCTTCTTTGTTTAACTTTCAGTTCCATGGGTTTCCCGATGCAACGTTTTATGGTTCAGCACCGGGTTACGGTGGGTACCATAACGGTTTCCGTGGAGTTCCTACTCATGGACAAGAGCATCATCCTATGGCTCGTGGAGGAAACCAAAGCGATGCAACGCTGAAGAATCTCTTACTTGTTGTTGGAGTTTGCGTGCTGGTATTTCTTTGCTGGTGAGAACAAATTCACAATTTGGTTTATATTCCAGGTATGAATCAAAGTCACTTACTTGTTTTCAAGTTGTGTATGTAAATATCATAATAGCTGAGTGTCTGTGTTTGCCATTTTCGACGTTGTTATTGTTTTTTCTTGGTTTGAAGATGAGTCTATAAGGTTTTTTACACAACTCCTTTGTTTTTAATCTTTATTTTTTGCTTTNCTCACGTACTTGTTTTCAAGTTGTGTATGTAAATATCATAATAGCTGAGTGTCTGTGTTTGCCATTTTCGACGTTGTTATTGTTTTTTCTTGGTTTGAAGATGAGTCTATAAGGTTTTTTACACAACTCCTTTGTTTTTAATCTTTATTTTTTGCTTTTGTGTTATGTCTAAGGATCTTGTGAAAACTAGTTGTGGAATAAATGTTGCATATGTTATAACATTTGATTATAATATTTGATTGATAGATCATTAGCTTCCCATATAGTTTCTGCTTTATTACTGATTGAGAAACGAAGAACAGACACTGAAAATCTAGACTCAAAGGCTTACTCATTGATTCAGAAGAGTTTGGTTTAGGAATGACAAATTTACACTTCCCATATAGTTTTAATAACTTATTACGAACCAATCCTAATTTATTCACTAACAAATATTGAGTGTGACACGATGATGCAGACAACAATGTCTGTTGAATATTATGAATTCTCCATGGTTGGTGGTATCAAAATGTTGGGTCGTACTGAGAAATCAAGAAAGGACCAACCTTTTCCCCGTAGACGCTGATACAACCCATTTTGCGTCGGTGTTTAGTAATGGTGGTTGCAATTTGGACGACTTTATCTAGTCAACATACTTCTCTGTCATTAAGATTATTAGCAACGAGACAGAATCGATTAGTTACTGTCGGAAATTAAAAACCAGAGGAGATGAAAAAAAGGCAAAACCCTTTTGAGTCATCTTCTCACGTCGTCTTTGGCGGCTTCAAAGCCTTTTTTGTAATTAAACAAAACAAAAAATATCAATGGGTTGAATGTAAAATCATATAATAAGTTATCCGCTCCAATAATTCATAATTTCATATCAGTGGAGACCAATTCTCACTTTTGTTCATTTGACATTTCCTGAAACAGTTGACTTTTTTCTTTTTCCCTATAAACACCAATCATAACACGTTGCAACATAACAACGATGATGTCGTTTCCACTTCATCTCCTCATCTTATTATGTCTCTCCTCTTTCGCAACCGCACAACAGCCTTACGTCGGGGTATCAACCACCGATTGCTCTGTTTCCGACAACTCCACCTCTGTTTTCGGCTACTCTTGTAACGGCCTCAACAGAACTTGCCAATCTTACGTCATTTTCCGATCGAGTCCTCCTTTCTCCACCGTTTCCTCAATCTCTTCGCTTTTCTCCGTCAACTCATCTGTCCTCTCCTCCCTCAATGCCGCCTCAACTTCAACTTCATTCCCTTCCGGTCAGCAAGTCATCATCCCTTTAACTTGTTCTTGTTCCAAAGACAATTCACAAACCAATCTCAGCTACACAATCAAGCAAGGCGATTCGTATTTCGCCATTGCTAACAACACTCTTCAGGGGCTTTCGACTTGTCAAGCTTTGGAGAAACAGAACAATGTTTCCTCTCAATCTTTGCTTCCTGGTATGAAGATCGTTGTTCCTATCCGCTGCGCTTGTCCTACGGCTAAACAAGTCAACGAAGATGGTGTGAAGTATCTGATGAGCTATACTGTGGTTTTCGGAGACACGGTGGATATCATCAGCAATAGATTTGGAGTCGAGACTAGCAAAACTTTAGAAGCTAATCAAATGTCTTTTGACAACTCTGAAGTTTTCCCTTTCACCACAATTCTGATTCCTTTACAGAACCCTCCTTCAGTTTCCAACTCTTCTTCTCTCACTCCTCCTCCTCCGACTCCATCGGTTTCTCCTCCATTGTCCCCGGACGGTGGGAAGTCGAAGAAAACATGGATCTATGTTCTTGTCGGAGTTTTAGGAGGAGCATTGGTTTTAGTTGTGGTTGGTGCAACCATGTTCTGTCTGGTTAAGAAGAAACCGAAAACACAAGAGGAAACGAGAAATCTCGATAGCTTCACGGGCAAGAAACCGCCGAGGTCTTATCAAGAATTCGATCCGCTAGATGGTTTATCAGGAATGGTGGTAGAATCCTTGAAAGTTTACAAATTTCACGAACTACAGTCAGCAACGAGTGACTTCACGTCGTCTAGCTCGATCGGAGGATCAGGGTACATCGGAAAAATCAACGGCGATGGTGCCATGATCAAGAAAATAGAAGGAAACGCATCTGAGGAGATCAACTTGTTATCGAAACTTAACCATCTCAACATCATTCGTCTCTCTGGATTCTGTTTCCATGAAGGAGAGTGGTACTTAGTCTACGAACACGCTTCAAACGGATGCTTAAGCGATTGGATTCACACGACAAAGTCGTTACTAAGCTTGACCCAGAAGCTACAAATCGGTTTAGATATAGCAACGGGGCTTAACTATCTACACAACTTTGCTGATCCTCCATATGTTCACAGGGATTTGAGCAGCAACAATGTGTTCCTCGACATCGAGTTTCGAGCAAAGATTGGTAATTTAGGTTCAGCAAGATCAACGACTGAAGATTTCGTGTTGACGAAACACGTGGAAGGAACAAGAGGGTACTTAGCTCCTGAGTATTTGGAACATGGGTTAGTTTCAACTAAGCTTGATGTGTATGCTTTTGGAGTTGTGTTGTTGGAGATTGTTACTGGTAAAGAAGCTTCTGAACTGAAGAAAGAGATCGATGAAGGTAATGCGATAGAGGAGATTTTGAATCGTGGAAGGTTGTTACCTGAAGGGTTAGTGAGTTTTGTTGTTAAGCTGGTGGTGGATTGTTTGAAGAAAGATCATATGAGTCGTCCATCGATGGATGAAATTGTTCTGTCTTTGTCTAAGATCTTGACGGCTACGCAGAATTGGGAAGAATCATCGTACTAAGTTTAAGGCCCAATTTTTTTTGGGCACAAAGACCCACTAAATGAACCACACGACCTTTTTTGTATTAAGGATTTTAGATGTTAGAAGGTTTGGTTATGTTGTGGTGTTGAATTTGGTCACACAAAAGAAAATGTTGATTGGTTAAGGCTGTGGTTGTGTCTGACCAAAACTAGAGTAAGCAAATTTGGTTGCATGAAAATTTGTTGTGAGCAATGTGGCTGGAAAAAACTGCAAATATGAAAAAATGATGGTCTTTAGAGTTTTTGCATGTTTAGTTAATACTTGTACTACAAAATTAGTTCACTCATATTAATGTTGATGATAATAAACAGATTCAGGAAAAAGCTTTTAATCATTCATCTAAAATTAATTTGGTTAACCTGTCAACTAATTAAAAATGAGAGATTTAGATTCTGATATATATATATATATATATATATATTTGACATCGATATTTAGATTCTGATTTAAAAAACAAAAAAAAAGTGTGACTAAATATATAGAGATTTTTCACTAAATAGCCAATAAATATACTACTAAAATGAATTTTTTGTTCTAAAAATATCATCATTAAGTTATTTTTTCTCTAAAAAATACCATTAAAATATAATTTTTAGAAAATACTACAAAACTAAACTATATTATTTAGAAATTAGGATTAAAGTTTTTTTATAGTTAACTCTAAACTCTTAAAACGAAACCCTAAACCCAAAATGTTAAACAGAATCTAAAACTGTAAAATTATAAACTCTAAATTTTTTTTTTTTTTTAAGATTCTGGTAGTTTTAGACTAAAATTAAAACTAAAATTCTGTAATAGTATTTTTGGAAAAATAACATAATGATGGTCTTTTTGGAACAAAAAAACTTAATTTAGTACTATTTCAGGTATGAATTATACTTTTCTAAATAACATATTCCAAAAGTATTTTTTTTTGTAGATAACATGTTTGATTTCACATCAGAAGTTACTTGATTTCACATCAGAAGTTACATTTCAAAAATGTTGAATACTGAAACCACAAACTTTTGAAAATATCTAGTCCATATATATATATATATATATTCTTTTTATATCTTCTCATTATTTCACTTTTTAAAATAAGGAAAAAAAATAATGAAAGAAACGAGTTGAATTGATGAAGTTCGAAGCTTGGTGGTGGTGGTGGTGGTGGTGGTGATAGAAGAACACACAGGCTGTCACGTTTGGGTAGTCAATACACGTGGCACTTTAAGACACGTTGATTCCGACATGGACCACATTATCCCACGTGGCCATGACCATTTTGCCTGATTTGCCACGTGGACCCTATTAAATTGAGTTTGTGTTTTGTGTTTAAGGACCACTATTTGTTTGATAAGATATGAGCAAGCATCGACTCATCCACATAAAAAAAATAACACATTTACATAATACACACGGCGTTTTTTTATATTATTAATTCTTACGTATGATTATTTTCTTTCAATATCAAAAATGAAAGAGAAATATTAGCTCCCAATTGTTATGTACCTTAGTATTAGATTCTCTCCATTAAAGAGAGCTCGAAAGATAACATAATCGGGAAAAGATATATTAAATCAAACTATATACATTCTCTAATACTTAGGTTGATATGAAATGAAATACAAAATTATTAAGGTTAAATACAAGTGAAACTAAACAAACCACTATGCTAAGTTGCTAACCAAACTATACAAGAGATTAAGGCTTTGAATGGTTACTCCATGCACTCCATACTAGATAGTGCATACTAACATTTTAATATGGAGTGGAATGGACTATAGTATGGAGTAAACATTGGTATGCACAACACCATACAATAGTATGCATAACACCATACTATTATAAATGGTAAAAATCAAACTATAGTATGGAGTGATGTGTACAAAGGATTAAAACTATTTTAATAATATTTTTATCATAATTAATAATAATTATTACAAGATGTATTGAGAATTAAAAATGTACATTTATTATTTCGATTATCCTATAGAGTTCAACAAAAAAAATAGCTTTCTAAGATTAGAATTATAAGTCAAAAGCTATTATTTTGATTATCCCATAATTATATTATTTCGATTATTGAGATAAATGGTTTATTCAAAACAAAATTAAATTTCTAAGATTGAAGAGAAGAGAGTTCTCTCTCGGCGCTCTAGGTTCTTTTTTTGGAATTTTATTCTGTAAATTTTTAATATTTATGAATGATCATATGTATACACATTTTTCAAAAGTACAAAGAAACACAAATTTAACCCATAAGAACAAAGAACTTGGATCCAACTGTAGTTAAGAATCATGTTTTAATCCAATTTTCACTTTTGGTATGGGGTTGGTATGGAGGTTTTAAGGAGTAAACAGAAAAAAATCGGATCAATAGTACAATTTCCATAATATGGAGTTTCTTTTTCAATTGCAGACTAGTATGGAGTTTTATAATATGGAATAATGCATACTGATCTGGTATTGTGAATGGTGAATTTACTGCGGATTAGTCCGACTTTAGTCCGGTCTGGAGCAGACTAGACAACTATTTACAGCCTAAATCAAACTATATACATTCTCTAATACTTAGGTTGATATTTTAAGAGAACTATAAAAAGAAAATGCATATTTGTAAGCAAACATGAGTTTTAGAATGAATTTTGTTTTTGTTTTTTTGGGTTGAATGCGGAGCATGAATCTTTTTCTTTTTGATAAGTGTATATTAGAAAATCTCATGCATTTTAGGACAATCATTGTTTGTCTAGGATTTGTTTTCTTATTTAAACGTAAATTATTGTTATTTTTGGAATGTATATTATACCAGTTTCTAAACTCCGGCCTCTTATCATTATGAAATTTCTAGTGGCAGAAAATAATTATAGTTCAAAATTTGAGGGCCGAAAATGAGATCCAAATCTTAACTTATCTTTATGGTTTTAAATATTTAATACATGCTTTGTCTTTTTATGAACACTCAAGTTATCAAACTTATTTCTAATTCGCCATATATATAATCGTTCTTTCAAATCATAAAAGTTATACCTTACTATCTAACATGTTAATGTCTAATACAAACATTTAGCTTGCAAGTTCCGGTCATAACAATATATCATAATTTATTTTTTCCCTTGGATTTATATACAATCGTGTTTGTCTATGTCTATGCATACGTCAACTTTTTGTCAGCATATATAAAGAAAAAAAAATCAAATATTGGAGCATAACATCTGTGGGTGTTATAATTTTCTTCATTTATAATATCGTTAAGTATGATATGATCATTACTTTATGATTTTGCATATTCTTTATAATCGAGCATTTTATATTTTCACATTATTTTTACGTACCATCTATATAAAACACCAAATCTTGTCAACTTTATTTTTGGGTACTTAGAAATGACTGTAAAACACTTCACATTGCATACTTTATTATTTGAAATCCCAACTTAAGGTTTTTACCCCTACTCATTGCATATGTTTTATTTATCTCATGCATGCATGGTCCTTAACTCCTAATTAAGGGATGTGAAAGGCCTGAATCAACCAGTTTCGATCTAAGATATTCAAAGTCAAAGTTGCACATCTTTATGCATATATATATATATATATATATGGACCCTTCCTTAAGGGCTATACCTTTGAAACCATCTATTTTAAATATTGACAGAGACGTAATTATAAGACATTTTATAAACAACACAGTCAACTTCAACCAAACTATCGTGTAAGAAAAGCACAATGATTAGTTATATAGATGTCGAAGTGGTAATATTATATAATTTTTGATGAAGAATTAAGGATCAAAATCTCTAACCTAGAATGGTCTAAAGCTATTCCAATTTTGAAAGGACAAAAACAAGAAGATATTAGTAAAGAAATTTAGAAAGCATGTCATGCGTTAGATTATGAAAGTTTCCATGCACAAATGGCATATATATATATATATATATATATATATATATATATATATATACCATTTGTGNGATACACAAATAAATGCGCAAACCGAAGACATGTAGTGAGCTTGTGGTCACACCACTATACAAAGCATAAGTTGTAAAAATGAGTGTACGTAAAAGGCGGGAATAAAACAAAACAAAA
The DNA here is from genome assembly GCF_000633955.1 of Camelina sativa. Taxonomy (NCBI): domain Eukaryota; kingdom Viridiplantae; phylum Streptophyta; class Magnoliopsida; order Brassicales; family Brassicaceae; genus Camelina; species Camelina sativa. Next base: position 23,374,281 of record NC_025700.1, on the reverse strand, counting down.
GCATCTAACACCAAAGGTAGACAATTTTTAAACCAAAAAGATATAGTGTATCAAATTTTAAGAAAAGAAAAAAACAATCTCCTCCATAAAAAAAAAAAAAATCAAACGAAAAAGAAGAAGATAGAATATATTTTTTTTTTTTTGAAGTATCTATCAAAGAGCTAAGAAAAGGAGATCAGAGAAATAAATAAAGCAGAAAGGAACAATTTGATTGACACCGAATGGACAAACAGTGGAATAAGAAGGGACCATCGCCTCCATTTTCATTAGTCCTTTTATGTTTGTGGTATTATATGACTCACTCACCCATTAATTTAAAATCAAAATTAGTTGCTTTGTACATTTACATTCATAAAACTGATTCAAGTATCAATGAGAAAGTCGTACCAATTCCCGAAACAATGCATATGAGTCTTTAAACATCAGCATTTCGAAAAACTGATGTCACACCCAAGAATTGATAAACAAATGATATGACGACTAATCCTACTCCTTCAATCTATATTTTCTTTCTTTCTGTGGTTCATTCCATCTAATTAAACTCTAATATGATATGAAGATAGTGATTTCATTAGATTTAATTTTTTGTTTACTTCACAAGACCAAAAAAAAAAGAATATGCATTATATATGTAGCGAATTCTCCATTTTCAATTTGCAAAAATAGAAGGATGTAAAAATCCTAATTGTATTTCAAACAAATATCATGTCAAATTATTTGATAACACATTATTTACTTTAAATCATATTTACAAAAACATATCAATTGCCACTTTTAGCCAAAGTTTGGTTACCTAGCAAACAAACCCTAAACAAACCTTGGGAATAACTTTCGATGATAAATTAATTTTAGATGAAGGTTACGTATATATGTAATATGTATCAAGAAAATATGTTTTTTACGGGAAACTAATTAACATGGAATTCCTCAATCCTCAACATGTGAAAACTTAATGCTCATCCAATCATTCGATTTTCAATCATTTAATCATGTAAGTTCTCACATGCTAAAGGCAATTTAATAAAAAGGACAGAAATAAAACAAGAGAAAGAGAGTGACATAGAGGGTTGATGATTCCTCGGACAAGAATTCGTTATGCTGCACAGTATTATCATTTCCCTTCTTATACCTTTTCTTTTCTCTTTTTGCTTACAAATTTTGCCTTTTATTTTCCATAATTTCAGTATATATATATATTTCTGTTAATTTCGTTTTAACTTTCTCTTTCTCGGTTGTGGCGTTATGCCCAGTCCGATCTTCCATGCAGCCTTGGATTAAAATTTTCAGATTTGAATATTTTTTGTTCATTAGAAAGTTGCCAAACATCGGGGAGGTTCCACATAGTTACAATTTAGGATCAGTGCAGTGGAGTTAATTAGGTTAGGTCTCATTTGTTTAGAAGAGTACAATAACTTACATTATTATGCTTAATATTCTTGAAATCAAAACTCCTAGCTACGTTCAAATATGTGTTGCTGTAGTTCAGTATGAATAAAATTTGAAAGGTTAATTAGTTTCTTTCAACAAAGAAACAAGAGGCTTTATTAGGTTGGATGATGGAAAAACAAGAGTTTGGGTGCAAGTACTAATGAATGGACTAATATTGATATGATAATTACATATTTGTAGTTTAATCATTCAATGCCTTTGTCCTGGTGAACTTGAGAGTTTCTATATATGGATACACATGGCATGTTAAAGAGCTTTTAATGATCTACGAGACGTGTAAGTATATGTTTGTCTATATTAACAACCATACGTACGTGAACAAGTGACTCTAATTTTCTAACTTATTATTTCTAACTATTTTTTTTTAAATCTAGTATACTATGTATAAAATATCTCAATTCAGTAACAATTAATATGAGGATACCTATAGTTGTATATAGAAAATATATAATAGCTTAATTCAGTAACACCGATTATTTGGTTCTAAATATATTTGTAGTGAAACGAAAGATCCTAAAACGAATGCAATTATCATGAAAATGAGCAGAACAAACGTAATAGATCCAGAACACTTTTGAATGAGCAACACATAATTTGGCTAGAGTCGTTTACATTAAAGAAAATATTTATGTTTTTAAATTGAGAAAACAAACTTAATATATTTTCTTAAAAAATGTTGTTCTATTTTTTCATACAATCTCACTAGTACAAATGAGCCAGAGTCAACCCATATATAGCTAGAACATATAATTTTTTCGTATGAATAATCTAACCCCAATATACAAATAACTCAAATAATCATCTTCTGTATACATAGTCCTTTTGAACAAAAAAAATGTATACATAGTCAAATTTTCTTATAATAGTTCGAATCAAAACAACTATAGAACCTATAAGAACTTTAACTAATAGTGATTCATCGACATTGTTATATTGAATATATTAATAAATGTGAGGCCGAGAGGAGAGTAACGTGTTGATGAAGATACAAAGAGATATTGGGAAGATTTTGCAACCACCATTGATGAAGAGACTATAAAACCAGAAGATCCATTAAATGCGTAAAGGAGGAGGATAAAGGACACAACCACACATGCGAAAAAGGAGGTTCCACACGTGATGGATGGTTGTGCATACGTGTGTGAGTTCTAGGGGTGGGATTCACGTGAGAGATTCACCCGACCAAAAACTATATTTTTCGAAACACAGATTTTTTTTTTCTTTTTTTTTTTTTCAAAAATATAAATTTATAAATAATACGAAAAGAGAAAGATACTGGTAGGAGTGAAGAAGGTTGGGCTGTCAACTGTCAATCTCATTTGCAGTTGGAACAAAATTGTAAAAGATTAAAATCATAAAGTACATTTGAAGAATTTTAATGTAACTTCTTTCTTTGTTTTCTGTTTTAATTTTCTTCTATTTCAAGGACGTGAGCTTTGTAAATAAGACTTTAGGTGGCAGGAGAGATATCACTGATTTTAATTATAATTGCAAACATTCATTAATTTTTTGATACAATCCGATGAATATTCATAATAGCAAATTGATACTTTTATATGGTAATATATAAAATGTATAACATAACTTAGGTTGCTTAAAATTTTGGTGATATAGATTGAGGTGGGGGAGGGGGAATGTATCAGAAACTTTGAATTATTAAGTAGATGAAATTGGTGGAAAGAAACTAAAACATAATTGATTTAGGAAAACACTTCAACTTTTTTTTAATAGGCAACTTAATTATCCTTAGCAAAAATTAATATTCTTTGAGGGACCAGTTGAATTCATATAGACTTAAGTAAATAGTTTAAACCAAATTATGGGTGCTACGAAATCATTGATTTGGTATCTGATTCGTACATAATAGATTCCAACATAAGTCTCCGTAGATATATATACAAGTGGGCTTTTCACTTTTGCTTTCGAGCCATCCATTAATTATTTACCCCATTGTGGATTTATAACCTACATAGCACATATCCAGGATGTTTCTAACTGTTTGTGAGATGGATACGCACGTCAAATCAAATTTGGAAATATATATTTAAAATACCTTTTGGGTTTGTAGTTGTCTTGCATATATACAATGTAAATTAAAAAAATAATGTAAAAACAAGAGAAGCTAAATTACAAAGACAATAAATAAGGGTCATCGTTACACAATTCTTACGTCTCTATATGACAATTCTTATGTTTTTGTATGCCAATAGCTCTTGTATAGAGGAAAGTAGGGATGGGGAACCCGATTTCTATGAATCATCTTTGAAGCCATTGTTGCAACAGATTTAAAGCTTTCTTAGAGTTTGAATCTCATAATAAAGAGGCAATTAATATTGCAAATAATGGTGCCAATATATCAATAAAGAGCATCCATATCGAGCGGTAAAAATGTGATGAAATTTGAATTTTTTTTATCAATCCTAATAAACGAATCACAGCTTGCCACGATAGAAGAGTTAAATTAGTGTAATTTCTATCAAAAAGAAGAGTTAAATTAGTGATGCCTGTAGATTTTTAACCAGAGATAATAGGAAGAGCTTGTCGAATTTAAGTACAGTGTCTCAGAGCAAAGAATTTGTAACCTTCATAAATCAAAGACCAAAGCGAGTTACCGAAGGTATAGCCTAAGAACATATGATCCATGAATCCAAATTCTGAGTTACAAAGCAAGCAGAAAAAAAGTCAGAAGGTAATTTTGCGTTGATTAGTAGAACCTTCGTTGATTTGATAGTGAGCTGAGCATTCATGCCAACATCCTATGTTTGGAGATACCACCATGAACAAGATCTTTTGCACCATACATGTATAATACAATATTTGGGTGATGGTATTTTAGTTATATTTGATATATATATATACATATACAATGGAGCATATATATAGAGGAGTATCATTTATCCAGTATTGAGATTTTAGCTCTGCGTTATAAGTAGCATGAGCTACATACGCTGATTGAAGTAGACACGTAAAAAAAGTAGTAAAAAATGACATAGTTGACCCTAACTAACAAGTAAACACACGAAATCAGAAGGATAATTGAGTGGACATTGTTGGAATATATAATATTAAATCTATTTTCTGAATAAGTATATATATGCATATATTATATTTATGGCCCAAAATGAGAATACTTTTTTTTTTGGCAAATGAGAATATTATTTAAGCAGAAAAATATGTGGAAGTATTTATGGTGGTGGTTTGGGTCATTGAGATATGACCTTGGACTCACCTTATCTTTGTATTCTTTTAAGTTTTGCTTTTTAAAATAAGTTTCCAAATTAACGCCTTTAAAATGTTGATATCAGCCGACATTTCCGTGATAAAAAAGTTAAAATCTTTTTTTTTTTTCTTTTTTTGCATTTATAAATTAATATATCGTTGACAAAAATTGTAACCAAAAAAAAAAAAAAGACAAGGACAGTTTCGTAATTGTAAGATTATATAAGTTTTGTCTTTCTTCCTCATCGTTATTGATATGGATACCTTTACCGATTAAAATTTTAAAATAAGAAGTTATAAAACCACTTCATTATTATTTTTACAAAAAACTAAAAATGATAAACCAAAAATAATAATAAAGAAGAATGGTGGGTTTAAAAGGGAGGCGAGGAAGAAAGAACAGCGACCTCTTCTTCTTCTCTCTTCTCTCTCTTCCTTTCTCTTTGGGAAGAAGATTTTTTTATAAGTTTTTTGGTTTCAAGAATTTGCTGAAACAACAAAAACTCTCACTAGCTAACACAGAAAAAATAAAATAAAATAAAATAAAAGAAGAGCCTAAGAAAAAGAAAGCTAGAGAGAGATAGATAGAAGAAAAGGATAGCTACAATTCTCTGCAACTCCAAGGTAACTCTTCTCTCTTTCTATATACCATATATGTAGATGATGACCAAAGCTGATAGTGAGAACCTTAAAAGAGTTACAAGAAAGAGATTGGCAAAAAAAAAAACTGTATAATACCTAGTTGACCAAAGCTCCTCTCTCTCTCTCTCTCTCTCTTTCTTTCTTTCTTTTTCTTAAATTTTTTGTGTGTTATATAAGATTCTCTGTGTATGTCTGAATCCTTACAGGATCCAAGAGCTTTTGGAGAGAGAGATAGAGATAGAATGAGTAACAAGAATCAAGAACTGATATGGCTTTAGCTACTACAACTTTTCATCATCAGAGTTCAGATTCTTCTATGTCACAAGATTATAATCATCACCAAGGAATCTTTTCCTTCTCTAATGGATTCCACCGATCATCATCAACTACTCATCATGAAGAGGAAGTAGATGAATCAGCCGTCTCCGGTGCTCAAATTCCGGTTTATGAGACAGCCGGGATGTTGTCTGAAATGTTTGCTTTTCCCGGCGGCGGCGGCGGTGGTGGTGGCTCTGGTGGAGAGATTCTTGATCAGTCTAGTACTAAACAATTGCTAGAGCAGCAAAACCGTCACAACAACAACTCAACTCTTCATATGTTACTACCAAATCATCATCAAGGTTTTGCTTTCACCGACAAGAACACTATGCATCAGCAACAACAACAACAACAACAACACTTCACATGGCCATCTTCATCCGATCATCATCAGAACCGAGATATGATCGGGACCGTCCACGTGGAAGGCGGAAAGGGTTTGTCTTTATCTCTCTCATCTTCATTAGCCGCAGCTAAAGCCGAGGAATATAGAAGCATTTATTGTGCAGCCGTTGATGGAACTTCTTCTTCTACTAACGCATCGGCTCATCATCATCAGTTCAACCAGTTCAAGAACCTTCTTCTTGATAATTCTTCTTCTTCTTCTTATCATCATCATCAACATCAAGTCGTGGGACATTTCGGGTCATCCTCATCATCTCCCATGGCGGCTTCTTCCTCCATTGGAGGTATCTATACGTTGAGGAATTCGAAATATACAAAACCGGCACAAGAATTGTTGGAAGAGTTTTGTAGTGTCGGAAGAGGCCATTTCAAGAAGAATAAACTTAGTAGGAACAACTCAAACCCTAATACTACTGGTGGAGGAGGAGGCGGCGGAGGTGGAGGTTCCTCGTCTTCCGCTGGAACAGCTAATGATAATCCTCCTTTATCTCCGGCTGATCGGATTGAACATCAAAGAAGAAAGGTCAAGCTACTGTCTATGCTTGAAGAGGTAACGTTTTCACATTTATTTTTCTCTAACCAAACTTATTTAATTTCTATCAAACTTTTAATGAACCGTTCAAATGATTGAATTTTTTTTGTTGAATAAACATATTCATATTAATCTCTAAAATATTTGATTTTTCTTCGTGATTTTTTTTCATTCTAAAATTAATTTGTTACTACCAATATTTCATAAACTCTATATAAGTTATATTTTCTTAAAATTTAAATGTATTGAGAAAGACCGACTGGTACAAGAGCACGACACATGCTCTAGTTGGTAAAGCCTGATTACGCAATCCTACCATCACTTATATAATTTTTCTAACTAATATCATTATACTGGTGTTACAGTCTGATTTGATGTATTAATCCATATTTTGTGTCACGCGTTTGGTGGCATCGCATAATCAAATTTAAACATAAGAAATTAAATTATGATTACTTAAGTGATTTAGTCTTCAACCAGAAATTTTGAATTAGAGTTCCCTTCTCCATATAAGCTACCTTTACTACGTAACCAAAACTAGTCCTTGAAGTTACTTCATTATTTATCTTACAATTTATTTTGTAGTTGACATTATCTTGTGTCAATATTTTAATTTTAATTTATGTTCTAAGATGTTATTAGGAGAACAAAACACATTGAAGTATGAATGTATAATATTACCTAATTATACAAAATAATCTTTTGATGAGGTTTGAATATTTATCTTAAAAAATGAGCTAATAATAACAAACAAAAACTCATCAATCTATATTGCATTTCTTAAAAATTTAATTTGTAGGTGGACCGACGGTACAACCACTACTGTGAACAGATGCAAATGGTAGTGAACTCATTCGACCAAGTAATGGGTTATGGTGCAGCGGTTCCGTACACGACATTAGCTCAAAAGGCAATGTCTAGGCACTTCCGGTGTTTGAAAGATGCGGTAGCGGTTCAGCTTAAACGCAGCTGTGAGCTTCTAGGGGATAAAGAGGCGGCAGGGGCTGCGTCCTCTGGGCTAACCAAAGGCGAAACGCCGAGATTACGTTTGCTAGAGCAGAGTTTGCGTCAGCAACGAGCGTTTCATCATATGGGCATGATGGAGCAAGAGGCGTGGAGACCGCAACGTGGTTTGCCTGAACGCTCCGTTAACATCCTTAGAGNATAAATTATCATTACTTAAGTGATTTAGTCTTCAACCAGAAATTTTAAATTAGAGTTCCCTTCTCCATATAAGCTACCTTTACTACGTAACCAAAACTAGTCCTTGAAGTTACTTCATTATTTATCTTACAATTTATTTTGTAGTTGACATTATCTTGTGTCAATATCTTAATTTTAATTTATGTTCTAAGATGTTATTAGGAGAACAAAACACATTGAAGTATGAATGTATAATATTATTATTATCTAATCAAACAAAATAATCTTTTGATGAGGTTTGGATATTTATCTTAAAAAAATGAGCTAATAATAACAAACAAAAACTCATCAATCTATATTTCATTAATTAAAAATTTAATTTGTAGGTGGACCGACGGTACAACCACTACTGTGAACAAATGCAAATGGTAGTGAACTCATTCGACCAAGTAATGGGTTACGGCGCAGCGGTTCCGTACACGACATTAGCTCAAAAGGCAATGTCTAGGCACTTCCGGTGTTTGAAAGACGCCGTAGCGGTTCAGCTTAAACGCAGCTGTGAGCTTCTAGGGGATAAAGAGGCGGCAGGGGCTGCGTCCTCTGGGCTAACCAAAGGCGAAACGCCGCGATTGCGTTTGCTAGAGCAGAGTTTGCGTCAGCAACGAGCGTTTCATCATATGGGCATGATGGAGCAAGAGGCATGGAGACCGCAACGTGGTTTGCCTGAACGCTCCGTTAACATCCTTAGAGCTTGGCTTTTCGAACATTTTCTTAATCCGTAAGTCCACTTTCTCATCCCTACTCAATTATACTTACCTACTCTTATTCTTTGTTACAAATATAATCTAATCTTCTTGAATGTTGACCGTATATTATAAAATATAGACTAACACTATACATTGATACCAAGACTTATACTGATAATATGTTTATTAAAATTAAGTTATGAAAGTGACATTTTTTTTTCAAACTGAGTTTGGTTTGCGGGAAGAATATTTCAATTTCAATCAAAATATTTTTAATGTTGCTGATTTTTTAATTCTTTTCAAAGCTAAACTAAAAATTTATATTAAATAAATACCAATTCGTCAATGAGTTTGATTATATATGTTTATTAATTATTTACTAATCAAAAATTCAAATATCAATTGATTTTTCGTTTTTTCCCTTGATGCCACCGATATATAAGATCAGTGTACGATGCTTTGACCTTGGGATTTTCAAGAAAAATGTGTGTGTTTATATAAATATAAGGTGGTTTGCATGGCAAAGGGATTAAATAATTAATGCAACAAAAGAAGTTTGCAGAGTGAGATCACAAACTTTTAGGCTTTGGGATCATAATAGCATCCTAAGGGTTTCTCTGTCTCTGTCTAACCCTTTCTTTTTAGTTATTTTTTTTTCTTTAATTTGCTTTAATTTTTTTTCCACATTCCATCATCAAAAGAAGTAAATATATTGCCATTAGCAAAATTACAAAAAAAAATAGGTCTCAGATATGTCAGTGGTACAGTGTCATTGGTATATTGTCTCTTAAGAAAGACATAAATTAAAAAGAGAAAGAAAAAAAAAACTAAAAGCTGAAAAAAGCAATTTCTTCTTTCATTATTCATCAGTACTTTCTCTACTTAATGTCTGCAGAATTTTACTATTTTGTTGTTAGTGAAGTAAAGAAGAGAAGGGTTGGTTTGTACAGATGAATATATTTTTGCTTTATAGTGAAAAATAAGTGAAAGATGCAAAAATAAAACCAAATGCTTCTATTCTGTAATCAGCTTTTTCTTTTGTCCCTTAGATTCTCACGCCCTTGTAAGAAGAAAAGTTTGTACCTTTTCTTGCATCTACTTGATTGTGTTTTTCCTCTTATCTCTCTCTCTATGCAAATAAATAAATAAATAATTATTGGGTTTAGGGTTCTAAAGATTGTGAAGTCATTTTCTGGTCTCTTTCTCAGGTACCCAAGCGATGCTGATAAGCACCTCTTAGCACGACAGACTGGTTTATCCAGAAATCAGGTCAGCCTTTATCTGTATAGATACATGCATGCATATATATACATATATATTTTTAATACTGATCATATACAAGAACCCTTTTAATTATTCATTTACATGTTGCAATTAATTCACAATTTACCATATATATCAATCATTTCATCATGCAAAATCTGACATGATCGTGGCCTCATGTTTATTTCTCTTGCATGGATTTTGAATATGATGAAATCATTTTTCTTGGGTTTCGTTTTTTTACATTTAATACATCATACGCACACACACACAAGTATACAAAACATAGGAGAGAGAGAGAGAGACGTAAATACTCAGCACAAAGACAGTACTAGTATTTCTCAAGTACATGAAAGTTTGAAGCTTTCATTTCACAGTCTTGTACATATTAACTACTACTATGTACATCCCAAATTTAATACACTTGGCTTATCTATCCATTATAGTTCATCAGCCCTTTCAAATTGTGTTTTGACATTCTTTCTGATTTTAAAATAAGTGTCGTTATAAAATGTTAATCTTGTAAAATACATTAATCAAAATAAGTAAAAAATACTAAAAGTTAACCTTATTGCATGGATATAATGACAATTTTGATTAATTTTGTTCAATTTTCATTGAAATTAAAGTGAAAATTTTGATTAATTTTGTTCAATTTTCAGGTGTCAAATTGGTTCATAAATGCTAGGGTTCGTCTATGGAAACCAATGGTTGAAGAGATGTATCAACAAGAAGCAAAAGAAAGAGAAGAAGAAGCGGAAGAAAATGAAAATCAACAACAAAGAAGACAGCAANTCTGGTCTCTTTCTCAGGTACCCAAGCGATGCTGATAAGCACCTCTTAGCACGACAGACTGGTTTATCCAGAAATCAGGTCAGCCTTTATCTGTATAGATACATATTTATGTTTAATACTGATCATATACAAGAACCCTTTTAATTATTCATTTACATGTTGCAATTAATTCACAATTTACCATATATATCAATCATTTCATCATGCAAAATCTGACATGATCGTGGCCTCATGTTTATTTCTCTTGCATGGATTTTGAATATGATGAAATCATTTTTCTTGGGTTTCGTTTTTTTACATTTAATACATCATACGCGCACACACACACACAAGTATACAAAACATAGGAGAGAGAGAGAGAGAGACGTAAATACTCAGCACAAAGACAGTACTAGCTTTCATTTCACAGTCTTTCTACTATTATGTACATCCCAAATTTAATACACTTGGCTTATCTATCCATTATAGTTCACATCCCTTTCAAATTGTGTTTTGACATTCTTTCTGATTTAAAATAAGTGTCGTTGTAAAATGTTAATCTTGTAAAATACATTAATCAAAATAAGTAAAAAATACTAAAAGTTAACCTTTTTGCATGGATATTAATGACAATTTTGATTAATTTTGTTCAATTTTCAGGTGTCAAATTGGTTCATAAATGCTAGGGTTCGTCTATGGAAACCAATGGTTGAAGAGATGTATCAACAAGAAGCAAAAGAAAGAGAAGAAGAAGCGGAAGAAAATGAAAATCAACAACAAAGAAGACAGCAACAAACAAACAACAACGACACGAAACCCAACAACAATGAAAACAACTTCACTGTCATAACCGCACAAACTCCAACGACGATGACATCGACACATCACGATAGCGACTCTTCATTCCTCCTCCCTTCCGTCGCCGCCGCTTCTCACGGCGGCTCAGACGCCTTCACCGTCACCACGTGTCAGCAAGACGTCAGTGACTTCCACGTCGACGATGGTGTGAACGACATAAGATTCGGCACCAAACAGCCTGGTGACGTGTCACTTACGCTTGGTCTACGCCACTCTGGCAATATTCCTGATAAGAACACTCCTTTCTCCGTTAGAGACTTTGGAGATTTTTAGTCTTCGTCGTTTCTCAAATTTATTAATCCAAATTATAGTGAATACATTTTTTGTTTTATCTATATATGTTTTTAGTCTCTTCACATACTTTTAAATTTCTTTTCATTTTTTTTCTGTCTTTTCTGTCGTAAGAAGAAGAGAGATACATATATCAACTATTATCCTAGCTAGCCACCAAAGTTATAATATATATATACAATTATGCACATATTTTTATCATATTCTTCTCTGAAATTGATATTATTATGTTTCTGCAATTTTTTGGTGTTTCTAAAACTAAATTTTGTGATATAGCATTTATTGGATTCTTCCATTTGGTTTTACTAATAAACGATAACAGTCGTAGGAAAGTGCCAATGTTCCATTTAAGTCAAATCACTTTGCTTGTTTAATCAATTTAATCATCTCAACTATCCCTACTTACTACAACTATGTACTCCTTAATTTAGTAATGGCAACAAAATATATTTGGTGCACTATTGACGTATTAACAATTGCATTATTTTTATATTTATAGTTTAAACTTTAAAACGTGACATCTTGTTTAAATAGAAACAATAATATTGTTCGATGAAGATATTTTTGAGTTCTGTTTTTTTTTCTCTAACAAAAAAAAATTTCCCTAGCTAGAACTCCAAAGGTTTGGTTACATGTCATATTGGGGCTATCTCAATCGAGACAGAGACGTTTAGTTTCCACAAAGGGGCATTTAAGCTCATCGCCATGGTGCTACACATTGCTTTTTTATAGAAAAAAAAATATAAAATAGGGACTTCTTACTTAATTTATTTCTAAAAGGGTTCCCTTAAAAGTTACTTCAATATATAATTTTTGTAAACAAGACATCTACGTGTCACCTAATTCCAAATATATAATGAATTTCTGGAAATGAGAGGTTAAAATTTGGGGTTCTAGTGTATATATAGTTTCTTAAGTCTCACCTTTATTTATAATCACACAAAAATACACATGTTTTACCCTTAATCTTGTTTTTTTCCTCACTCTTAAAAAGTAGTTCTCTTTTACTTAGGCCTAGGACTCTAGGAGGTTGATTGATTCTACTTGTGTTCGATCCTGATTACTACGATCATTCCTTTTTTTTTTTTTTTTTTTTTTTTTTTTTTTTTTTNCATTCCTTATACTGTGCACTTTATTTAACTTCAGCGGTCGTTGAAGTAAATGAAAATGACAACAAGACAACAATTACACTTGAACATATAGTAATGATTTAGTGAAATAATTTTCGTCTTAAACTATTCCGTTTTGTTTTTTTTGTTTTGTTTTTTGTCAACATTCCGTTTTGTGTTTTAATGACTAAACGAAGGTAATGTATATCAAGTTAAAAAATATTTTACCAAAAAAAAAGTAATGATTTGATAAAAATATCAGTTATATATATAAAGTTAGAATTAATTAAAACTGCACATCATTTCTTTGGCAGCTGTTGCACATGTTGCCATTAGAAGCCTAAATACATTTATTCCTATTTTAGTGGTCCAATTGTTAACCCTTCTTGTCTGACCACTGTCCAATATCTACCATACTCTTATAAAAGAATATTATATAAAATGGAAAATTTTCATATACTGATTTATGGTTTAATTCATTATTATTTTTTGGCTGGTATACAAAAATACAATATAACAATTTATTTTGTCCTTTGTTAAAAGAAAAATATCAATGCAGATCTGAACGTGACAAGAAAATCAAATATGCATGAGTGTAAGATTCTTGATTTTAATACTGGAGGGCCTCTGCCTTTTAATGATCCATACGCAAGCGTTTGTATATATTTGCTGTCGAATACATTGACAGTCTCTGTGTCAATGTCATGTTTATAATTTATACTGCACGCATGAATCGCATGGTGGAACTTCTGTCATGCATACATTATTTTTTATATATATTAATATATATGTATATATATATATATAGTTAATCTCTTGAAATTTTACATTTTCCATGTGCATTAGTGGTTAAGCTGGCCTTGAAAAATGTTAGCAAATTCTGTGATTTCCACATATATATATATATATACAAAGAACGCTGCGTACTATTTTTGTTTTTTTTTTGGTTAAATAAAACTATTGATTGGGTCATTCTCTTTATTATAAATAAAAACAAGTATAAGTAATTATCAGATTTGAAAAATTATCGATTCGGTTTTAATGTTTTTGGATGAAAAGTTTGATTATTTGTTAAAAACTGTTAAGTGTGAGTTATGATGAAACTCATTTCTGTAATTTGTATATATATATTTTTTTTTCTTGTGCGATTTTCAAAAATATCCCTTGTCATTTTTCAAAAATATATTTTTATGTTGTCCATTTTCAAAAATATCTTTTTCAATGTATAAAATAACTAAATTCTAAGCTCTAAGCTCAAAATACTAAACCTTACGCCCTCAAAACTATATCCTAAATGTAAAATTGAGAACTTAAACCAAATTTTTTTTTTTAATGAATTTAACATATTTTAATTGTGTAAAAAATGATAAAACTGAAAATGTTCAGAAAATGGTATTTTTGAAAAACAATATCATAGAAAGGATATTTCTAACAAAATCTCTTTTTTTCTTCATCCATACTTCTTATTTCATCTATAGAAATAATTTAATTAATACTTATGGAAACTATACACTAGCTAGGTACCCAAATTTTAACCTCACATTTGCTTAAAAAATATATCAGATAAAAATGATTTGTTCATTTATCATAATTTTGTTCTAAATAACATATATTTCACCCAATTTTTTAACAACAATTAACATACTATTTTCTCGGATGACATATGTTACATTATATCACGTCAACTATTTACTTGAATCACAAAAAAAAATACACATGTTATTTTCTAGTATAAATCACATTTATGAAATTAATTACAGTATGTTCATTTTGCTGGTTTTGAAGTCGTTTTAGACATAATTTGACAATATATCAAACCGGTTTATTTAACCGATAGTTATTCTGGGGGGGGGGGGTGTTAGACACTCAAATAAATGAATAATTGAGAAAAATCTGATGAAAGAGTAAAAAACATTATAAGAGAAAAGGTTTGACGTTACTAATCAAAATAGCATTTGAACAATATGACAAATAATGGTTGATGTTCATCAGTAATCTCTCCCTGAGTACGTACCTTTATCTACACTTGCAATTTTCTACCAAATTTTTCACTAAATTAGGTCAAATTACGTGTCCAAATTTAGATTCAGTATAAATATATATCTTACATTCTTTTCATAGAAGATCTTTTTGGGGTTCGAAACACTTAAATTTCATATCGTGCTTCAGTTCTAGCAATTAGAATTGAATGGATTGGAATAGAAGAAGATTAAACCAACTTGTGGGGGTTGGGGTCCTACGACTTTCTCCGGTCTAAGAATGAGAAGAGAGGTCGGTCCCATTTGAATGGTATTGGGCTTTGGGGCCATGGCATTACAGAATTTAGCGATCGCCGAATCCGATGAGTACCCCATCACATACAACCATACTTTTATGACCAAATTAATAGGTCCCCTCACTAAAACCAATCGTATCAAAATGGTTTATATTCTCGACCTCACATACATAATTACTTATGAACATATGCCTAAATGTCGAACTTAGTTTATTTTTGGAAATATTTATTTCGTATACTGAGAACACGTTAAAAAATTAAAATATATGGATGTATATAACACAATGCTAGCTAGCTATGCCTATGAGTGAAAGTTTCAAACTACAAATACAACATTACATGTGTCAACAAAATAAATATGTGTGCATCAATATAAAAAAATTTACTATGCAATAAATGAATTGGGTAGAGAATAGAATGATTGGAGAACAGTGATGGTGCACTATTTGTTGGAATAATTAATTACAGAGGATAGGCCCGTATCTTTTTGTTGTCTTATATGTTCATGGTATGTGAAGTGTGCCCTCATATATTATACATCCACATTTTATTTGTTAGTGTGCAAAACTATACATCTCACATAAGTAGTAATTTCGTTGTGAATATATGTAGAGATGTATAGTTTTGTACACTACCAAATAAAATGTATGTGTAGAAGTAGTAATTTTTGCACATTCACATAAGTAGAATGATAAAATTGGAGAATGTAAAAAACAAGAAAAGGTTCATATTAGAGTCATTCAAAGACAACAAATGAAACATATCAAGAAAACTCTCCATAGAGCTTTTTTGAAATAGGAAAAAAAAAAGTCAAATTTTATTTTATTTTAGAGAAACTTTAATATTGGAGACAAATTTGAAGCCAAACTATTGCGAAAGAAAGTAAGAAACAAAGAAAAATCCTATGGGCTTTGTGGGACAATCATCAACGAGAACCGAAACATACCAAAGAACCGGGTTTTTAGGTTCTGTGTCGGTTATCGATATATGATTTAGCAGACGCGTCAGAAGTATCTCATAAGTCATAACATACGAGGAGGCTACGATCTAAGTTTGATCTGAGCTTAAAGATCCAGAAATCTTAAGGAAGATATGACAAAACCCAGAAACCTGTTTAGATTTTGCTGTCTGCTAATGGCGTTTTTGTTTGCTTATTCTGCATCTGTCCAGCTTAATGATCCTGGTACTCAAAAACAAAACTTGTTTGTTTACTTCTTCTATGATCTCTTTAACAAGATTATGTAAACTTTCATTTTTTGTCTGTGTTTCTGTAGATTGGTACTTCTGGTTTCCTCTATACACACTTGCCTGTGTTGTTAACCTGATCAACTGCAAAAGAAGAATATCTAAGTCGAGAAGAATCAAACAAATGATGGTGAGAACAGCTTTAGGCTTGGGTCTGTTCTTGTTAGTTAAAGTTGTTGCAGAGGATGTGATAACAGAGAAAGTTGGAGTCTTGTCTTTGGATCTTACTCATAGAGTGGTTAGAGAGAAGATTGGAAGTGGTTTGGTCGTAGCTTCAATGGTTCTGCAACTACAAGCTTCTTCCACAAAACCCATTGACTTTGGTAAGAACAAGAAGAAGAAAGATTCCAATCTTTAGAAAAAGTTTCAAACTTTGATTGGTTCTTTTGATGATTTCAGGTATGGTTGCAATGGTAATCTTTGGCTATGGAATTCCCTTTTGGTTCTTCACAGTTATGAAAGGAAAAATCAAGATTTGATCAAAGATTCAATGGAGAGAAAAAAGGTAAAAGCTTGAAGGAGACTAAACAGAATGAATAAACCAAAGCTGTCTACAGGTTCAATGGGAAAAAAGGTAAAAAAAAAAAAGTCTGAAGGAAACTACTTATTAAAACAAATCTGCAAAGAATGTTCCTAGGAACCAAAATCTAACACAACAAACTACCTCTGCAGTTAGTTGCTTTACAATGACAAGGATGCTCAGTTTCTTGTCCAGATGTTACCAGTCTGCGACCATAGTCTCGAGTGATCTCTTCTCCTGCAGCTATCTGTTTTACACGCATAACAAAGAATCAGTTCAGTTCAACACTTTGATACTTCTTTCAAGCAAGAAAGAAGAAGAGCCTTACATCCATACTGGCATATAGACCGATATGAGCCAGCGGGGATTCCATGCTATCCACAATAACTTGGTGATTAACGAGATTTGGCGAGCAGCTAGAGATGAAACCAGATTACAAAATCAACAGTCTATGTAGCAGTAGTATAATGCAAAAGTTTTAGTTTTGTTTTACACACCTGTGATTAATGTATCGAGCGATGTTGCCGTGAGTAGTAGCATCAATAACATAATCGGACTCTCCTTCGATCAATCTACCGATATCGTTCATATTAGCATCAATTTCCTGTATGTAGCTGCAACCTTCTTTTCCATACCTATGAAATCAATAGCAGAATTTTAAGTTTTGCTACGTACAAAAAGGCGAAAATATCATCAAAAATGCTACGTACAGGTTTCGCCTCTTGTTTGCTTCTTGCAGATCAATAACCTCCCCAATGTATTCACAAACAAATGTGCCACGCAGTATATGTTCACAAGCTCTCAATCCCCATCCCTGTGGATCAACCAAGTCATGGATATCGGAATTGAAGTAAGAGAGACGGATAAAACGACAATGACTGTAAAAGGATCACACCTTGCTTTCAGTTCTAAACACTTCTAGTTTAACGTGAACTCCATTCTGCAAAACCCGATTCTGACATGTTCTTGAGCATCCACAGAACTCATTGCATTCATAAACAGGATAACCTTCCTGTAACATTTTCAGAATTGACAACAACAATCATGTGATGTTATGCCAGAGAAAAGAGGACCAACGAATATGATGTCAAGTAGTAACAAGATTACCTCCAAAATGATCCGTTGTTTCTCATCATATGGGAATCTAAACCTCATGGGTTTTCCATATATGTCTCTAGCGTCCTCAAAATCGTTACTGAAAAGGTATACGTGATCACAAGTTACAGGCGAGCACACTGAACTGCGACATCCACACCTGAGCTGCAGATTCTGCATCATAAACAGCGGACAAAAGAACAAAGTTACAACATGGAGTCACAATTCTGTTTCAAGGATACGACAGAGCTACAACAAGTAAAAATACCTCCTTTACGAGATCCATTGACGGATGAAGTATTGATTTTGTAACATAAATAAAGCTTTCCCAAGGCTTCTCTTGCGGCTTTTCGGAATTCAAAAGACCATCATCGACGACACAAATTGGAACAGCTTCCTTACCACAGCTTAAGTCGTTGCACAAAACGGTAGTATTTCCAAACGGTCTCTTACTAAAATGATGAGCCTCCATGATACAATGACACTCATCCACTTCCAACTCAGTATTAGAGTGTTCTCCAGCTTCCATAGCTACCCCAAATCGATCATTCTCTTGTCTCGGGATCAAGGGACGTAGAAGATTTTGGTCTTTAACAGACTTACATCCGTTAGAGCATATGTATCCTTCCTGATGCCATTGCACCTGTACACCTTGCTCACCGCAAAGTTTTGCTGCCTTGAGATATATCCGCTCAGGCAAATTCCCGAATTTAGCCTCCAAAGAGTTCTCAAGGCTCACCCTACAGCAAGCTGATCGAGCAGCAGACAAGATATCGAGGTTATTAGGGCGATGTTTCGCTTTCTGAACCTTTGACAACAATATATTCGAAACCACAGAGCAATGAGCATCTGTTGTGCCATCAACGTTTCTACTATCGCTCGGAAGCGGCGATGATACTCCAGTGTTTCCTTCCGTGCCGAGAGATTTCGAACCTTGTATCCTCCTCTTCATATTTACACCAGCCCGGTTTCTAATCCTATATGAGACTGCTCCAAGACTTTTCTTGAACTTATTCGGACGACTAAGCCTACCAGATTTCATCCTGTAGGTATTAAACCTTAATCCTTTCTTTGGACCACGAGAGCCAACTAGGTTCGGTCCCATGTGTTCAGCTTGATGGTGACGGCCAAGGTCAGGTAATAAATTGAATTTCATCCCACAGAACTTGCAAACAAATTTATGTACGCCGCTTGCACTCTCGCTGTTTTGGCTCAACACAATTTGTGAACTGCCTGCTTCAGGTTGCTGAGAAGACTCACCATTAGTTAAGTTGCACTCAGAAACAACTGTTAGCGATTTGCACTCAGAAGGATGCACAGCTTGCACATGTAATAGCAACTGATCTTTATCTCCAAAATGGCTGCCACAAGGAATACACTGAAGTAGCATACACTTTTCCGCAAACTGCACGTGATGTCTCTCCTCCACATGACTTTCCAAAAGCTTTCTGTTCACAAAAGAATCTAAGCAAATAGCACAAGCAAATCCACTAAAGGACCATTTGTCTTTGTCAGTAGTTTCTTCTCCATTATCATCATCACCACAGGCATATGTATCATACAATAATGATGCATCTTCTTCATCATCACCAGCACCAGCACCGAAACCCCATATCCTAGTTAATCTCTCCCTTTCATAGGATACTAACTTCATCAAGAACTCCCCAATTCCAGCGTCAGCGTTTCTTGAAGCTTCTGCTTTCGCCCAATCAAGCTGTACTTCCATTGGGACAGAGTTTCTTAAAGATAAGACACTTTTGAGGAGCTTGTAGAAAATATCACAAGCTTGATGTAGAGCCAATTTTTCCTCACGCGATAAACAACCCCTTAAGAGATCTATAAACACTTCCTTCGATATGATTCGACTCTTACCATTCCTTGCACGCTTGAGCCAGTTAGGAAGGTGCTGTTCACAGTATAATGAGTGCTTTGTTGAGAACTCATTGCAAGGAACATAACTGTTTTCTGAGCAAGAACCTACACACAAGTTATCCTCTTGGCTACAATGTTCAAACATCTCAGTGAAGCTTGTGGCTCCATGGGGCTCATGTTTCTCGAAAGATGGACCTTCTGGTTCTCCAAAAGGCACCAAATCTTGACATTGATTTTCGAAGTCTGACATGATTTCCGCTACCTTTCTTTTGGCCGGAAGAGATAAAGAATTATCAGGTTTCTCTATCCCTGTTTGAGGGCGGTGTTTCTTGCAGAACAACAAACCGGGTAGAGATCGGTGCTTGCATTTGGTACCAAGAACAGTAATGCCTCCGCACATTGGTGCCTCAATTGCAGGAGAGCCCTCGTTCTTCGTAGACTTGGTGGTGAAACGAGAAGCTAAATGCACACAACAATATACATCACCTTCATTAGCCCACCTCACACATTGCCTGCCTTTTGATTCAATGAAAGCTGTGCATTGCTGACTCTTATTTCCCGAACCAAATGGTTTCTTCAGAACTGGTTCGTTAATGTGTAGTAGGTCTTGCGGGTGAGACAATCCATTAACTTCTTTTGTTTTCATAAGCTGTGAACCATTCGCTTCAACAACAATGCCATCCCATAGGTCCAAACCATTCGTTGGTGCATTCGTTATCTGGTTTTCTTCTTTCACCACCTCAGGAGTATTTGCGTTGCCTCGAGAACCAAAAGGTTCCGAAACAATTGCAGTCAATTCTAGTGGTGAAGCTTCAGTAGCAATCTGTGATGCGTTGGTTGCCTCTGCACGTCGTATCTCAAGTTTTGGTCTTTTACGGCTAGCCTGGACATCCGAGTTAAACACGCTTTCACCATTCTGCTGTGCTATCTCGCCAACACTACGGCGAGATATTGAGAACCATTTCGCAATGTCATGCTTCCACGTTTTCCATTCTGACAACACCATTGGTAGCACTGGCGTCTCAGAAAGTGATTTCACTTCATTCCACTTGATACAATTCTCAAACTCCTAAACACACAACAAGATAAAGTGAACTTAGTTACAAAAAAAAAACATGTCTAAACAATACACAATCAGCCTCTGGTGAAGTCATTAACCTCATTCAGCAATTCAATACTCTCGGCATTCACTGCATTGTTACATTTTTGTACCCACAAAGGAAATGAGTTCTCAAGCCAAACCGGATCCATGTATTGTTGCAAAATCATCTGAACAAACGTTATACAAAGCCGAGACATGATTACACAAGAATCAAACAAAAAAATCACTCTAAACTCTAACAGCAAAGAGAGAGGGAAGCTTACACTATGAAGCTTCACAAGCATTATTCCAAGATCATGATAACTTGTACTTCTAGTAGCCCCCATTGCAAATTCTTTCCAGATTATTATGTCTCTAGCTCCTTCAGCTACAACCTGCAACATCAAAAACGTTAATTATTCCATTGAGGAACATCATAATCAAATGCAATCTAAATCATTTGGTATATCAAAAATAGTTATATTCCAGAGTATATACCTCCAAGGGGAACTGGTCAACTATATTGAACATGCCAACAGTAAGTTTGCGCATGATATAGCGTCGAGCAGCAGTTAAATCTTTAACCAATTTAAGTCCAACTTTGTGTGACTTATAAGCAATAGGATCAGGAAACTCATTGATGGATCGAACAAGCTGCATATCCGCCCACGAGTGGTTCTTCGTATGTGGGAAAAAAATCACACAATACTTTTTTCTACCATGAGTTGGTTTCCCTCTCAATGTCGACAATGGCCAATCCGCTTTGGCACATCTGATTCCAGCTTGCCATTTCCCTCTCCACTACAACACCAAAACATTAACCATATGAAAAGATATTCAAGATTCCAAACTCTGAGAGCTATAAAAATGTATCATTATTACCTTCACCCACAAAGCAATAGGTTCATCTTGTTGTAACCATTTAGGCTCAGAAGGAGGAGATGACTCGCCTTCGGCCTCGCCACTATTACCGGTAACTTCCATAACACTAACTGAATCAGTACTAGGCTTCACCGCATTTACATCATCCTCCAGCTCAGATTTCACCAATGCATCCATTTCTGTTGCTTCCTCAACATCCACGTCAAGAACCAATTCATCCATTTCAACTTCCATAAATCACCACTTCTTGGATATTTCACTTGTTTAAACCCAGGACTTGATAAAATCACACAATTCTGCAATAAGGACAGAGGAGAGAAACCAAATATAATAATAATCAAACACATAAACTCAATATCAATTGCTTTCCTAATCAAATTTAACCATAAGAAAGTTTCTAATAAGGCAAGAAATTTTCAGACATACCAAGGTCAATTATTACATGAACATTGTTTGGTACTAGTAGTAATCACAATTGTTAATCTAACAATTCAGATCTTACGAAGTAAAACTAAAACCCTAAATTACACAAGAATTGATAAAAAAACCCAATATTGGATTAATAGATATATATATATAAAAAAAAGGTTGGTCCATAGATGGGGATCAAGTACCAATTCGAAGATCAATAACATGACCTATCAACAACAAACCCAGGTGTGTGGTGAGAGGGTGACCAAAAAAAATGTTAAAATGCACAAAACAAATCTAATTACTAATAAATAAATAAAACTATAAGAGAAAGGTCAGGTAACACAATAACTTGTTAGGATACACATGGAAACAGACATGGCGGAATCAAAGGCTAGGTCACGGAAGAAGAACCAAACCAACC
>NC_025700.1:23340616-23351379 GCF_000633955.1 Camelina sativa | reverse complement strand
AAACCAACCAAAAAAAAAAAAAAAGGATAATTATAAAAGTGGGAAACGGAACAACAACACATCATGTATGTGACATAGTAATAATAATAATACGGGTTCTTTTTTTTATATATAGCATACACTAAAGATTTGGATTTCGGGCATGGGGGAAGGTTTGTATTACACACCTTATTGATTGATCTGTGTGTTGTGGTGTGGGTGCGATGCAAAATTAGAGAATAGAGAAGGTTTTTTTTTGAAATCGAATCCAGAAATTTTTTACTTATCTTCTGGGTTATGTATGAAAGTTTTATTGGTCGATGGCATCGGTATTTGGGCATGTACCATGGCCTGAAATGTCGAAAATAACGAAGATAACTTTTCTAATGCTCTCTAGGGGATAATTATTATTTCTCTCTGTGTGTGGTTTATAAATTGAATTATTAGATTAAAAATATATATATATATATATATATATATCTCTAGGGGATAATTATTATTTCTCTCTGTGTGTGGTTTATAAATTGAATTATTAGATTAAAAATATATATATATATATATATATACTCGGGAAGGAAAAAATATGTGTATGGTGTGTAGGTCTATGTATGTATATATGAACTTTATATAATATAAAGAAGGCTGAGTTAAAATGGGGTGTGGTGGTTTTTTTTAATGGTTATGTTAGCTGTCAGTGTCAAAACAAAATTTATTGTTATCTTTTGAAGAGTAATTTGGATTTTTAGAAAATGGATCAATTTGGCTGTATTTTTTTTTTCCTTTTTTTGTCCATGAAAACAATAATTTTATAATAAATAAAAGGATTACTATGAGAAAATAAAAGGATTTTAATTTTAATGATAATATGTTAAGAAGATTTTTTTTTCTTTTATCATCATTCAATTCAATCGACAGATTCAATCTATAGCCAAATTCTACTGCAGGGTAACGCAATTTAGTGGAGTCAAACTATG
Source organism: Camelina sativa (assembly GCF_000633955.1). NCBI lineage: Eukaryota > Viridiplantae > Streptophyta > Magnoliopsida > Brassicales > Brassicaceae > Camelina > Camelina sativa. Next base: position 23,350,426 of record NC_025700.1, on the reverse strand, counting down.
ATGGAATCGTTGGCAGAATTTAGAAATTTTTTTTATTATTTAAGATAGTGTATATGATTGAATGCTTTTCGAAAACACTTACTTGAGATGGTAAATATCGTTCATGAACAATAGAAAAAACACTAATACATTTGATATAGTATAAATCACGTAAAATACTGTATTAAAGGGTTTTCCAAAACTTTTAAAAATTATTTTTTTGAAAATTTCTTAAATTATAGGAAGTTGTCAATTAAAAAAGTTTTATTTTGTTAATTTTTATGAAACAACTTAATAGAGGCAGATCCATAATTTTTCTATCATGGTAAATATATAAAAATAAGAATGCTTGTTTCACTTATGATTAAAGAAAAGATATTGAATTTGTTAAAGAAAAAATAATCAACCAATACATTAAAGTTAAAAAGATACAGGTCTGAGATCTATAAAAAAAAGCTTTGTTAACTTCGATTTCTGTGTTCAAAGTTTGAAATTAGCTCACCATTAATAAATAAAGGAGTACTATTAAAGAAAAGAAAAACAAAAAAAGAATTTGATGCTTTACCACTAGACAGTTAAGACTCAAAAGGAAAAAGTTACAGGGTCACATCCAAGGTGCCCAAACAAGCTTTCGCATAGAGATCTAACTTAGAGGTCATGTAATACAGTGACAGTAGTAACTTGTTCGGCCACACATGGTAAAAGCCTAACAGGCATGTTAAAATCAGAGACTAGCTGATCGCAGAGGAACCAAACGATAATGAAAGAAGTATAAAGCAAAGTAAACGCATCATGTATGTGACATAACTACACAAGACTCGAAGCACAGTAAATGATTTTACACTAAGGATTGGACTTTGGGCATGGAAGGTCATACCTTAATGATTATGTGATGGATGCAAATTGGAGAGAGAGAGACTTCAGGAGGTTGAATCTACGAGTTTAAGATCTATATATGTTTTTCTTTTTGGATGTGATTCGTCTCTTCTGGAATTGTGACGATTTATAGGTCTTGGGACTTGGGCATCTCTATTTGGGGATGTACCATGGCCACAATGTCAGAAAAGGGAAGATACATTTCTATGCTAGGGATACCTGTTATTGGTGTGTGGTTACAAATTGGATTACAGTGTAAGATTAAAAAGATAAGATAAAAAAAAAAAAGGTATACGTTTCAATATGTATGTATGTGAATGAGTTTGGTTTTTGTTAATCATTATATATTTATATTAGCTGTCAAGGACAAAACAAAATTAAATTATAGTCACCCTTAAAGATAAATGTAATTTGCATTTTGGGAAAAATGGGTCAGCAAATATTATATACTTTATTAATAAAACGATAATAATGAGAAAACTATTTCTAAAAAAAATAGTTGCTGGCTGAAATAGTTTGTCACTAACTCACTATTGTCTATCTATCAAGTAATCAAACTCATTGGATATCAATATCAATATTTTGTTTCGTTGTTACCACAATCATTTCAAGCCATCTAGATGCTCTTTTTGCAAAAACATTGGCACAAACATGTAAAAGATTATATAGTGTTAAAATTATAATTTATAATTCTAGTTTATTAAAATTTTATGAGGTTTTATTAGACATTTATAAAAAAATTAAAGATATTCATAACGTATTCGTAAGGTATTTATAAGTTATTTGTATGGTATTTATAAAATTTTACACATATATAAATGTAGTTTGTGTATATGTTTATAAGTTTACACACATATTTGAATAAATCTCAAATTTTTAGGAATATTTTTGATAAGGTTTAATAGAAAAAAAACATTTTTGAAATGTGGTATTTCAAAAAAGGTATTTTGTGAAATTCTCCGGATCTTTATTGAGTTACAAAATTTACGTAATATAGTAAAGAATCGAAAGTTGTTAGAAATATTGGTTTGATGTCTTTCAAGAAAAGGAAAAAAAATAATAATGTTTAAGTCATTTAGTTTATAGAAAAATGTTCAAATGAACAAAAAGTTCAACAAAATTGATGCAATTTAAATTAATATTAAAATGAAAATTTTAGGTATAAATAACCATTAATTATTGAATTTTTAAAAAAATACATTAGTCGAACATGTAAATCCAGAAAGACAATTTGACAGCAAGAAAAGAAACATCTAGTTAGAGCGCATAAATAACGTGTTTGATATTTTATAAGCAAATATTATTGTAACGCCTCGATTGCCATTTCATAATGTGCTTAATGTCCACTATGAGTCTATGGGTCCACCATTAATATAACTAGGCTACTAATTTTTTTTGTGTATGACGACTGTTTGTTTGAGTTTTTGGGGTTTAATCTATTGCAAATAAAGTAAAACAGGTAATGATCAACGCAAGTTATATTAAATGCTAGTATGATACTATTGACATGCATGCGATCAATCAGGAAACCATGTCTCAGCACAAAAGTAAAATCTGTGCGACCTCCCCAACAACTGATCAGCGTAGTCCACAACGCCTTAGCATCAGTTCACTTTTGTGTAAACCAGAGGGCTCGGTTTGCTCTTTGTAGAGAGGCCCATTCACCATGTCTAAAATAATTTCTTAAGGCCCATATATATATGGTCTATTGTCCACCAAACATAAACGAGCACAATTCGTATTTTTGTTCTAGTTCCGTACTTTTTTTTTCTTAATGCTTGTTATGCATATTCATGAAATGTTTTCAATATGAAACTCGTATTGATAAATTCATTCAACTCATCTCGACCAATATACTTTACTTAGAATATCTTATTTGGCCATCCTACTTGGACCATCTTACTGTCTATCAAATTTGGACTTTGAAACCATGTTACTGATCAATGTTGGACATTACAAGAAAGAGGTTAAGTTAATCACAAGAATGGGCTTGGACTTGTACAATATGAAAGCTACATAAATCTACCACGATATTTACTATTATATGTCTTTTTAAAAAGGTGAATTTTGTGAAAACATATAATGTATTTAACAAGGAAAAAAGATTGTGAGCTACCTGAAGTATGGCAGAATACATGGCCACACATGCCAACTATGATAAATGATACTCAACTACATCAACTATATGTATTGCATGGTCACATATATGAAGTATATGTTGTTATGTGGTCAACATCATACACATAGAATCTCGGTTTACTGGAACATTTACGCTGACGTTGATCTACCGTTGACTCGTCGGAACCGAAAAGAAGACCCGATCGGATTTGTTTACCCAAACCCGAGACCTGACCCGGTTCAGATATTTGTTGGGTTCAGTTAATGGGCCGAAATTAAATTAAAATTTTGGTCCATTAATTAACTAAACCCTAAAATCGATTCCATTAAAACATCATCGATTCCATCGTTTTAACTTGTCACTTTTGTCCATTTGCTGCCAAGAACAAGATCTCCTTTTCACCTAGGTTTTACTCGACAAAAGAATCGAATCTGTAAAAGAATTTGGTGTTTTGGTTGAAATCGAGAAAAAGTCAGGGTGAGGATTTGCTTCTCGTTCAGATGAGGTAACTATCTCAATTTCCTTTTTATTTGGTAACATATGCCACGGGTCTGAACTAGTGAGGATGTGGGGATGTTGTCGTGTAGTTGTTGGGGATTGTTTTGGGTTTTCCTATTACTCGAAAGAAGAAACATTTTGTTTGATTCCTTTTCTCGTGGTATTGTCAATTAAAAATTAGACATGTCGTGTTTGTGTCGGGATTTTGCAGTTGTTGCCGTCTTCTTTGACTTATATTGTCCCATAGAGTTCTAAAGAATAGTCATCGATTGACCAATTTTTTTTTTTTTTTTTTTTGCAGTGCGAGAATATATGTGAAGGTGAAATGCCACCATTCTGGCGAATTCAAGATGGTGGATGGAGTGTTAGACTACGTTGATGGAGTTGTTTGTAATTTGGAGGTTGATTCTGTCACAATCTTTGAAGATGTATTGATAAGTATGCTTGAGAAGCGAATTAAACACATTGGGAAGATGTGGTACAAGCTACCATTTGAGGATTTATCTGATAGGAAGCCTCTGTGGGAGAATGTGGATGCCAATAAGAAGAAATTGGTTGCAAAAGGACGATGGATGGGAGAAGTAGATATATATTTTGAAAAGGAAATAGGAGAATGTGTTGGAGGTGTAGATACAAGAGCAGTTGGAAATAAATACATGGATATTGCAGGAGAAAAGGTCACAGAAGAAACACAACTACTTCTCAAGGATGTCGCGTGTGAAGATGAAGATAATGATGAAGGTCAGAATTCAGAGGCATGTTTATCTGAATCATCATAGTCAAATATAGAGGCTGACATTGTTGACGAAGAGGCTGATGTTGTTGAGGAGGATATACAAATTTTCAACAACCAAAACTACGACGAGCAGATACCGGATGAAGATGATATGTATCCTGCAACAGATGATGAATCTGGGGATGAGGAAGCACAAATAGAGAGGATGGTTAGAAGTGGTTTACTTGATGGTGTGTTTAGTTTGAAGCAAGTGTTTAACAGTGGTAGTGACTTTAAGAAGAATGTGATCAAGTATGTATTGAAGACCAGGCGGAATGTTGTGTATGATAGGTGGGAGAAGGAAAGGCTTGGTGCAAAGTGTAAAGCAAAAGGCTGTGGGTGGAAAATTTATTGTGTTGTGGAGGTCCCTATTGGAAAATGGATGGTGAAGACCTACGACGACGACCATCAATGCCATCCAACAGGACGATGTGAAATTATAAAGACTCCTGTCATTGCTGATTTATTCCTTGAAGATATTAGAAGGGATCCAGAGATGAGTGGTCCAGAAATTAAAGATGAGATGAAGAGGAGGTATAACATCATTATCTCACCAAACCAGGCGAAAGTTGCAAGAAGACGTGTATTTGATAAGCTGCAAGCCGAATGTGATGATCAATTCGCAAGATTAAGAGACTATGAACTTCATCTAGTAACGTAAGTTAATGTGATTTTGTTGTTTGTCTTATAATTTTTTGATTGTCTTAATAATTTTTTAATTTATTTTAGGTCTAACCCTCAAACTACAGTGGAGGTCAACACAGTAGTAAGAGCTGATGGTCGTGAGGCATTCCACCAAATTTACATATGCTTTGAGCCGTTGAGGACTGCTTGGAAGCAGAATTGCAGACCAGTCATAGGTTTGGATGGTACCTTCTTGAAGAACTCTTCGAATGGGATGATGCTTACTGCTGTTGGAAGGGATCCTAACAACCAGATTTTCCCAATAGCATGGGCCGTGGTCGACTGTGAGAACAATCCCAATTGGGAATGGTTTGTGAAGAAGCTTAAAGCAGATTTGGAGTTGGGGCTGGGTGAGAACATCACTCTCATATCAGATATGCACAAAGGATTAATTCATGGAGTTGCTACTGAATTACCAATGGCAGAGCATCGAGCTTGTGCTAGACACATCTACTCCAACTTGAAGAAAACAAATAAGGCAGATATGTTGAAGCCACTGTTCTGGAGAGTTGCAAGCTCGTACAATGAAGCTGATTACAAGGAGAATTTGGCGATTTTCAAAGAGTTTGATCCTCAATCTTGCCAAACTCTACTTAAGAAGGATCCAAGTACATGGTGCAGAGCATTCTTTCGGGTTGGTTGTTGTTGTGCGGATACTCACAACAATCATACCGAGTCATATAACAGAACATTGAAAATTGCAAGGCGGAAGCCATTTGTCCAGATGCTAGAGTTGATAAGGAGGGATGTTATGCAAAGGGTTGCCATCAGGTCCACTATTTCTGGAAAAGAAACTGCAAAGTACACAAAAAAGGCAAGAAAAGAGCTGGAGAAGTCATGTGATGAAGCTCAATATTGTGCCATGATTACAAGCACAGGAGGCGAGTTTGAGATTGTTGAGTTTGGCACCGGATACTTTGTGAATCTGAGTGCGCGTACTTGTGCATGCAGGAAGTGGGATTTGACTGGTATCCCATGTCGTCATGCTGTATGTGCGATCAGAGAAATGAATTTCGAGGTGGAAGACTATATGTCAAACTATTACTTGACTGAGAAATGGCAAGGGACATATAGGAGGGGATTGAGGCATGTCAATGGTCCTAAGTTCTGGAAGGACTCTGGAAGACCACGGATTGCTGCACCGCCTTACAAGCGTCCTGCAGGGAGACCTAAGGGCAAGGCAAGGATCAAAGGTCTTAATGAATCACCACGCAAAAAGAAATCTGACAAGAAAGTTGGTCGGGAAGGAAGAGTTGTGCACTGTGGTCTCTGTGGTGAACCGGGTCATAATTCAAGACGGTGTCCACATGAAGTATGTCTCAACCATATCTTTCTATTCCTTTTTGGTTATGTTTTTAATAGTAGTTTTCTGATATATCTTTCCATAGTCTTCTGAGAGCAGGGCAAAGAGAAGAAGAATAAATGTGGAACTAGGTCAATTGAAGCTCAAGATCAATCTGAAATGGAAGCAGCATTTGCCGCAATGGAAGCACCTGAACCTGAAGCTGGACATCGAGCTGAAGAACCTGGAGTGCAAGATGTCTCTTCATCCGCACCACAGAGAAGCTGGGTCGAGAGGATGCTATTTGGATGAGGGAATGATTTGTAAAAGGTTTTTTGGATGGCTAAATACTATAGTCGGCTATTTTGGTGACATATCTGATGTTTTATTGACATGTTAGGTTGGTTTTTTGGATACATTATTGGCATGTTAGGTTGGTCATTTTGGCACATGTCAGGTTGGTTTTTTGGATACATTGTTGACATGTTAGGTTGGTCTGATTGTTTTTTTGGATACCCCTACATTATTGACACGTCAGGTTCATGTTTGGCCAGATATCATAATCATTCTTATAAGACAAATTCCCTAACCAAAATCATACAAAGAACAACAAAGTCATTACAAGGCCACTAACCGAAGGCATTACAAAGACAATAACCAAATTCATTACACAGCCACTAACCAAAACTTATTTAAACAACAACAAAGCTCAACCAAAAACAATGGCTCCAACAGCACATACAAGCAATCCTGTCAATCCATTGATGACAATGCGTTGACGATACACAATTCTTTCCATCTCAACATTCTTTGATGATATCTCCAATTGTTGCTTCTCCAAATCATCACGAGGCTCATTAATTGTCGATTTTAGTTGACTGATCATCTTAATCTTCTCGTTAATTTCAGCTTCAGCTTCTACCAACGCTTGTCTCGGCCAGCCTTTCACCTCTTCTTCATCAACCCACCTAAAGTATTTGCAATGAGCGTTCCCACCATCTTACAGACACATCAATTGGCAATTGGAAACTTCAATTGAGACTTCTTAATCAACAAATCTCACCACCTAAATATTCTTAATAACAATCAAAAAACATACCTTGTACAACTCACACCCATAAAACTTTCGATGTGGATTTCCTGCCGTTTTAGACTTGAAAATCTTTGTCGATAACAATCACAGACTTTGCGCCCCCTAAATATGTTGTTACTGGACGATCCTGAGCTTAATTCCATCTTCGAAACGATGAACACTAAGAACCCTAATAGTCGACTCGACCCTTCACAACGATTGACTCGAATCTTTTTGTTTTTGAGAAACCGTGTTTCATCTGTGAGAGAGAACGATGGAATCAATGATGTTTTGATGAATCGATTTTAGGGTTTAGTTAATTAATGGGCCAAAATTTTAATTTAATTTCGGCCCATTAACTGAACCCAACAAATATCTGAACTGGGTCAGGTCTCGGGTTCGGGTAAACAAATCCGATCGGGTCTTTTTTTCGGTTCCGACGAGTCAACGGTAAGTCAACATCAGCGTAAATGATCCGATAAACCGAGATTCTATGTGTATGATGTTGACCACATAACAACATATACTTCATATATGTGACCATGCAATACATATAGTTGATGTAGTTGAGTATCTTTTATCATAGTTGGCATGTGTGGACATGCATTTTACCATATTTCAGGTAACTCACAATCTTTTTTCCAAAATAGGCAAAAAAACAAAAAAAATGGCAAATCTTGTTGGATAGTTTACCAAACTAGTTACACATATCGTATAAAACAATTTCATGGACCCAGCACATTAGGTCACCACCCATGTCACTTTATTCTCATGATTCTAAATTGTATTTGCGTAAGAGTGGATAAGAATCGTGGAACAACCCAGGTTACTTGCAAACATTTGTTTTAGCATTTTATGATTTCGTTTCACTGAGATATGATTTTTCTTCTTGTTTTAAAATACCTACGTAATTTATAACATTATATTAAATCATCGTCTCTTTAAAAATACCAATCATTGAAAATTGATATGTACATATATATATTCGACAGCGAGGAGGAAGTTGCCTCTGAATTATTGACTTAATTTTCATTTTGACTTCAGAGAATATAGGCTATGAATTTTTTATAAATACATACATTTGTAGAATATAAGTTTTATTACGATTATATGATTGTATATAGTGAGTGTGGAACTAAAATTTAGTAGACTTATAGATCGAAAACTAAAAAGATGAATCATTTCCTAAACAAACTTGTAAAACGTTGGACGTACTGTTACTAACGCATCATGAAAAACATTAAAAACAAATTAACTTGATTAATTAATTTGATTTTTATTCCAAGAAATGTCATTTTTTTACTGATTGATTAAAAGTTACCAAAACGCAAAATCTATTTGTTAAATTTATAATTTCTTAAATATACACATTACGATTTCAATCATGGTTAATCGTTGTATACGCTAAATGCCCATAAGGCCATAACCTTCAAGATTAGTTTAAATTTCAAACAAACATCATCACTGCTCATTAGTTAGTATATACCCTACTAGTCTAGTTTCGTAGCATATGAGATCATAAGATTATGTCACTACTACTATACATGGGATGCATGAAAGAACAAAATTAATAATTGCAAACTTCATTATTGCATTATGGGTCACGCTAGAAATGAAATACATATATTAAATTCCTTGGTTTTGTAGCAAAAAAAATGCAAAAATTATAATCACTTTGTGGATATAACGAAATGGTGGTGGTGATAGCGCGTGTTGTGTTACTACAAACATGTGAGCAAAAAGTGAACTTTAAAGTGTATTTGATAGTTATGATTGGCATTGACTCTCTTGTCCAAATGCCTTTGTAAACTTCAGCTTTTTCCTGTATTCTTTGTATGATTCTAATTTCAACCCCCTTTTTATTTATTTTATCCCATACTGCCCCATAACTTTTTTTGTTTTCTATTTTATAAACCCCCATCTCATCAACCTAATAATTTTTTGAATAATTAAATACAGTATACTTTACTAATCTCGTTAGAAGAAACTGATTTTTTACGGCACGATGAAATTTAAAAAAAAAAACCGGAATCCAATATAAGTACTACTAGTTCATGTGCATCATTAATTTCTTTGAGGTAATTTGTAATAAATAAGTATTTATCTTTTGAACCACTTTGTTATAAATAATCTCATAGCTCAAATGCATCTTAAATAAGATTCATTAAAGCATGTTTGTCTCTCTCAGCTGGCAAATCTCTTCATCACTTTGCTCTCCACATGCCACCACCAAGTCTAAAGTCACCGATCTCACATTTCATAAACTCCATACAAAAATAAATTTAAATTTCTTTATTTATACATCTTATCTGAATCAAATTTTAATTTAAAAGAAAGAACAGTGTTTAGTGGTGAAACTTGAATTTTTACCGTAATTTGTGTCCCCGACACCGTGCAAATAAGAAGTTGTAACACTGTTACCGAGCTCAACGTGCATAGATTATCACAAATTATTTACATTTACTAATATATTATAACAATCAAAATTTAAACTGGTCAATCTCACGATCACTTCTGAATCCACT
>NC_025700.1:23327280-23340036 GCF_000633955.1 Camelina sativa | reverse complement strand
AAAAAAAAAAAAAAAAAAAAAAAAAAAGAGGAAAAAAGAATAAGCTTAATGAGCTAATAATAATATACCTAGAAAATTGAGTTTAATTAGATACTATTATAAGGTTACTAGTGTATATATATAAATATGATCAAATTTTTGCTTTTGGTTTCGTGTAAATGTTTTAAAATTATGGATTGTATCATTTTCAAGAGCAGGTGAAAATCAAGACAAAAAGAGTACCAACGGCTGTCTATTTTGTTATATTAACAATAACACAACACTAATGATAAAATGGATAATAATAAAACCCTATGCTTTGAGATGTCACTTTTGGTTATTTTTAAACAATATATTTCATCTGGGATTCTTTGACAAACGATAGTCTTCTTGGTACTGGAAGACAATTCGGGTATCTCATTATTTGAGAGATTAATTATTAAAAAATAGTGAAAGTGAAATGAAAGATGAAGAAGAAAAGAAAAGTAACATTCCAAGTTCCCCTTTACAGCAAGCATCCTATGTCTCTTAATTCCCTTTATGTCTTGGAGAAAAAAAAATTTGGAGGGAAAATTTATCCATTAGCAAAATAGTTTTTATATGACTGTATATTTTCATTATAATTTGAAGTTATATATGATGAAATTTTTAGAAAGGTCCAATTAGGATAAGTGCGGTTTACATAAATTAAAGCTTGGAAATTTTTTAAAAATGGTATGGACTAATTTTTTGACTTTGAAAAAAAAAATCGATCACTCAAAACATTAATAAAATAGTGAAAGTTTTAAAATTATTTTGATAATTACATTAGAAATAGTGAAAGTTCTATAATTATATTGGTAAGTACAGTATCTTTATCTGCCTCGGTCCACTTAATCCACATTACTGTGATCTCGTGTCTTCAGAAATTTATATAGTACAATAGTTGAGGACAATAAAGTATCTAATGGTTACAAAATAGTGAGCAAAAAAGTCAAACCAAATGTATAATTGTCTATGAAATTTTCAATTATTTTTGTATCCTTGTGTATATGCAAAAGTAATTAAATTGAGACCAATGAAGTGATTAAAATGTCAAATCAGGTTGACATAAGTAGAATTGTGGTTGTTTGGATAGTTTGACAAAAATAATAATATAAAATGTCTAAATATGTCTACTGATGTACTGATTAGTGGTTTAGCAATCGATCTCATCTTAATTAGTTGGCCTAATGCACCAAACAACTTCAGTGAGTGAGATGCAAACTTATCTAATCCTTATCTCATAAATTTCTAAGAAATCCGAATCATTTGTTTTCGTTATGTATTGGACTCATACTTGGTACCAAGCTCATATCCAGTTGACTACTTGCAGTAGCCATATATAAGTTATGTTTCGGCCAAGTTATATTATCATATAATTATCTGTTGAAATATGATTAGTTGATTGAATGCATGTTTCTATATATATCCAACGAAACATATGTATGATGAATTCAAATAAACTATCTATAGTCTAATAAATGATACTCTAGATAGACCATATTGGAGTAAAAAAACAAAACATTAATTTTTTATGTTTACAAAACAGAAATTTATATGTAAGATTAAATAAAATAAACCTAAGTATAATATTGAGTAATCAAGCATTAGGAATGAGTACAAGAGTTAAGAGAATGTAACAAGAAAAGAAACAAAACAAAAAACAAACGTAGGATCCTAATATATAATCCTATGAGGGCTAGGAGAAGAGAACAGAACGGGACAATGAGCAAGGCGATGGTTCAACAACTCCCACTTACGTTCCAACAAGCCCATACAATACAATAGTTGTGTTCACTTTTTTGAGTAACTTTTCTTTGATAGGTTCAATACATATTATAATCTGATAATTGGGAAGTCGTTCAAATATTGACAAAAGTGTAGAAATATATAATATAATATATAGTTTTGTCTCTTTTTGTTTTCGTTTTTGTTTTCTCGTTTAACCGCAAAAATAGTAACGGAATATTGTTTTACCCTTTGGCTTGTCTTTGTACCATTTCATTTTTTTGACTTCTTTACTTTTAGTATATATAATCAATTATTAAAAAACTCTTTGTTTCTTGGACACTTGAGATTAAAAGAACTTTCTTTTTGTAACGGACGGTTATTTACTTGTCAGTCTCTAAGGGTAGTCAAAGCTGTAACAAATGCTGTACAATTCCATGTGTTACAATATCATGAGTACTTATTTAATATTGTGGGTAAATAAGTTGAAAAAGTTTTTCTTAAAGTTTACTAAGTAAGTTTATAGAGAGAAATATCGGGGGTTTAATCCTTAATGTGTACTAAGTCGTATTGGAAAGTGTGTGTCCTAAAATTATTAGATTTCTACTGCACATTGTTACCAAAAAAAAGTTTTTTTTTATTAGATTTCCGGTTGTATATAAGTATATCATTACTGTATGTAGCTTACTAATCGATACCACACACAAACCCTGTGGAAATAAAACTAATGTAGTACTTTTGTTTCTCTTTATAATATGTTTTTACATTATTTTTCTGTTGTGGAAATAGAATATATATTATATATATATATATATATATACATGATGTTTATATAATTTCCATGAAACTGTTGATTATCTTCTATTTTTTACCATATAGTATTGTATTGTTCTTGTATCAATAATTATATTATAAAATACGTTATGTATTTAAAATAATTACCTATTGCATATTCGACTACAATATTATTTTCTACAAATAAGAAATATTCACCCAAAATTACAATATATATTTATTAATTCGTGAAAAAGTTTTTACATTATTTAAAATAATTTTACGTGAATCGATATCCCACGTAAAATGCTGTGCTTTTAATGCGAAAGAGAAAGTCCCTAAAAACAAAAAGCTTAAAGATTGATAAAGAAAGGCTAAGGCCTAAGAGAGGTGATGATGTGAGATTCTTCCCTCTAGGGTCAAAAAAGTTATACCCACACTCTTTTTGCTCTTCTGTATACGCGCGTGAGATAGAGAAAAAAAAAAAAGAAAAAAACATCAAATCTTTGCTACTTCTCTTTGGTCGTATCCGTATATATGTTCTTTCTTATAACTTATAAGCAGAAACAAAAAATAATCGCTTTCATAAACTCAGATTTGTTTCTCTTTTGTTTCCAATGGTGGAAGAAGACAAGTGATGTGTGTTCTGTTCTTGGAGTTTAGTTTCTCTTCTTTATGATTCATTCATCAATCTAAGAAGATCAATATCAAATCTCTGTTTCTTCCTCTGTCTCTCTTAAGTCAAAACCCATTCTACTTGTTCCTCTCTTTGAGATCAGTCACAAAGTTGAGCTTTGTTACAGAAGATTCCTAGTGAGACACAAGAAAATGCAGAGACAGAGACATAAGCGTTCTAAGAGGTTTGTCAATTTCAAGACTTTCTTCTTCTATAGCTCTGTTTTTTTTAGCTTCAATGTTACTTGGTACTGAGCGATTTCTCAAATTTGACAACATGGGTTGTTTAAGTTTAGTCAGATGCTAAGTTATTTCGTTGCTGGATGGGTCAAAGTTTGAGTCTTTTGTAGGTTTTAGGACTAAAAGGTTGAAGCTTTTATGTACTTGTCATAGAATGTGGTTCTGTTTATGACTAATCCTGTTTAGAATCTTTGTTTTTATATATTCTGGGTTTTGATTCTTGGAATCTTGATTTTACTTATTGTAGCTGTACTGTTCCTGAAAAGAAAAAGCTTGAAGATGAGAATAGCATTGATTGTTCTCTTAATGCTTCTCAACGCCTCAAGCTCGTGAGTTTAATCCCAACCCAACAACTCCTTTTGATTTATGTTTTTTTTTTTCAAAAGCTAACAACTGAATCTTAGTTTCTTTCAACTTTTTTTGTTTTTATCAACAGGACTTACCTCGTTGCGGTGAAACGAAGAAGGATCTATCCCCGGATGTAAAATTCAAGAGCTCTTTGAAGCAAGAGGTTTGTTTATTGAACTTATGGTAGCTCCCTTTACTCCAAGATCATTTGTTACATTCACATAATTGATTTCTTTATGATCATCTTTGGTTACATTCAGATTCAAGAGCTTGAGAAAAGATTGCAGAATCAGTTTGATGTCCGCGGTGCGTTAGAGAAGGCATTAGGCTATAAGACACCTTCTCGAGACATCAAAGCTGACTCTACACCAAAGGTAAAGTAATCAGTTTCTTATGTAAAATAGCTGACACAATGTTGATGTTATTGTGCAGCTCATGCTCATGAATGGGTTTATATATTTTTCTTGCAGCCCCCAACAGAATTGATCAAGGAAATCGCGGTACTAGAGTTGGAAGTATCACATTTGGAACAGTACCTTCTATCTTTGTACCGTAAAGCATTTGATCAACAAACATCTTCTGTATCTCCACCAACATCGAAACAACATAGCTCGACTTCACCTAAGTCCACTCTCAGAGGAAAACGTCTAGACTTCTCAACAACACCTGATGAATCTCGGTGTTTCTCTTTTGACAACAGACTGAAGAGTCCACACTTGGTGGAGAAGGAACTAGAGTCTCCTAACCTTAGATGCAGACAAGAAAGCTTAGCCACGCAACCTCGGTGTTTCTCATTTGACAATAGACTGAAGGAACCTGGTTCTGCTGGTCGAACATTCAACCAAGAAAACTCAAGAATGGATTCTCAGTGTTTCTCCTTTGACAATAGAGTGAAGGAACCTGGTTCTGCTGCTCGGCAGTTCAATCAAGAAAACTCAACAATTGATTCTCGGTGTTTCTCCTTTGACAATAGACTTAAAGATCAATGTTTTGTTGAGAAGGAAGACATTGATTCATGTGTTCGACGTTGCCAATCCTCTCTTAATCAACGTTCCACCTACAAGAACCGAATATCTCCACCAGAAGACTCAGTATTCGCCTGCCACTCCCAACCATTGTCCATACATGAAGTAAGAGTCTCATTGAAATGGTTATATAATCTTGTAATTACCTTAAGAGATTATAAAGTCTGTAACTTTACTCTTGTTTGATGCAACAGTACATACAAAATGGATCAAATGCTGCAAGCCTTGCAGAACACATGGGAACTAGGATATCAGATCACATATTTATGACTCCAAACAAGTTATCAGAGGAAATGATAAAATGTGTATCTGCTATATACTCTAAGCTAGCAGATCCGCCATCGATAAACCATGGTTTCTCATCACCTAGTTCGTCTCCATCTTCAACTAGCGAGTTTTCACCTCAAGACCAGTATGATATGTGGAGTCCAAGCTTCAGAAAAAACTCGTCTTTCGATGATCAGTTTGAGTTTAGCGGACCTTATAACTCAATGATTGAAGTGTCACAGATTCATCGAAACCATAGGAAAGGACGTGACCTTGACCTGATGAATCGAAACTTCAGGTTAGTCTTTAAATTCTCAGCTTTCAGAGTTTTCCTTTGTTCTTTTGCCCAACGTTTATGCTGATGGTAGTCTTTGGTTCGTACTTATACAGCTTGCTTATTAAGCAACTGGAAAGTGTTGATCCAAGAAAGCTCACTCATCAAGAGAAACTTGCCTTCTGGATTAACATACATAACGCACTTGTGATGCATGTACGCAGCTTTCTCTCTGCTCTTTTGATCTAACCTCTTGTCTTCTTTTTACTTTAGTTTTCTAACTTACAATGCGTTTTTCACCATTGCAGACATTTCTAGTAAATGGTATTCCACAGAACAATGGGAAGCGGTTTTTACTGCTCTCCAAGGTAATATTACTAACACTTTTCTTGGTCTTCTTGGTCTCCAAGGTAATATTACTAACAACTCTTCTTTGTCTCTGCTTGACATTTTCCAGCCAGCTTACAAAATAGGAGGTCGCATGGTAAGCATAGAAACGATACAAAGTTATATTCTTCGCATCAAGATGCCTCGTCCTGGCCAGGTAAGGCCGACTTCTTGTGTATCTCTAAACTCAATATTGTTAATGTGACTTTGTCTAAAGCTTTTTACTCTTCTATATGTAGTGGCTGAAGTTATTACTCATTCCGAAAAAGTTCAGAACAGGAGATGAACATCAAGAATATTCCCTTGACCATTCTGAGCCTCTCTTATACTTTGCACTTTGTTCAGGCAACCATTCAGATCCTGCGGTAAGTAGAGAAAGAAGGTTACACTTCTGTTATATCTTCTTTGAAAGAAAAAGAGAGATATTAAATGTGCTTCTTTGTTTTGGCTGCAGATTCGTGTTTATACGCCTAAGGGAATATACCAAGAGCTAGAAACTTCAAAAGAGGAATACATCCGTGCAATGTTTGGTGTGAAAAAAGACCAGAAGCTAGTCTTACCAAAGATCATTGAGTCTTTTAGCAAAGATTCAGGTTTGAGTCAAGCAGCATTGATGGAGATGATTCAAGAATGTCTCCCAGAAACAATGAAGAAAACTATAAAGAAACTTAACTCAGGGAGATCTCGAAAGAGCATTATCGAATGGACGCCTCATAGTTTCGTGTTTCGGTATTTGATATCCAGAGAACTTGTTAGATGAATATATTTTTTTAAGGATTTTGATTTCAGGTCTCACTTTCTTGGTAATGTTATTGGTGAAGTATATAGGAGAATATGTATTATGGAGTGTGTAGAAAGTATAAATAGAGATTAGAGGAAACACTGCATGCCGTTTCTTGGTTACCAATCCGGGATGATGTTTTGGCTCTTGTATTGTCTTTTGTTGCCGAACAACAGTGTGTACATACAACAAAATCAATTCCCTTGTTTATTATTTGTGACAGTAACGATATTAGTTTACATCATATATTTTAGCAAGTTTACAATCAAAGTATAAAGTGAACTATATAAAAAAAACTTAAAAAGAGTCATCTAAGATTCACACTAACACACATACAGTAAAATCTCTATAGATTAAGAAGGTCCGGACCATGAAATTTTATTAATTTATAGAGGTTTTAATTTATCGTTATTGATAAATTAATATTTTATTAATTTACGAAGAGATTTTCTCATTTTCATAATTTTTTCTATTACAAAATAAGATACTTTTGTTATCATTCACATTTTAATTTTTTTTTTTAACTTATAATCTTTGTTATCGTAATAGGATGAATGTCAATTGTTTAGTATATTATCTAGGTAAAAATGATTAATGTTAGAAGTTTAGAGTTTAGAAGAAATTGCTAGTACTATCCTTCATGGTAACGATGAAGTTGAAGAAGATATTACGGTACCTTTAGAACCAGTTACTAAAGAAGCAATTATCGAATCTAAGACTTTCCATAATTTTTCGATGCAACAATGAAAAAGATTAGAGATGAGCTCTAACAAGATTACAAATTAAATAATAGCCAAACAACAATAGAGTCATATCTTACTATATTTTTTTAGATATATATATATATATATATATTAGTTTATTTGATTATTAATTTATGATATTGATCAGACTATATTTTTACGTAAAATTTTCCAAAAAAATATTATTTTATTATTTTATGGAAATGTGTCATTTTTTACTTCTATCCTACTTGGAACAGAAAAAATTTATCAATTTATAGCGAATATTAATTTAAACATATTAATTTATAGAGATTCTACTTTATTGAACTATATAAATAAAGTTAATATTTTTTAGTACGTCCCATGAATCTAATGTACATTTCTTAACAATTCATACTAAAGCATAAAAATGAATTGTTTAACCAACTCAAAAGCTTTAGTCGTGGGATATTATATATACACACTTTCAATAAAATTTGGTGGATAAGCTTTTATGAACATAAACTTTTGTTTTTTTCTTTTGTCAAACTTCTCTTTGTCTTTTTCTTTTCTTTTCTTTCTTTTCATGTTGTTTTGGGGGTTTCTTTCTTTTTCATATACACTTTAAAGTGCTCATATATAAAAGAGTGTTTTCTCTTTATGTTTATGTTACAATTATATTTAGCCTTTTCTTTGATATCGCCTGATAATAATAATGTATATTGTAGTAGAGTGAGATACATGATTGTATAAATAAATTAATATACAAAAAAATAAAGACAAAAGAAGAAGTGGGCTTTTAAAAGTAGGCCATAATGGTTTGGCACCGCACGTACCGTCGTCTCATTAAAGTCATGTCCAAACTTATAATTACTCCCATTCTTTTGTTTCCACATTCATTATTGCTTCCCACCATTTGCTAGTGTATTTGACCTAGTTGACATGCACTAGAACCAAAATAGAAAAACACATGTAACCAAATAAAAACCAAACCGAATCGAATCGAAATTTTTAGTTCAACATCGTACCAAATCTTCTATGTAAACCGATTATTATTCTAATGGGAAAGCAAAATAAGCATAACTGAACTGAAACAATTTTAGTGTACTTAGAAATTAGAATATATTTGTAGTAAAATTAAACGAAATCCAAACGGTAAACCAAATCAAAATTACATCAAACCGAGTGAAACTAAACTGAAATTGGTTTTATTTTCCATAGAACAAATCAAACAAAGATAATAAGCAAACTCAAAACCAAAACGGACTAAAATCTCGTATCCCTTTTCATCAAAACAATTTTTCAAAAACCACTCAATGGTAAAAAAACAATATTACTTTTAATAAAGGTTGTTAAAGATTAAATATAACTAAACCAGTAAATGTTCAACGAAAAACACAGTAGCTCACTGATTGCGAGCTCCATGCGTACGCGCGTGCCCAGGGTTCGAATCCCACTATGCATGGTACAACTAGGATGTTCAATTTTTATTTAAAAATTGTTAGACGTTAGAAAGGTAATTTTGTCATTTAATTAAAGAAGATGGATACTTAGAATTAAAGTGGATGTGTAGAAAAGAATTCGTGGGACAGAGACACAACATAATTAAATCCAAACCAAAACCGGATTACCCAAATAGAGACATATGCCATAGAAATCTCACATCGAATCAGAAATCAAGTACGTGATGTGGCTCAATCAGATAACTTATCAATCAATCAATAGCTGTAAGCCTGTAAGCAAAATTTAAATCCAAAATAAAATAAAATCATATGTCATCGTAATCCCAAAGAATTGACTTCCGTCATAATGTATCGATGGGACCAAATCGGGGGATGCCTCTCAAACCTAACGCCCCTAATGCGTAGGGTCGTCACTTAAAGTCAAATTACTGAGTCTATGTGATGTCTCATGTCTCATTGCAGTTAGTCATTATGCGTGATTCATATTGTGTCACTATTGTCCATTACCTATCAAACTCACACAATAAATGTTCATATTAGCCAAACTTATCTAATTATTCTTAACTTATTGACATTAGATTTTCACAGTTTTGGAATATTTGGCTTTTTTAAATTCACCAATGCAACTAGTGACAAAAATTCTCTTCTGTAGACCATGTGAATGCTAACTTCTAAACTGGTCACTGTAAATGTTAAACTGACAACAAGATCGAATCTTTTTTACGAAGTTTCATAATTAGTTTGTTGTTTTACTCCATGGTTTATTGTGTTATACAGATTTTTTTTTTTTTGGTTGTTTACCTTCCAATCAAAATACTAGTCATGAGAATCAAACACATGGTCCTTTCTTATCCACAAAATGTAATCTAACTTGGATTAATACTATAGTCATCTTAATCTTTCTATATATGTATAACAAAGCCATCTTATTCTTGATATCATAGACCAATCGATTAGATTTGAGTTTGATTGGGGATAGCGGAACCAATAATTGTCAGAGAAACACATCGGATGGAAATAATTAGTGTAATTAGATCAAAACAAGCATATTGATCACATCAAACATTGCTAAGAAAATGAAACAAAAATTGAATGTGACTAATCATTTTATATTTTATAATCTTTTATATAAGTCCATAAGATCCACCAAACGTTTTTCAATAACTATGATTAGATTTTTAGAAAAATGACTTGAACCACAATTTTTTTGTACGTTGTATTTGTTTGTGTGTGCGCGTTTCAACTTTCAAGTGTGGTCCATAAAACATGACAAAACAAAAATAATAGTTCTGCAGCGGATTTGAACTGTGCAAATCTACACCACTACTAAACCACAATGGCACAATGCTCTTAAACTTTTACCCGTAATGCACTTAGTAAATTTGTAACTTTATAATCCGTAATTTGGATCTTTTTTTTTTTTTTTCTCTAGTCGATAAAGAAATATATGGTGCTTTTCTTTCGAAGTCTAAAAATATAAAATCCTCTAATCATATGATATGATAGTAAACCAAAGTACAATCACTTTTCCCACGTTGCTAAATGCAATGTGCATTACAACAATATGCTCCTCCAATAATAATAACCACTACATGCTATTTACAAACTTAAACCTAAAACAATAACTAAATTACCAAACTACCCTTCACTACTCTTCTATCTTACTCAACTTCGCCGCGTACTTCCTCCTCCCGCTACCACCACCACCACCGCGTCTTTTCCCATTCCTCGTCTCTCCGTCAGATCCCACCGCCGCGACTCTTCGTGCCGAAAAGATCACCGGAGAGACACATTTCCGACGACACCTGCATTTATCTCGGCCACAAGAACCACCACTTCTCATTAGAGCAGAGCTAGCTTTAACAGCCAATGCAGCCATCTCCTCGGCTTTAAGAGAATGATGAAGCGCGCTGAGAGGAAGAGCGAAGTAAAGCTGACCAAGCTGAAACTCCTCGTCGGCGCTAATGGCGGATACGGTGTTGTCGAAGTCCATATCGTCGGCGTTACAAATGAAACACATCGGATTCTTCTGTAGCACGTAACCTACTTTGACCGGGCTCGTGAACTCCATCATCCTCCCGTCTTGTAAGATCAGCTTCGCCGTCGCCACTTGTGCCGACTCGTACGAGCTGCATATGCCCATAGGTTTTTTGGTCTGACTCAGTGAGTCGACTCGTTTACCGGCCAATAAAAGGGAATAGTTAGAAAGGAGATGAGAAGTGAAAGGGTGTTTTTGTGTGTATTTATATAAAAGGATGTGCCACGTAGGAATTTTCGTCGTTTTGTGATTATGTGTATGTTTTCAATATTGTTTTTTGAAGTTTGAACGACCAGTGGGGGCAATGACAGGCTGTGTAAGTAAGTTGGGAGGATGACAGCTTTGTGTGGTGATTTTGTTTACCCTTTGGTTTGGTATTTAATTACCAGTTTAGGGACTGTGTTTTTGTGAATCTAACTCGTTTGTTAATGCTCAGTTTAATTAATGAACTCTCTTTTCTTGGGATACTAAGACAGTATATAAGTGGACTGATTGGTATGAGAATGTAAAAGTATGTATGATATAGGAGATTTTTTTTTGAAAAACATTGTATAGAAAGATGTTTAATCGGAAGCGTTAAACAGGAAAATGTATCTTAATCCGTTTCGAAAGTTTTAGTTTGGTTGATTTCTCAAACTAAAATTTTGAAGTGTTATTATACATTCAGATTCTAGTTTGGTTGATTTCTCAAAGTTTTTTCTCAAAACATTTTTTTTTCATCTAGATTTCTTTCACACTTTCAAGTGTTTAACCTCTTATTGCGTAGTAGCCTCTTTAATGTTATTTTGATAGATAGAGGTATTAAAGAAGTTGTGGCAAGAATTAACAGGATAGTGGAGTTAGTGAAAACAATAATATCTCATACAGCAGTATGTCATAACTATTAATTAACTATAGGCTGCCAAATTATGAGTGCAAATTGACTATAAATTAATCTAACAAGATTTATCAATGTATATGGTAGTTGGGAAGTGTTAAGATAAGGTTTGTTAAACTCGAAAAGTAATTATATTTTTCTTTTGATTACCGTTCAACCTTTGTTCGAGTATATTTGTTTCCTTTTGTAATTCTATTCTATCTACATCAACCATATATGTTCTGTTCATGATGCATTTAATAGTTTTGTTTAAGGAGTAGTATATATCTGATGTTGATCGATGTGGGGATGTGTTATATAATAAGTTACATGATCTGAAATTTATTAGTGTCATCTGATGATAACAAATACTCATTAAAAATATATGAAAAAAGAAGGACCATGCGTTTATTATATGGTTCTCATTTATTAGGTAAGTTGCAAATTTCTTTAACGCATTCTTTTTCATTTACGTACGTGAAGAGATAGATGATTAGCTTTGCTACACTGTAAGCCTATGATTTTTGATGGCCAAGAAGCTACGAGATGCAAACCATTGAATGTTATTTAATTTCATTGTCGAGTATGTAGGGATGGACGTACACTAAGACTTAATTGGCAAATTATTCATTAGATTCGTCGTTTCGATATTGTAATATACTCTAATCCTTCCCATCGTATATATGATCATGCTTTTGTGGAAGTCTTAAACGTTTTTAATACTTTAGTTTCATCGTCTATATATATTCGTACTTAAAAATAGAGGAATATCATATCATTAGTTAATTTTAATTACAATAGAATATAAATTATATAATTGTGATAGCGAAACGGAATGTAAAAACAAAACTATATCTAAACGAAACATTGATGTTATTGTTTGGGTGAATGTCATTAAAATCCACTTTGGTTTGGGTGTGAGTTGTATCACAAAAACCGACTTTCTACTCATGATATACTTTCCCAAGTTTTTTGCTTATGTGTCCACTTTCCTTTTACATTTTTACCATTACTAACAACTTACCTCTCTTTCTCTCATTCTTTTCTCTCTTTTTCTCTTCTTTTTTGTTGTTAACACTTTAACAAAGTAAAATATATTTATTTGTTATCATAAAACAAATTTTCTATTTATTTATATAAAATATGTTATGATTATATATTTTCTACATTTTAAGATACATATTGCTATATTTTTT
>NC_025700.1:23301746-23324920 GCF_000633955.1 Camelina sativa | reverse complement strand
AGACACATAAGCAAAAAACTTGAGAAAGTATACCATGAGTGGAAAGTGGGTTTTTGTGACAATACTTTAGAAGAAAGTGGGTTTTCATGACATTTGCCCTTATTGTTTTACCTAAACATCTGTAGTGTTTTGGTTGTATATATATGTTTTATTGGTAACTTAGTGATCTCTGATTTTAGTTAATGAGAAATATAACATTGGAAAAAAAACCCATAACAAAAATTGTTAATTGTCAAAATAAAAATTAGAATTGGTAACTCTTACGTGGACGGTGGCAAAAATCCAGAGTGATTGGGATATATGACGTCTGGATAAGTGTGATTTGGTGGAAGAACAAATTTGAAGAAGTAAAACTTGAACTTGGGTTTCAAGTCGACCTACTACACACATACATAAATGTCACATCCACAGTTCTACTTATATGTTCATCATTACTTATTAACTTTGTACCACATTTTGATTACGAATGTATAACATGCAGCTTACATGCTCAAGCTTAGATTGTTCATTAATAATATATGTGTGAAGTTGATGTTAAAAAGCAAAAGAGAAAAGTTTTATTTGTGGTCTTCATAAGGAGGACGGTGACAAAACAAAACAATCCTAACGATTGGGATTATATGGCGTGGCTAAATCTGCCACGTTACAATACGAACGCAACGACGTGTCTCCTTCAATAAGCGTTGTCCTACCTCTCTGAATTCGACAACTTGTTGCAGAACAGGGAAGTAAGCTTGTCAAGTCCCCCTTATTACCGGGTGACATCTATTTTTCATATATTTTCTTTGTATATATCAAATTAAAAATATAGATAATGTTTTTTTCTTTATAATTTGTTTTTGAAGTGTGGTTATTAAGAATTGATGGTTGATTAGCTGTTATGGAGTTTAAGTAATGATGATGATTTGATGGGTCAATGGGTTAATTGTCAACTAAGCACATTGATGCCAACCGCAAGTGACTTGTGTTCCCTATAATGAACTTCTAATTTATCTTTATTTTTTTAGCGTATTTTAAAACTCTTTTCGTGAATATTTATACTCCAACATTCATCCCGCATTAAGAACATACTGTTTGGTGATTACTTAAGGAAAGGTGGATTACAAAAGTAGATTAACAAATTATTAATACATGACTAAGTCTTCTGAGTTTGAGTTTTCTCGTGCAGTACTCGAAAGAGAAACAGATAGGCATGTTGTTGATTTGGAAGTTTAATTAATTTAGTTGTAGGCTTTGTAGCCTTGGAATATCTAGAATTGATGTTTTGTAAACTTCAAGAAAGTAATCATTAAAAATATTTAAAATTTTGAATTATTATTGGTTTAAAATTAAATAATATCTCTTTAGTGAAAAAAATATATTTAAACTCAGTAATTATTGTTTTCTTAAAATGTGTAAAAGCTTCTAAACATCAATCTTATCTTTATGAGACAGAGGAAGTAGACTTGTTGGCTATGATAATATACTTGTAATCTGTGTTTTTATTCTTACAGAATAATTTGGTCTCTTTTATAAATACTTGTGTCTGTCGTGCATACGTGTGCGTACTTTATTGATTTGTTTGTGAATATGATTTTTAATTATGCGTAAATTGTCTTATGCATTGGGTAAAAAGAATTGTCTTTTAAGTTGTAAAGTTTTGCCTGAAATAGAAGAAAAGGAGGGACACATGCTCCACGCTTTTGTGAGAAGCTTCATGGACGATACATTAATCTCTCACCCCCAAAAGCTAGTATATATAACTTCTTTTGATAAAGTTAAAAAAATATTGTACCAGTCGTTACCTTTGTTTGACTAACTGAAATGATTTTCTTTTCGTAATTTAAAAAATGGATTTTAAATTTAACATTCTATTATTTAATTTGATTTTATTTGATTTGTATCTTGGTGTATAGTTTGTTAAAAAAAAAATTATTGTATAGTTTGCTTTTTTAGTTTTTTTAACATTGTTAGAAAAATATCTTTTGACGCCCTAAATTTTGGTTCTCGCTCCGAGTGAAAGGTCAAAATACCGTTTTTTTTTTAACGACAGTTATCGTGATATCAACATGACAAAATTAGCCGAAGAGCCTTTGCACCTTATGGTATATCTATATGGCCGTTAGGGTCTTCTTCACCGGCATAAAAAACTTGGTTCCATCTCTCTTTTACAAAAGGTTGAAGCCCTAAACGAATAACTATGGCCCAGTGGCCGAGACAAAAAGAAAAATGGTATCTACGAAAATATACACTAATAAGCGAATTTGAATACTGAAGAACATGAATTTCAATGTTCGTTAATGTCCTTCAAAAAAAATTGTAAACTAAATAACTAATTAGCGACACACAACGCAAGAGCTAATCGACAAGAATAAAAAGAATATTCTCTCATACTAAAAAGCCATTCCTTGAGTTATACGCCTTAGAATTATCTCATATTTTTATGATGATTTGGATACACGAAACTATTTCAAAAAGTCCATTTTCTTTGTTATATATTACTAGCATATTCATCATAGACTAGTCGTGCTTTTTGTTATGTTGGAAGAGCATTCTTCCAAGATATATTATTATTATTAAATATATTGTAATCAATTTTATTTGATTTGGTAATTTTGTATAAAAATTCGGTTTGCATTCGAATTGATAATTTAGGGTTGGTAGGATCTTGTGCCTACCTTTAAACAAAACATTTATATAATTCTCCATAAATTATCTTCTGCAAATTGGAAACGATTGTAAATTGTAAATACATACAGTCAATTTAATAGTCAAACCCTAATTAAACATTAATCAGTACTCTTTGAAGCCTTTAAAAGATATGATTTCAAAATTTTGATACTTTTATTCACGGCGACTAAAAACAAGACACAAGATCCGTCTTCGACACCTTATAAGACCACCAATCACAATATCAGCAATATCGTTGGGTTCTTAGTAGAAGAGGGAAGCAAATGCGGAGAAAAAAGGGTAGAAAGAGAGAATATAAAGACATATGGTGAAAGTCAATTTGTCCTTTTGAGTGAATGAGTTTTTGAAACCACCACAAGCTTTAGTGTGTCTATCTAGAAGGTAAAAGCTCGTCAAAAGACTCACATTACCTCCCGTATATTTCAGGTCGTCTCTGAATGCATCCACTAAATCCCTCGGTGTAGCCACAATAAAAAGAATCGTTGCACTTGGGATCTCTAGCAATTCTGCAAGTTATTTTACTTATTGTTAAGGAATACACATAAAGACTTAAACCAATTTTTTGGAGTTGAGAAAATAGAAAACAGTAATCGAAAACACTAAACCGTAAGCGTACCAGGAAAATGGTTTGGTAAAAAAAGCCTGAGAACAACTGTCAAGAGTGCGATCCATTTCCCAAATCCCGCCCTGCGAACACACAAATCGAATACTTAATCCAATTGTTACATACTTAAGAGTCAAG
Organism: Camelina sativa; assembly: GCF_000633955.1. NCBI lineage: Eukaryota > Viridiplantae > Streptophyta > Magnoliopsida > Brassicales > Brassicaceae > Camelina > Camelina sativa. The sequence continues at coordinate 23,321,508 of NC_025700.1, read as the reverse complement.
AACAAAAAGCTTACCTAAAAAAATGGAAAATAACGAGAGGAAGGCTAGCGAAGAGGTAAGGAGCTAATAGTGAAGTCAACATGTTGTTTGGGTACTTCCATTTCGTTCCATCCAAAATCATTAGGAAACTTTTAACCACATAAAAAGTAATAAACATATATATATATAAGATGAAGAGTAAGTTATACATAAATCATATAGTTTAAAACATGAAAAAATATGACTGACACAGCTGCGAAGCACGCGACCCATCTAAGGAATAACGTAATTATAACTAGGACTCCGTTGCTGTGGCTTAGCTTCTCTGCCGCGACTTGAAACTCAATCTTTTCCATTTTTAATTTAAAATAAAAGAAACCAAAATAATATAATCAGAAGCAAAGCAGAACTCAAGTTATAAAAAGGAGAGACAGAACAAGAAGATGACCCAAAACCGAAGTCTTCGTCTTAGAATCCAAATAAAAAAACCTTGTGTATATGTCATGGATAGCTAATATTATTAATCCTATATATTTTTAGGTAGCCATCCATAGTTGAACAAGTCTTGAGAAGAACATTCCAAAGAACACCATATCTACCGGTTTCTAGTTACAATTTTTTTTTTAACGTCTTCAATTTTTATAAAGTTGACATCTTATTCATGTTTAGCGAAAGTAAAACACATACAAAATTAAATAAAAAATATACGATATGTTTTCACATACATAAACGTTACTCGCTAATACGTTAAGAACATGTAGAGTCACAATGCTCAGCTAGGATTCTTGTCGAATTGACTACTACAAGTAAGGAAACCATCTGTACATCTCTAACTTGTTGGCTCGTTATGAAGGGAATTTATAATCTTCTTATCACGTTAAAACGCTTAATCATGGTTCGCCACGGAAAAACAAGTTGCGAAGCGCCTCCACATATATCTATGGACAAGAGTACAAGACCATTGCCAAGTTGCCAACTACATGACCGGTTATAGAAATTTGACTTTAGTCAAGGCTAAAATGTGTCGCACCTCACGAATTGCTTCATGAGAGTCATCATATAACAAAGTTGCTGAAATTTTTGGGCTAAAATAATTATATAAAATGGATTCCCTTATTATTTAATTACTTCTTTTGTTATTTACTTACCCATCTCTCAAAGAATCTGAATGGAGATGACGTGTCACGTCAATAGACAATGAAAATTATTTTGTTATCTTGTTGTATATATCATCATCACATCGAAGTCTTTTTTTGTCCACCTAAAAAAAATGGTTTCGAGTGTTTCGCTTTCTTTACTCAGCGGTGGTTGCGGAGCTCTCCAGGCACGCTGCGCACGCACTGCGTATGTTAGCCCACGAGCAGCGCCTCCTAGCAAACCAGCGCCTCCTACGTTTTCACTATCCGGCGCCTCTCGTAGGAATATTTTATTTTCTTTAACGGCAGCGACGGTGGTGACGGGACTTCAGCCGGCATCAATGGCGGAGGATATTCCGTTTTTCGGTATAAGAAAGAAGCTGAAGAAGGCAGAAGAAGAAGCGGTGGAGATCGTTAAAGAAGGTTTCGAGACGGCGGAGAAAGGGGTTGATGCGGCGGAGAAAGGATTAGCAGCTGCGGAGAGAGGTGTAGAGACGGCGGAGAAGGAAATCGTGACGGCGGTTAGTTTTAATGGATTGACACAGGCTGGAGCGGTCGTGGCCGCTGAGTTAGTCGGAGTTCTTGTTGCCACGTCAGTGGTCAATGGGATTTTAGGACCAGAAGGTCAGAAATCGTAGGATTGAAAGATTCTAATGTACTTTTTGTGTTGGAAATTAAAGAAAGATTTGTCTAATTTTTTTTGGGTTAATCAGGTTTTGAAAAAGATAGAAAGTATGTGGTCTATTTTGTTTCCGTTTTCATTTTTATTTCCATCGAAAGTAACTAAATTGTGTGGCTCATATTATAAAATATACATAGCTATTAAACGTTTCAATTGCTTTCTGATCTTGATGGGCAGTCTACGGTCGATAAATATAATTATTTTATTTTAATTTCAAAATGTTTATTAAAATGTGGAATTTTGATATACTTATTAATTTCAAAATGTTTATTAAAATGTGGAATTTTGATATACTTCCTCTGTTCCAAATTATAAAAAAAATTAGTGTTTTTTTTTGTTTTTGTCCCATTCTATAAAATTTGTTTTTTTTCCAGATTTTTCTGCATCATTTATGTTTATTTAGTATGTTATGACCATTTGTATTCTCTAGTCTTTTTTTCTATTGACTAAATATTTTGAATAAATATTTAATTATATATTTTATGTAAAAATAGCAAATCATTTATGATTTCTTAAACGGTTAAACCTTGTTCTTTTAGCTAAATCTTATATATTGGAACAGAGGAAATATCATTTTGGTATACTATATTGTGGATTTTGTTTCCAATAATTTATCACGACACTATTAAAACTTACTTCAAGCACTAGATTTTCATGAGGTATATAAGAATTAAAATCTTGATTGAATAACACAAAACTTAAGAATTTTACATATAAGATGTAATTCATGTTCAATAACACAAATTTTCATGCCCTGATTTTTTTTCCTTTTCTTTGGACATAGTTTTAATAATTCATAATTTAAAATCAAAGGTTGAATAGTATTAGGTGGTAATTAAACTATGTTAAAATCCATGATTAACATTTTGTTTATTTTACCTCGGTTGTTTAAGAATTAAGTAAACTTGGTGATGTTAAATGTGGGCAGCACCAAATTGCAGCAAGAGCATAATGTGTTTAAGTTTGAGAGTGTTCGTCATTTTAAAATTTCATTTTCGTGTATATAAACGAAAACATGAAGATAAATGTAACCAGGAGATCAAATTCTATTAGCTCAATTAATAAAGACTCTTAGACAAAATTTAGAAGTCGCTGGTTCAAGTTACATTTGAAAAGAGATCATATAATATGTTATAATCCCTGTTTTGAAGAGTGGTATGGGAGTTCGGAATTTTTTAGTTATTTGAAAAAAAAAAGAAAAAAAAAAAAAGTCGAGAAGCTCTCCTGAAACTTAAAAGGAAATGAGCGGAGTACTTGAGCATATGTTATTGTAGAGTACTCAAGAATCGAGTCACAGATAGAGGATCAAAGAAAAGGACCCGTTGGTTGTTGCTTGTCACACATAGTTTTTTACTACTGAGACTTGCATGTTTTTTTTTTTTGTGTTCTACTCCGGTTTTTTTTACTTGTCGATATAGAGCTTTGCATACAAATTAAGAAAATATATCAATGTTCTATTATACCTTTTTCTAATATATTTTCTAATTTTTTTATTGATTAAAACATTAAAATAGTTGGGGATAAAATTAGTATTTTTACTAAACATATGCATTGGAAACTTAAAATGACAATTATTGGAAAACAAAATTTTTACTCTAGTACGACAACTAAGAAAACGAGAGGGAGTATATTTTTTTGGACAATACATTGGAAAAGAAAGCAAAATGGAGAGGCATATTGATAACGAAATACATAACAAAGGCTTAAAACCCATGTTTACAGAATTTTATTCTTCCTTTTTTTTTTATTAAAAAGAAAGAAGAAGAGGTTTATCGAGAGAATGCGCGGAGTACTCAAATATGTCATTGTACAGTACTCAAGGGCCAATTCATGAAAAGGTTATTAATAAAACAATATCACTATGATGATCATGGTAGTCTCTGAACTCCATCTCTCGCATATGATTAATGATACGTTAGCTTTTTGTGTTCTATATTGTTTTAAGGAAAGAACAACGGAGAGGCATATTGATAGTGAAAATTCCACTTAAAAAGAAAGAAGTTAAGTAAAACCTACGTTTAAATGATTTTCTATTCTTTTTCTTTTTTTGTTTTTTTCTTTTTACTTTCATAAAATTCAATGCTATTTTCTCTTTATTTTTATGAGTAGTTAATGTAATATACTAGCTAGTGAAAATTTTACTCAATTTGTAGATTTTTTTTTCTAATTTAAAAGAATAGGTTGAGTATAATATTGTATTATCACTAGACTAAGTTGAGATTTTTGATAAGCTCAAGCTTAAACTCAAGTCCTCTCTCATTATCAGTCAAACATTCACTGTACAAAGTTCAAATCAAAATACTCATTTGTAGTAGTAGTAGGTACATTGATTTGAACGACCTAATCTACCTACTTACGTTATTAATTTATTATTAGTTACTTGTTCACTGATTACATCGTATCAAGTTCAAATCCGTGAAGTATTTATTAGAGACTTTAAAATCAAACGTTATGAAGTATTTAGAGCCAATAACTAAACGTTCACTTATCTTTCTTTTTTTCATTTTTTTTCTTCTTAATATCATACACTTCCAGTCCTATTCTTTTGGGATAAACTAAAAGAACAAGATAATTCCCCTCTATTTATTTGAAAAATAAAGTAAAATACTAAATAATAATATAGTTAATAAGTGTTCAACTGATTTTAGTTTTTTGTCAGCCATTCAAGTTAAATTCAAGACATAATTTGAAATTGTTATTATCAACTAAAAATCTAGTTCAAATCAATGAAATCTTTAAAGACAATATACCTTTGTTATTATAACTTAAAACGTTCATTATAATTACAATGAAGTTAAAAATGAACGCTCAATGTATACAAACTTCAGAAATGTTAAATGCTAATTTCACATTATGTATTAAAATTTTTTAAAAGTTGATATAAAATACTTAAGGATATGCTATAATATTTTTCTTTTTTCTTTTTTTAGATTCTGAAAAGTGCAAGTTAAGTTTATCAAGACCTAGTAAATTTCAGTTAAAAATATATAACCAATATCTAAAAATAACTTATTTTTCCTACCAATGTAACTATATTTGATTTTATTTTCCTCAGCAAAATTGAATTAGTCATCTACTAACTAATTATCAATTGACACATTTCAAATTCTCTATCAATTACAAAAAACAATAAAAAAAATATTGCATGAGCGGTTAAGATATTCGATTTAAACACACGATGTCTCTCATCTCTCTCTCTTCTCTCTCGTTGTTGTGATATATAATCTAAGGTTTCTAAATCTCAACTTTTGTTGTCTCCTTAAAATTTTCTCAGAAACATCTCTCCGTCATTTGTTCCTTAGTTTTGTAATCAATCTTCACGACTCCTCAGGCACTGTACTGGGAATATCTCTGTCTTTTCCTTTCTCCTTCATTTCCTCTCTCACTCTTTCAAAAATCCAGTAATTATTTTAGGTCATCTTTGTTTTTTTTTTTTTTGGGAAATTTTAAAATTGTTATGAATATTTCAGGTACCTCATTGAAGGTCATATGAGAACAGGAACGGAGTTCTCCAACGATCGGGTACGATTTCTTAATTTTATTTTGATTTAATCCATTTTATGTGGATTTCAGATTTTTTTTTTGTCCTATAATGAGATTGATTTTGGCTGAAAACTGATGTAATCAAAAATAATTAAATGTTCATAGTTATGTTTTGTTTTTATTGTTGTGAGAGTTGATGTGATATGTTTAAAGGATGATCCAAATGCTCTTATTTGTTCTGGGTTCCATGTATTTCTTGGTTCCTTGTATTTTTAAGCTAAAACGTATGTGGTTGTGTTTCTTGTGCTTCAAGGATAGTCATGTCTTACATTACATATTTCATTTGCCTTGTTTCTAATGTCTTAATTCCGTTATTTTTTTTTTTTTCTTTTTTAAATTTTTGATAGAGTTATTGTTTCTTGAGAGGGAATGGCTTCAACACCTTGTGCGGCATGCAAGCTCTTGAGGCGCAAATGCACTCAAGAATGTGTGTTTGCGCCGTATTTTCCACCAACTAATCCTCAAAAGTTTATATGTGTTCACCGAGTCTTTGGAGCAAGCAATGTAACAAAGATCCTTAACGATCTCCACCCTGACCAACGTGAAGAAACTGTTAATTCTCTCTTCTATGAAGCCGAGGCGCGTATACGTGACCCAATCTACGGATGCGTTGGACTCATATCCTTCTTACAACAATACCTCAAGAAAGTCCAACAGGATCTTGTCACTGCTAAAGAAGAGCTTTCTGGTTACATGGGACCTGATGCTGTGATTCCGCCGCCTTACCTTCCTCCTCTAGGTAACAATCCTCCACCCAATTTCATGATGTCTATGGAAGGAATGCCACTTGGAGTGATCCCTCAAGGAGAACCCTTGATGATACGTGAACCAAACTTGTCTCAGCAACATCAACCGCAAGATGAGCAGTTGCAATTCATGGCATCTGATGCACAGAGAATGGCTGCAATGATGATGGAGAGAGGAGACCAACAAGGGATGTTCAATGGTTACGGAATTGGCAACAATGGGTCGGTTACAGCCACGGGTTATAACCAAATGGATGTGAATGATCACGGTGCTGGTGGGTCGTTGTCTGGACCATCTCTTGCTTTAGGAAGCTTTGGTGATCCTTATCAGATGGGTCAAGAGGCAGACCATGGTCATATCAACCATGATCAACTTCAGACACAACTCATGCTTCAGCCTCCATTACAAGAAGGTCAAGAGCAAACAGAGGAAGGACAGTTTCTGATGCAACCAATGGGACAAGAGAATCTCCATGAAGAAGAGGAGGAGGGAGAGCTTGAACCACCGGTTAAATGGAGGAAATCTGAGAACAAGGAAGCTAGTTTTTAAGAGGCAATTGCAATAAACGAAACAATTACACTTTTTTCATTTATTGGTTAGTAGTTTAGTACTAACTCTTGAATATCTAATTTCTTTTTTAATCTACCGTATTAGTATTATTCATTCTCACTATATTTTGCATCTATAAAATTCAGCATTGTCAATATGCATCACACTTCTTTATACCGATAGCGAATTTAATCTGAGGACGCCTCAGATTTTTGCTAGGGTTTAGAATATTTGGGGACTGTTGCCGTCTTGCGGAATATGGATTCTGTATAACTTCCGAAGATACACAGAGGCTTAAGCTGATACTTTAACACTCTAATGATGTTTTGCTTGAAACTAATCACCGAGGTGAATCCAAGACTAATAGTGTTAATAAATATGTAATTGGTAGCTCTTATCATAACAAATCAGAGTGGCGCAGCGGAAGCGTGGTGGGCCCATAACCCACAGGTCGCAGGATCGAAACCTGGCTCTGATACAGAGTGGCTTCTGGTCTTTTTTTATTCCCTCAAAAGTTTGCTCTCGTTATTTGGCCAGACAAAACATATTAAGATATTTCAAAGAAATGATACGTTGCTCTAAATTATTACCTAATTTAGTTTAAGATCTTAAAACTTTATCAGGTTTCTATTACAAGTATAAAAATATACGCCAAAATCTTATTGCAATTTTCTCTGTCTCATTTGTTTTTGCGGTGAAAATAGTAGAATCTACTATATTAAATTTTGTTTATGCGTCTATGTTTTACACTATTTTACATTAAAAAAAAAACAGATACAAAACATCTACTCTGATTTTTTCACTTCATCATATGTACTATGCTCTAACTTGTTCTTCATCATTAAAATCTTCTCATGAGTTGTACCGTACACTCCTTTTGATCTCTCTTTAACATCACCCAATTGCTTCTGAATTTGAACTCCATACTTCTCCCACAACTTTGGAACTGTCAAGCCCATCACCAATCCTGTAAATGCCAGAGAACAAACTTGATCACACTAACATTTAATGATATTACTATTTTGAAGAACAAAAAAATAAAATTGGGACCATTTTGAGAAAATTATCACTACGATGTCAATAGCACACCAGATGATTAATGATTAGGCTAAGGAACTTATAGTTGAATAATCAGTATTACTAAATCCGTTGTGTGGTGCACGACCAACGTAGTTAATTACGTACCGATGAAGAGACAAGTATGGAAATCGAGAAGCTTTCCAATTCTTGACAAGATCCAAAAACCTAAAACGGTTCTCGCGAAAACAAACCATTCACTCTCAGCACCGACTCGGAACATCCATCTCACAATTTCTTCCATTAACACCCGACAAGACCTCACTGTCTCTGTTACAAACTCCTCCGACACTTCTAACCCTGACAACTCCGGTTCGACCCTGTCCAAAAATTAATAAAACATACATGAGCAACTAAAATATATATATATATAAGACCATTTTTAAAACGTAATCCGTTAAAACATGGACCGTATGTTTGACATAAACAACTGTGCATGTCACTCGAACCTATCTGAATCAGAAATTATTTGTAATATAAAATTTTTGGCATTTCAAATAGTTTTGAGATGGAATATTAATTACTTGCTAAGAAGGCGAAGTAAACTCCCCCAGAGGAAAACCATAGAGACAACAGCGATACCGATCCAAGAAACAATGGTTATGGAATTGAAACCATAAAAGTTGAGTAAAATCCATGTCGATGTTGAGACTGTGAGTATAGAGAAGGCTAATTTCTTCCTCCTCCATAAGTAAATATCCTCCACAATATCTTCGATGTAATTTATGAAACATATAGCAAGGAACAAAACAGAGTTAAAGTAAGAATAAAAAGCAAATTTAGTTAGTTGGTTAAGAAATTATATATATATATATATATATATTTTGACTTAAGTTTACCAGATTTGGGTGAGGGATCTTTGGTCACGTCGTTAGCCATGGCTGTTTTTGATAATGGTTGATACTTAGATATGTATATTGGAAATTGATAAGAGTTAAGACTGCGGGTAAAATATTTCTAGTTCTTGATGTAACACGTCGTGGTGGTTATGGTGACGTGGTAGTCATGCATGGTTGGTATGTGTTGCTTGATAAGGAAACCATGTTCACCATGTAGGACTATTCGGACGAGTACAAAGATAGTTTAGATGTGAAATCGTCTTCGAAACGAAACAATATACATTAAAACCTCTATAAATTAATATTCATTAAATTAATAATTTCTATAAATTAATAAATTTATTCAATCTTAAATTAGGATTAGTATAATTTTGGACATAATTCGATAATATAATAAAATAATATTTTTTTTGAAATTTTTTTATAAATATATAGTCCCATCAATAATATAAATTAATAATTATATAAAAGTATCTAAATATATATATATATATATACACATTAATTTTTATTTAAGTTTATTTTTAATATTTTTACTATATTAAAATCTTTGAATATTATGTTCAAAACATGATAATTGCTATTTTCATTTTAACTGGTTTTATAAAAATATTAATTCTAAAGATTAAATTTTATTTTTAAACTTTTTTTACTAAATTTGGAAAATTTCTTTATAAATTAATAATAATTAATTTATCAAAAAATTAAAAACTTCTATAAATTAATAGAATTTTATGGTTCCGACATTATTAATTTATTAAAGTTTCACAGTATCTCTATATGACAATTACGTGTGTTTCTAAAAAACTCATCAATTTGAATTTTGGATAGAAAACTCGATGATAGTTATATGCGAGGATAAATTAAAAACGATACAAAAATGTTAGTTATCCAATAGGAGCAAGTAAATTTTTGTTGATTCACAAAGTGGGTAAATATATATATATATATATTTTTTTTTTTTGAAAAAGGGTAAATTTACGACCACATGAAAGTTCTTATTCGGAAGTTCTTATTTGGTGAATATTTGCGTATATTTTCTTTTATATAAATGATGTTGATTTTTTAGTAGAAAAAAAAATTATGTGCATTTTATAACTCTGAATAGATAACTAAGCCAATTTTCTCTTTTTTTTTAAAAAAATGTAAGTAAACTGAAAATAAAATGTATAAGTTTTCTTAAAAATGTAAGATAGAATAAGCCTCTAAATTTAGCATTCGAGACAACCAGAACTTAGAATTTGGCGGTTCTAGGAGGCTTTATCGGATCGAGTTTTCTATTTTTTTGTCTTCTAATACTTGCCTATAACAATTTTAAAAACAGTAAATAAATGCCTATAACAATTAACAAAAGCAGTAAATAAACTAGTTTATCTTAAGGAGAGCAACATGGAAAAACCGAGCTTATTGGTTACGCATTCATGTGTGTGGACTATTATGTAATAAAATTGGATTCCCAATGTGAATTCCCTTTTAGGGATGCCTCATCATGTTCATAAGTTACCACTCGGTTTGACAATTGACGTAATCCACCTTCATTTTCCTTTTTAAACTAAAAATAGCTAATTGTTTGTCCAAAAAAAAAAAAGAAAAAAAACTAAACATAGCTAATTAATAACTAATGCCAATTGGTGTCTCATGAGAGTTAATTAGTTTAGGAAATTAAATTCATAAATTGAGCAATCGAAATCTGTATTTTCCGAACAAGCTTGTTTTACCAAATTTGTTTGCCAACTTAGTATTAGCAATGGCAGTTTAGCATGTAAATATCGAAAGAATGGAATGAATTCTTAACTTGAAATTAGGATAAAGATCTATAATTTTTTTCCATTATTTTTTAAAAATATATTCATGAAACTTGTAATCTCAAATTCCACGATCCAATGATGCATTAAATGAGAAGCGGTTCGTGGCGGTGACTATAACTTCTCTTCTACTGACATCGACTCATCGACCACGGCCAAATACAACTGTACAATATAAAGATAACAATATGTTAATGCAAAACCTTCTAATATATGTAAACCGAAGCTAATCAAGACACAAATTCATGATTTTATCCTAGATGTACGGCGAATTTCCGCAACTTATTATTAAATACAAATTTTATAATGTAGATAACTATATTTTAACATAATAGCATAACCGCAGTTGTAATATTCTTACAGAAAAAAAAAACATAAGATTTTTGCATGACAAGAAACTACGTAGATGGTCAAAATTATACCCAAAAAAAGAAAAGTAGATGAATATGTTAGAATTCAGATCCGAAATCCGAATTTTATGCTAAGGGTGAGTTATTTTTTTACTTGCTGAAAAGTGAAACTGATAACAAGAGGTTCTCTTACTTTACCCATCATATTTTTCATAACTCAAATAAAATCCATTATAAAACTTTAATTTAAGGAGAAAAGAAACAAAAAAGGTTTGCGGCAATTGCATGAATTACGGCGCAAAAGAGCATTGGTGCCTTTTGTGTGTGCACATATGCATGCATGGGGATTCACAATTTGAACTTACTTCGTCACTTCCATTAGATTACTTCTCTGTTTTATACTCATTTAGTCACTTGTATATATATTTAATATCAACCTTAATTGGTGAAATCTCAAGAAAATTAATAGTCTCTCCACCATAACAATACTTATCTAAACAATGACGAAGCAGAAAAATCTCTTGCTAGTAGGGTTCTTACTGGCTTATTGTTTTAGCTCAGTTTTTATGGTAAACGCAGAGGACCCTTATCTTTTCTTCACTTGGACTGTTACTTATGGAACCCGATCTCCGTTAGGTGTTCCTCAACAGGTTATACACTGTTCTGTCTCTTTTAATTTTCTTTTGTGGTTGGTTTATGTATCATAATATACTGTGTTGTTATTGTTTTAATTTTTCAGGTTATTCTTATCAATGGACAGTTCCCTGGTCCTGCAATTGAAGGTGTAACAAACAATAACATCGTTGTTAATGTCATTAACAAGCTTGATGAACCTTTCCTCATCACCTGGTACGTATAATTTATACATGATGGTCGTCTTTAAATTGGGTTCAGATTTAAAAACAAATTGATAAGGTTCTAAACCTAAAACCAGAACTTGATACTTTAGAAAAATGCGTAGGAACGGAATTAAACAGAGGAAGATGTCGTGGCAAGACGGAGTTTTGGGAACAAACTGTCCGATCCAACCAAACTCGAATTGGACTTACCATTTTCAACTTAAGGACCAGATCGGTACTTATACATACTTTGCTTCGACGTCTATGCACAGAGCAAGTGGTGCTTTTGGTGCACTTAACGTTAACCAGAGGTCAGTCATCTTCGTTCCTTACCCTAAACCAGACGCTGACTTCACTCTCCTCGTCAGTGATTGGTACAAGATGGGCCACAAGGTACTAGTAGAATACAAGATTTAACTTCCCAAGTAACCAAATTTCTTTTAGGGCTTAACTAAGCGCAGCATCTGAATATATGTGCCTCGTTGTTGTTTTTGATAGGAACTGCGAAGGAGGCTTGACTCAGGTCGTGCTCTTCCTCTTCCGGACGGCCTTCTCATCAATGGTGCCTCTAGAGGTTTAGTCTTTACAGGTCAACATGGTAAATCCTCATAACCAAAGATCCATTTGTCTCCTTAATTCAACTCTCGGCTCTTAATTTGTACTATTTATTGATATCATGTTTTATGTGTTTGTAAAGGCAAGATATATAGGTTTCGGGTATCAAATGTCGGGATATCGACATCAATTAACTTTAGGATTCAAGGACACATGATGACTCTCGTCGAAGTAGAAGGCTCTCACACTTTGCAAGAGGTATATGAGTCACTTGACATACACGTTGGCCAGTCTGTCACCGTGCTGGTCACACTGAAAGCTCCAGTTAAGGACTACTTCATTGTGGCTTCAACACGATTTACCAAACCGGTACTGACCACCACAGGAATCCTCAGTTACCAAGGCTCCAAAATCAGACCATCTCATCCCCTCCCCATGGATCCTACTTACCATATCCATTGGTCCATGAAACAAGCAAGAACCATCAGGTAATTTATACTATTTAATTTGGTCACACAAAACTGAGTTGAGCAACTTTATGGCAGCACCTAATTTGAAGGTCAATTGATATAGGTTAAATTTGACGGCGAATGCAGCAAGGCCAAATCCACAAGGATCCTTTCACTATGGTACCATACCGATAAATCGAACTTTTGTTTTAGCCAACGGAAGAGCGAGGATCAATGGGAAACTCCGGTACACAGTGAACCGTGTGTCGTACGTTAACCCAGCAACTCCTTTGAAATTAGCCGACTGGTTCAATATTCCCGGGGTGTTTAACTTTAGGACCATTATGAACATTCCTACACCAGGACCCTCCATTCTTGGAACTTCTGTCTTTGATGTGGCTCTTCATGAGTATGTCGAGTTCGTGTTCCAGAACAACGAGAGATCTATTCAATCTTGGCACCTGGACGGCACTAGCGCATATGTTGTTGGGTAATAATTTAGCCTAATTATAAGTTCTTTGATATCTAGCTATCACTATCACGCTCGATCTATCAGATTTGTTTGCTAGATTTATTGAAGATGCTTATAATTATAATCAGATACGGGTCAGGCACATGGAACATAGCCAAGAGAAGAGGTTACAATTTGATTGATGCTGTTACAAGGCACACTTTTCAGGTAAAATCTATAAACATGTATAAACTATAAATTGAACCCAAATATTAGAATATTACATATACTCCTTCCGTTTCATAATATATGATGTTTTAGAGGTTTTTGTTTGTTTCATAATATAAGATGTTTTCAATTTTTGAGGTAACTTTTAGACTACTTTTATATTTTTTATTATTTATTTTATGCAGTCTTGTTTCTGATTGGTTAAACTTTTAAAAAGTAAACATTTCTTATTATGCGTGCTTTGGCTAAAACATCTTATATTTTGAAACGGAGGAAGTATAATAGTTTATGTTGTAAACGTCTAGTAAATACTATATACATGCATATGAACTATTTATGGCGCTAAATGTTCTATATATGTGTGTAAAAATAGGTGTATCCAATGTCGTGGACGAGCATATTGGTATCACTAGACAATAAGGGAATGTGGAATTTGAGGTCACAAATATGGTCAAGGAGATACTTAGGTCAGGAACTCTATGTTCGTGTATGGAACGACGAGAAGTCTCTTTATACTGAATCCGAGCCTCCTGCTAACGCTCTCTTCTGCGGCAAAGCCAAACGTCCTCGCTTTTGATTTACATTAACTTTTCTAAAATTACAATATATATCCTAGCTTTATTGTTATCAGCTTTTAATATACATGTACGGTTTTATTATTATTATTACAAGGACTCACACCCCCAACGATGTCGTAGGGGAAGTATTTTAGAAAAAGTTAATAAATTTGAAATTTGAAATTATAGATTATGAAATCATTTGAATGTAATAGAATAGTTTGAATACATAAACATTAAACAGAAACTGTTACTAAAAGCACAACCATCAAAATGGAAACTTATAAACAAAAAATATTATGTAGAATAGACGTAAATTTGCAAAAAACATTTTCTAAAGTATTATAAATATATAAGATATTTTATGAAAAATTATGGTAAATAGCTAAAAATAAAAAGAATCATAATGACAAAGTGATCTTAACTGAGAATATTGAACTAATGGTTGTGATGAGTAAATGTAATTTTTATCAAATAATTATTATTAAAAATTTATTTAATAAGAGGGAAACTATATCAAAGAAATATTGAAATTAAAATACAAAACTTTTAAAAACATGGTAAAATAAATTTTAAATATTAAAATAGTTTTTAACGATAAGTTATGATAATTAGACGCAACTGTAAATTCTATAGTAAGTTTTCTTAAATTTCTATATTGCTATAATCATTTCTAAANATTATGACAATTAGACGCAACTGTAAATTCTATAGTAAGTTTTCTTAAATTTCTATATTGCTATAATCATTTCTAAAATTTTAATTAGATTATAATATAACATTTAATATTAGATATTAAATGTTATATTATAGAAAGTTGCAACGAACTATGATTTGTTAATTATTGATGAAGAGACAATAATATAGAAAGTTCAAAAGATATGGCTATTTAAATAGACACACCTATTAAAGCGAAAAAATTGTGATGATAAAATATGAATAAAATATAGTGCAAAAAGACACAACTCTACAATGAACAGATACAACTGTTTGAGTAAAAAAAAACAAATAATTTTTTTTTTCACAAAAAAATACTAAAAAAAGTCACAACTGTTGATCTCATTTATTAAGATTGTTATTATTACTTTTAAATATTAAATATTAAAATATTGTTTTAATGAAAAGTTACGATAATAGACACTACAATAAATTCTATAGTAAGTTGTATTAAATTTCTCTATTGCTATAATCATTTCTAAAATTTTAGTTAGATTATAGAATAACATTGAATATTAGATATTAATATTCAATTATTTAGATTCAACATAAAATGAAAAATTTGTTTCAACGAACTTATTGGTTACTGATGAAGAGACAAATATAAAAAGAGTTCAGAAGACATGGCTATTTAAATAGACACACGCCAATGATGTTATACACCTATTAGAATGAAAGTTGTGATGAAAAAATATAAATAAAATATAATGAAAAGATACATATAAACTACCATATTGAAAATGTCAAATTCAAAAACTCACTATATAATCCATCTAACTGTTGGAAAAAAACTCTAACAATTTTTATTAAATTTTATATTTAAAATTAACTAAAAGTTGTAAATTAGATTTATGATTCCAAAAATCTTTTGTTAAATCAAGAATTGGTGGATTTTTTTTTACTTTTAAAAGAATGAATGCTAGAGAATAATTTAGAAAGCTGTAAAAACTGTTGAGATTGAAAATTTATATTGTTTTGTGTCATTGCAAAAAAATAAAAACAGTTCAAACAAACAAATATATATAGATATCAAAAGATATGAATGTCCCAATAAACACAACTCTATAGTGAACAGTTGTAACTTTTTATAAATAATAATTTTAATGAACCATTATGACTTTTTGGAAAATGTCCAAAAGATACGAAAACACAAGTGTTGATTGTATTTATTCGGATTGTTATTATATATAGATTAATTAGGCCACGAGGGTGTGACGTTTAACAAAAAGACAATTCTGTTAGTTTCAGTGATCCGTTTGCAAATCACGAGCCTAACAACTTGCAAAACAATCAACAAGAAAAGCATAAATACATTTTGTCTATATTTTTCTCGAGACAAAATCGATGACGACGACGTTGTTAACAGGAATTAGCACTAGGCGGGCTCCATTAATATACGAAGTGTCTTTTATATACGAAGACATTGAGTAATATATGATATTATTTTTTATTGATAGAGGTGAATATATTTTTCTTGAGGTGAATATATATGTAGAAGTGTCTTTTTTTGTTTACTCAAGTTCATTGATTTTATTTTTAATCTTCGATTCTCAAATTTTCTTTCTGAATTTTGCTTTAGTACTATAGTATTAGAATCGATGCAAAAAGTTTTCCAAAGACTTCACATAAAGGCTAGAGCATTTTCTGTTGTTCCACATATCGTGGCTAGATCTGTCAATTGCAAATGGTAAATCATGATCGTAATATAATATTTAGAAAATGTGAAAATAAAGAACGATGATGATTGTGAGATCAAAAACGTATCAAAACAAAAGAAACCAAAAAGTAAATGAAATGAACCTACTAATGTTGAAATATCTTCGGATATATGTAAACCACATGTTTTATTTATATCGTTGAGACGTTCACCTACGAAAGAGACGTAGAAGGTAGGTCCCCATTCTTCATTTGCTTGGATTTAAAATCTCCTTATTCAGCCGAACATGTATTGCCTCTATGAGATAATATATATTGAGAGTGCATCAACATTTTCTCTTTGGAGTTATACTTGAAGGACTTTTTCACTCTCAAGATTTTCTATTTGGAATTATACTTAAAAGATTTTTTTTTTTTTCTTTCTCTGTCTCTTTTCTTCTCATCAATTAATATATGTTGGATAGTCAATTATCAGATGGCAATTAACAACTAAGTCTGTCGATTAGTTGGATCAAGATTAGTACTTCTTCTTTCTTCTGTCCTATTTTCGAAAATATTTATGATTTTTTATTTCTTTCATTTTTATGTATTTTATAAGTTTCTTTGTAAAACTATCTTTATATGTAATTAATATTTTGTGATTATTAATTTTCAATGATTAGGTCAATCATTTTAAATTAAAAATTACATCTAATAATTTTGTAAATAAATAAATTTCATATGTGCACTTTTAACCAAATGGTATAATAAAATATTAAAATGGGACAGAGGAAACAACAAAATCTATTATATATATTTAGCTGGGTGATAACGACAATTCAATTAACTCTTAGCATTTAGAGCTCGACTGGATCTTTTAAAACTAAGAAGTCAACTTTTAGGCCAGGGTTATACTATTACTTACCACCAGCTTGAATGTATAGTTGTGCCAAGAATGAAAAATAGTAAGTGTATTCTAAGAAATAAGATAAGCTGATCACTAATCAGTATTTTAGTTTTGCATATAATATTAGATATTTAAATACTGATTTTTAGAGGAGATATTTGGACAGTTGGAAGTTTTTAGGAGAATAAATGTTCACTGTATTAATCATAACTTTTGAACGTTGCTTTGACTAACCCAAAATCATCTCCATTGGAAAGTTAATTTAACTTCCTATGACTTTCATTTAGGACTATGAAGATAAATCCCAAGGGAAGGCCTTCATATGATGCATCGTGCATAACCATCTCTTGTTTATTTTATGTTCCTTTCTTATTCTCTTAAGCCCAAAATCTCTTCTACAATTTTTCCTTTTTAATAGTTTTCACTCCAAGACCTAATAAAGATAACTAGAATGCAAATGAATATAAATACAAAATCCAAGAAAATGGAAATAAAGGGTCATGTGACAGTAAATATCATCGAATTATTCATTTGCATTTATTTGACGTTTTTTTTCTTGTTCAAGCATTTATGTGAACTTTATTTAACGATTTTGTGCAAAAATAACCCTTTAAATCGCCATTTTTGCAACTTTACCTTTCATCTCCTAAAAATGTAGATTATTTACACGAGGTAAAAAAATAATACGCAATCTAGTCTTTATATGTATCTTCTAAACATTTATGCGGGCACATATACTATATATATTTTTTTTTAAATATAGATTTGGACTCTTCATCGTTGGGGTTTCAATTTAATATACTGCATATTATTTTTGACTTCATGGTTTGTTTTGTATTTCTGGAAATTGTAAGATAAACATGCAAAAAATAGTGAATTGAAAGGTTTTTTTTGTACAAAACCCTTTATTTAATGGTATTTTAACCTATGAACATTTGTTCTAAGAGTGGTCAAATTTTAATAAAAATCTACATTTTATTTTATCAATGTAAAAGCAGATTCTTTGGTACAAAAAATTCATTCCAAACCGCATCATATCACTTATGTAAACAATGTTCATTCCAATTGGCTCTAAATTGTTGACAAAAAAAATTGAATTTATTCATAAGAACAAATATGATTGTTTTTAAAGTTCTAAATCTATTTTTATTTCCCAGTCATGGTGTTTCAAACATCCCTCTTTTTCCTCCATATACATATACCCACGTTTTAATACAAGTGTTGTTTAAGGAAACAATTAAATTTGCGGTTTTATTCTTTTTTCGTAGGGCTAAAATTGAAAATCTTACCAAAACTTTAATATACAAGACTTCACTTATTTACAATGTTTTAAATCTAAAAAAAATGAAACAGAAGTTTTTTTTTTTGTTGGTTATCATCTCCATTCCATTGATAACATGCTCATATACAAAACAATGAAGGTCCCCTTAGTGGATCTATTGAAGAGATTAGTCTCATTTTAATAAAAAAATAAATAGTCTCGTTTGCTCTCCAATGGTTTAATTATTCGCAAGTGAGTTCTTAATATATCCAGACAAAATATTTACTCCACTTTAATATATTTTAGAGTTAAAATGCAAAGATAATAACGATAAACCACTTTTAGTATATATTTTGAAAAGTGGATTAAATTGAATACGAAATTGAAAAACACAAATAATCATAATTTACTAAATTAACATAAACTTCTGCATACAAATCTGAGAAAGTAAAGTAAAACGAACAAAACTACTAAAGCATAATAATAAAAGAACATAAAGAAATTGGAGTATTAAATTGGATCTAACTGACACTTTATCTATTACAAAATAAAAAAATATTTCCAGTTTTTTTCACACAAATTAAAACATAATAAATTATCTACATAAACACTATTCGACCACTTATAAATCAAACTACAAAATTCTAATAATCATAAACGTATAAATATTTAATTTTATGAAAATATAGCTTTACAAACAAAAAGTGTTTTGCGAAAAAATTATTTATTATGAAACAGAGGGTAGTTCATTTAAAAATCCATTCTCTATTATTTATTTTAACAATATAATAGGATAATAAAAATATTTTTTTTTGGTCAACAATGAAAAATAATTTAACGAAGTACATTTTGGTTAGAAAATAATTCATCTTCACGGGCGACAGACTGTATATAGTATGTAAGATTTGGCAGGTAAACGTTAAATTAAATAAATATTATCGTGAGTAGCAATCACCCTATTCTCTCGTACCGAAGCGACTTTTTTTTTTGTCTTAAACTTGACCAACAATATCTTCTATTTATATTTGTATGCGTTTGAGTTTTAGGAGAGTAGGAAAATATCAAAGGTCACAAGAATGAGCGAGGGAAAGAGGAAACAACATTTTGTACTAGTACATGGTGCGTGCCACGGAGCGTGGTGCTGGTACAAGGTTAAGCCACTGTTAGAGGCGGCGGGCCACCTCGTAGCTGCCTCTGGTTTAGACATAACCAAGTCGATCACTGACATCCCTACATGTGAACAATACTCAGAGCCATTGACGAAGCTGCTGACCTCATTACCAAATGATGAGAAGGTTGTCCTCGTAGCTCATAGCTTTGGTGGCTTGAACTTAGCCATAGCCATGGAAAAGTTCCCCGAAAAAATCTCTGTCGCTGTATTCTTGACTGCTTTCATGCCCGACACCGAACACTCACCATCCTTCGTCTTGGAGAAGGTACCTCGTTTTTTTTTTTT
>NC_025700.1:23259167-23301512 GCF_000633955.1 Camelina sativa | reverse complement strand
TTTTTTTTTTTTTTTTTTTTTTTTCTGGTATTAAATATGATAGATCGATCTTGATGACATGTGTATATCGATCACCGTATGTATGAATGTAACTACAAAGTCTCTTTCGTCAACGCCACTACTTGTATTTACTTATCTTAAATAAGTCTTGGCGTCTTGCTGAGTCAAAATTTAAACTCAAGTGTCCAAGTTGGACAAGTTAGTCTTACAGAAGTAAGGAAGATTGTGAATATCACAAAAAAAAAAAGAATAATAAGGAAGATTGCTTATAATTTAATATAAACTACACAAAATATATAGAATTATTTATGGTCATCTATAAATCTAGCACATTACTTCTCCTAACAATTTTAAAGTGGTAATCATAACATATAACCTAGCTAGTAATATGTAATAGTACCGTTGTTGTGTTTACTACTCGTTTTGAAGCCTAGATAATACATATTGCCAAAAAATATTAGAATGGTTAGTACTTAGTACCTAGTATACTGATCAGAGAAATGAATTAGCGTATATGTTAGAAATATTTCGTTTCTGGAGTTTTTTTCTTTTGAACATGTTTCGTTCTTTCTGGAATCTACTTATGAATTTTGTGGCCTATATGAGATAATTGTAGATCATGTGTTGACAATCTAACGAACATATGGGGTCTAAAATCAAATCCTATATACTGGATTTTTTTCTCTTACATGTTTCATTTTCATGGTTGTCAATAAATTTGCCACAGTATACGGTTCCTTATTTTCTTGTATATTTAGTTTTTCTTTTCTTTCCAATTTATGTAAAAGTATGGAAGCAACATTCCACCAGAAGCATGGATGGGCACCGAATTCGAACCATACGGTTTAGACAATTCCGGACTGAGTATGTTCTTTAGCCGTGAGTTCATGAAGTTAGGTCTTTACCAGCTCTCTCCTATTGAGGTATGTAATTCATCATCATACATTCTTATACTTATCTTACTTATCTATATGTATATATGTTTTCAGTTTTTTTTTTTTTTTTTTAGTCTTTATCTCTAATATAATTAGTGACTCGAACAGTAATTTTCTATAATGTTCTATATTATTAAATAAAAACAAAACATGCACGCTTATTTAACTATATCGAATTCAACCTTTTGTGGCCTACAAAGTGGTCTACATAATTATTGCACCATAATGATTAAATGACCTATATGAGACTTTTCCATATTAGCTAGATTGATAATTTTCTATATGTTTTAGATAACTCTAATATTTAAACTACGTTTCTTCATTTTTATGGAATATTATAAACAATTAAGGTTTTATGGTTGATGGAAAACTACGTTTTTTAAAGTACTTTTATGGTTTTTTTTTTTACTTATTTTGGTTTTGGTTATGTTGTTATCTTGATTTAGGATCTTGAACTAGGATTGCTTTTAAAGAGGCCAGGATCATTGTTTGTTAACGATTTATCAAAGATGAAGAACTTCTCTAATGAAAGATATGGATCTGTTCCTCGAGCGTTCATAGTGTGCAAAGAGGACAAAGCCATTCCAGAAGAACACCAAAGATGGATGATTAATAATTTTCCGGTGAATTTAGTTATGGAAATTGAGGAGACAGATCATATGCCAATGTTCTGCAAACCTCAGCAACTCTGCCATCACTTCCTGGAAATTGCTTACGAATTTGTTTAATCGAACTTTATGAATATGTGTATTAGATTTTATAATAATAAGGGTTTGTTGCAAACAATAATAATGAATGTTGAAAAGTTTCAGACTTCGTTGCTTTTTATGAGGTAACGACTACATAAAAAAGTCATTTGGCACTCACATCAGAAAAAAAACAAAAAAAAGTCATTTGGCATTCATCTTAATATACAAAAAAAAAAAAAAAATTCTCCGTCGGTTACGGTAATCACTTATTGCAAGATTTGTCATATAAGTCCAAAATTTCTCCACTTAGGAAAAAAAAAAAAAAAAAACTGTAATGCTGGAATTTTTTGGAAATGTTACTCGTTTTTATTGTTTTTACTGCTTTTAAATCAATAATAACGCTCTGATACCAGTTTTATTGAATGAATATAATTCCAACGAGTTAAATCACTTGTCAACATCCGATTTACAGCTCGTTCGTAAGTCCTACTATTATAATTTTAGAAAATTCGAAGATAAGCTTAATTTATGATCCCTCTACTAATATGTGTAGTGTGTGGATGTGTCAAGAGTAGAAAAAATAGTACGAAACCGGGTGATAAAAAATCAAAAGGAGAGAAGAAAATGAGCGAGGAGAAGAGGAAGCAACACTTCGTGCTAGTCCATGGTGCATGCCACGGCGCATGGTGCTGGTACAAGGTGAAGCCGCTGCTCGAGGCTTCGGGACATCGTGTAACCGCCTTAGACCTAGCTGCCTGCGGTATAGACACCACCAGGTCGATCACTGACATTTCCACATGCGAACAATATTCTGAGCCATTGATTCAGCTAATGACTTCATTGCCAAATGATGAGAAGGTTGTGCTCGTTGGTCATAGCTTTGGAGGTTTGAATTTAGCCATAGCCATGGATAAGTTTCCTGAAAAAATCTCTGTTTCTGTCTTTGTGACTGCTTTCATGCCCGACACCAAATGCTCACCATCGTTCGTCGTGGACAAGGTATATCTCATATTTTAGTTTAATTTTGTGGTTGACATAGAAAAAAGAAAAAAAAATCTATGGCCATCATTCAACACATATAGTATTAAGTATTAACCAATCAGTCAAGAGCATATGGACGAAAAAACACAAATTTTGAGCATATAATATGTCTTTGACTCACGTTACAGTTTGCAAGCTACATGACATCAGAAGGATGGATGGGCACTGAGCTCAAGCCGTACGGCTTAGACAATTCTGGCTTGTCTGTGTTCTTCAGCACTGAGTTTATGAAGAACCGTCTCTACCAGCTTTCTCCTATTGAGGTGATTTAATTTATAATCACCTTTAGAAAAAAATAACATTTATGGTCATCAGATAATTGATAGTATGGTAATCTTGATATTGTGGTAATCTTGATTTAGGATCTTGAGCTTGGACTGCTTTTAAAGAGGCCCGCATCATTATTTGTGAACCAATTATCAAGGACAAAGAACTTTTCAGACAAAGGGTATGGATCTGTTCCTCGAGCTTACATTGTGTGCAAAGAAGACAAGATCATCTTAGAAGAACATCAACGATGGATGATCGATAATTATCCGGCGAATTTCGTGATTGAGATGGCAGAGACGGATCATATGCCAATGTTTTGCAAACCTCAACTACTCAGTGACCATCTATTGGAAATCGCAAACAAATTCTCTTAATTGATGAAAATGTATTTGGAGTTGATACAATTAAGTGTGTGTTCTAAAATGGATATTTCTGTAAGTTCGGACTTTATTTCTTATTATGGCAATCTTCTCCAAGCCTCACGAACTATATGCTCTACTCTTGGAAATTGCATGTAAATATGCAGAAATAAACATAAGATCGTCACTGCATCATAGTTACAAACCGTTGGTAACTAAGAGAGAAGAGAGAATGAATTCTTTTAATTGTCTTCAGTACACGGTATTAAAACACACATACATTGATACATATAGACTGACATATAGTGATTCTCTCCACTTTCCACACACTTAAACTCTAATCATAACTCTTCCACTAGTCTATACTTCTAGTTCTAGGTACTCAACTCATTTCTACAAGCATGGTCAAACTACTAACTCTTACACTATTAACCACTCTAGTTTAGACTAAACAACACAACACGCTTTCTCTTCTTAGCTTAGTTAGCTTTAAACAAAACACACTTATATTTATTTGGGCCTTAACCAAAACCATTGGCCCTTTATACTTCTCAGCCCAAACCACCATCTTCTTCTCTTCTTGCCTTTGCCCCACACTGATTGTTTTTCTTTGTGCAAATAACTAAATAAGCAAATGTTATCCTTCACAAGATAAATATATTTTCATGTTTTTACCAAGATTCATATTTTCTTCTTTGCATTATGATTCTCTCTTATAATATAAGAGCAAGAAAGCAAAAAACAGAGAGAAAGAATATATATCATCTTTGCAGTCTTTATCATTTGTGGTTATTTACTTATTTTGCAGTATAAGACCCATAAACATCCTTGACAAAAAAAAAAAAAAAAAANAAAAGACCCATAGATCATATCTTGACATTCTAACCTAACGTGTATGCAACTACAATTAGTTTGATAACGTTTAGTCATCTCTTCTGTATTAAAAGTCCAAAATGAGCAAACTCTTTATCATTTGTGGTTATAGATTTATTTTGCAGTATAAAAATTAAATATAAATTATCATTTTTGCAGTCTTTATCATTTGTGTTTTAAATATTTATTTTGTACTATAAGACCCATAAGCATAGATCATATGTTGACATGTGACAATCTAACGTGTATGCAACTACAATTAGTTTGATAGCATCTACTGTAATAAAACTCCAAAAAGTAGTATCAATTTCGTGGTGGTCAGAGTTTTCACTTTTATTTAACTCGAAAGATATGTTAATATAAATCACGTAACGTAATAAAACCCCACCAGAAGTGGTTTTCTCTTGAATTAGTAGTGAACTTCATTCGTCCACCACAACAATAAACCATAAGAGGATAGTATCTACGAAGAATTATGAATCAAGATTTTGTCTTCATGCCCAATCAGTAGCAAGAATTGTACTACACTAAAAAGCAGTTATATAAATAAACAAGATTCATGATACAATTATATATGTATAATGTATCACAAAAATCTATATGGAATCAGAGCTTTCAAGTCTACCAATGAAAATGTATTTAGATTAAATACAATTCTAAGCTGTACAGTTCAAGAAGCTTGCTTTCATAGTCCGATAAATGCCGCCAATTATTGAAACCGGAGGCTTTTTTCATACAAAACATACTAGATGATTATCATGTACAACCAAAGTATAATGCAAGTATAGATGAGTTGCAAATATGGCAAAGCCTGTATTGATAGCATCGACAAGCTTTTTAGCAAGTATTTTGTAGGCTTTCTCGGAGGGATGATCAAAGTTATAGATGACCGAAGTAATAGAAGACGTATAATTTTATTATACTAGTGCCGTAGCCCGTACGCATACAACAACATCCATGCATTCTTGATTAAATGATTCTTCTCATTGGTACATCCTAGAAGTCGTACATGAATACCTATTACCTAACTACTATATATGACCACGTCTTGGGATTTCAAATGTCTAAAAGCAACATTCTAAATTGTCCTTTCATATATCAAATTTGTTAATGTAAATATTGTTTTAAAGAATTTATTACTACATGGATATTTTATATACTTTCTTTAATTTAAGAAATTTTTTTGACTAATCTTGCATATTTTGAATTGAATTAAATAAGATTTTTAAAAAATATATAATACTAATAAATCATGGTCTTTACGAAAATGAGGATTCTAATGTAATATTATGAACCAACTGAGCCATCAATTACTTTAGAACGTTGTCAACTTGTCTCCATGTTCTCTGAGGTTTTAAATCATGGCCAGGCCGGATAACTATTATACTATAAATTTCACCGAATCGTTTGTTTTAATGTTACTATTCTTGTATTATAATTCGTATACTACATGACAAAAGGGCATCTCGTACAGGAAAATGACTACTATATATAAATGAGTACGTGTCGACATAGACTAACTTAGCACGACTACAATCCGATTCTCTCCTCCCCAACTTGTAAGTCCATTTTCCAATTTTTGTTGTTGTAATCTTTCGAGATTTTTAATTCGCCAAGTTAAACTACTTGACAAAGAACCTACCAAGGACGACTCTCGACATACGTAAACATCCATCTGGTATCACACTCCAATCACCGCGGTCCGCGGATCTTTTAGCTACTTGATCATAGAAAACCTTCATATATATACATTTACGAAGACCAAAAGAGTCTTAACAAGAAAAAAAATATATAATAGTATTTGATGTTCGATGAATAAAAATTCAATTTTTTCTATCCTTGTCCTTTAATATTTTTCATGTTCCAACCAACTAATTTACTGGTGTATATATTCAGTACTAATCGCATACCTGCAGCATCATGAGTCAATATGTAATTCTAATATCACTAATAGGAATCATTTCATTTGCAACCATATCTTTTTCTTTCGAATCAGCTACGTACTATGCCCTTCAGCTTCCTTACGCAGCCTTTGAAATCTCTATTACTTGGTCACTGGACGATAAAAGTCTCTCTGACCAGACAAAGACCAAAACAAATCTCATTGCCGACAAAGCAACTCAGTGGATAACAAGTGTCAAGTCTTGTAGCCATAATGACCAAGAAAATCATCTTTTATTAGTGGAGTTAGGGATTGCTACTATGTTTTAGTGCATCTGGTGATTGCATATAAAAGTCATCTCATTTAATAGGGGATTATTATGGATTTTGCCACTTTTCACTCCAATTATTTTGAATCTGCCATTTTCTTCAAATATTTTAGATTTTCCACTTTTAATCCCTTTAAAATCTATACATTTGTGAAGTTTTTTTTGCTAAAAAACATACTTCATAACAAATACTAAACCCTACAAGAAAATGGAACCAAAAAAACCCAAACATAATGTGTAGTGTTTAAAAATCTTGAAAAATGGCAAATCCATAAGATTTTAGCCAAAATGGCAAAATCCACAAATGCCACTAAAAAAAGTGGCTTTTTCATAATTAACTCATTAAGTATATCATGTAAATCAAGGGTTTCGTATAAAGAATGATATTAATAAGTTAAGCAAACCATTTATCTTACTTTTGTTTCATAATGATTTGGTAAACTAAACATATATATAATTTGATGAAAAGACAAAAAAACAAAAACAAAAATTGTTGTCCAGCCTAAAGATAGTATGTTTTATGGATATAATATATGAGTGAAGTTGATATTTAATTATGATAGTATTCAATTGCTTACACAATTAGATATAGTCATCAAAGTCATTACTTTTGTTTTACCTTTTCAAAGGATTTTTTATTTCACTTAAGTCAGAAAGGGTTAATTTAAGTCGTTTTTTATTTGCTAGCTGGCCTGCTTGAGGATTTGTTATTCGATACAGTATTATTTTATTGAATTGTAATTTTCTTAGATTCTATAAAGCTGAACAATGTATAACAGGACTATACATTCTTTAACATAAGCAGGGAATGGATAAGAAGAACCAGAAGCGATTTGTGCTAGTCCATGGAATCTGCCACGGCGCATGGTGTTGGCACAAGGTGAAACCGCAGCTAGAAGCTGCAGGTCACTGTGTGACCGCGGTGGACCTAGCTGCATCGGGTCTAAACATGACCAGAATGGAAGAGATTCAGACTCTTAAGGATTACTGCAAACCGCTGCTTGAGCTTATGAGCTCGCTTGGCCCGGATGACGGTAAGGTGATTCTTGTTGCTCATAGCATGGGTGGCATATCCGCTTCACTTGCTGCTGACATCTTCCCTAGTAAGGTTGCTGCTATTGTCTTCGTGGCATCTCTCATGCCCGACACAATAAACCCACCTGGCTTTTTTTTCGAAAAGGTACATAAAAAAATACGATGATTCAATTGCATTGGTGTGATCTCTTCAATGTGATTCTATTATATATATATATATATATATATATATATATATTTCTTTTGTATGAATGTACAAAAAAAACCTTGTTACACTATATGCATCCTTAAATCAAATGGTTTTGAACTTTTAAGTGGAAAGAAAAGTATAAATCACTAGGATTCTAATATCTGCCTGGAACGAGCAGCTGATCACAAGCGGTCCACAAGAGAATTGGATGGATACTGTAATTACGAAGCCTAATGGTCCTCTAGAGTTTGCTCTTTTTGGACCAAACTTCATGGCCAAGAATTTGTATAACCTATCTTCACCCCAAGTAAGACTCCAGGCCTAATTAAAACCAAACCGGAATGGTTAGCTAGTAACATAAGTCTAACTTTTTATTCATTGTTTGTTGTGTTGGGTTTAGGATCTTGAATTGGCAAAAATGCTGGTAAGGGTAAACCCGTTCGCTACAAAGGAACTGGCAGGGACAAGAAGCTTAAGTGAGGAAGGGTACGGATCTGTTACACGTATATATATCGTCTGCGGAGAGGACTTTGCGATACCCGAGGATTTCCAGCGCTGGATGATCAAGAACTTCCCAGTAAAAGAAGTAATGGAGATCAAAGATGCAGATCATATGCCAATGTTCTCTAAGCCTCAAGAACTATGTGCTCTTCTCTTAGAGATTGCGGATAAATATGCCTAAAATAAATTAATATGAAGATCGTCACTACATTATAGTTACAAAAATCAGCTTCAACCACAATTATGAGCTAGATTTGAGTGATATATATGGGTGACTAGATCATATCTTTCTATAGAAATAATATTCTTCACAAGAAAAATATATTTCAATGTTTTCACCAAGATTCATATTTCCTTCTTTGCACATTGATTCTCTGTTTTTTTTGTGTGTGTGCAACTCACAATGATTCTCTCTTATGTTTACTTTTTGTAGTATTTTCTTTTTCATAATGATAGTTGTTGATAGAACAAAAGTCAAAAGAGCAAGAAAGCAAAAAAAAAAAACAGAAAAATAAATAAATAAATAAATCTTCACCAATGGATATATAAATTATCATTTTTGCAGCCTTTGTTATATGTGGTTAAAAGAAATTATTTTGCGGTAAACATAGATCCTATGTTAATCTAACGTGCATGCAACTACAAATAGTTTGTTATAATAGTTTGATAACATCTAGTCATCTACTGTAATAAAAGTCCAAAAAGCAGTCTCAATCTCGTGTTGGTTAGAGTTTTACATCAATATCATTCCAAGATTCACTTGTATATTTTAATTTGTAGTTAGCTCGAAAGATATATAAATATAAATTTCAGCTCTTTGATCACGTAAAGAGTTTGCATGCGACAAGCCACCAGAAGAATGGTGAAACCGTACAGCGGTACAGACTATATATTTAAGAGTTGAAGCAAGATGATGAAACTAAAAGAAGGCAATGGAGAAAAAGCGCTATGTGCTTGTGCATGCGGTCTGCCACGGCGCGTGGAGTTGGTACAAGGTGAAAACACAGCTAGAGGCTGCAGGTCACTGTGTGACCGCAGTGGATCTGGCTGCATCAGGTCGAAACATAACCAGGTTGGAAGAGATTCAGACATTGATGGATTACTCCAAACCGTTGCTTGATTTTATGAGCTCGCTTGGCTCGGATGACGAAAAGGTGATTCTTGTTGCTCATAGCATGGAGGAATACCCGCTGCGCTTGCTGCAGACATCTTTCCTTGTAAGATTGCTGCTATGGTCTTCGTAACAGCTTTCATGCCGGACACAAGAAACCCACCTGCTTATGTTTTCGAAAAGGTATGTTTTGGTTGCACCGTATGGTCGCTTCTGAGTGATATATTCTGATATCCGACTGACATCTGCAGCTGATAAGAAGCACTCCACGAGAGGAATGGTTGGACACCGTGTTTGGGAGGTACGGGAATCCAGATTGTCCTCTAGAGTCTATTCTTTTGGGACCAACGTTCATGGCTAAGAAAGCGTATCAACTGTCTCCGGTAGAAGTAAGACTCCAAAAGCCTATCCAAACCACTCTTTTTTTAACAAATGAGATTGCTAGTAACCTCAGTCATTCTTCTTCTATTCAATATTGTCATTTGTTAGGATCTTGTATTGGCGAAATTGTTGGTAAGGGTAAACCCGTTGGTTACAACCAATCTAGCAGGGACAAGAAGCTTTACTGAGGAAGGGTATGGATCGGTTACACGTACATATATCACATGTGGAGAGGATAATATAGTACCTGAGGAATACCAGCGTTGGATGATCAGCAACTTTCCCGTAAAAGAAGTAATGGAGATCAAAGATGCAGATCATATGGCAATGTTCTCCAAGCCTAAGGAACTATGTGCTCTTCTCTTGGAGGTTGCAAATAAATAACCAACTATAGCTTCCACCACAAACATAAACCATAAATGAGAATAAAAATTCATAAGTGAGAACTATATTAAATTGGGAAGCCGTATGCAAGAATGGTAATGAATAAGAAACGTGTAAGAAAAAACTAGTCAATATGTTGTGTGGTTTAGAAACTCTCTAGATCTCAGACAACGACCAAAATTCTAGTATTAGTCAACATCCAAAGAGTGATTGCGGGAACCTTTAAAATTAATGTGTTCAACCACAAGATGCTAAAAGTAGAAAAAGACAATGGAGAAAAATAACCAGAAGAAACAGTTTGTACTCGTCCATGGGCTGTGCCACGGTGCATGGACTTGGTACAAGGTGAAAACACTGCTGGAGGCTGGAGGTCACTGTGTGACCGCAGTGGATCTGGCCGCATCGGGTATAGACATGACAAGAGTGGAAGAGATTCAAACTCTGAAGGCTTACTGCAAACCATTACTTGAGTTTATGAGCTCTCTTGGTCCGGATGATGAGAAGGTGATTCTTGTTGCGCATAGTATGGGAGGAATACCAGCTGCACTTGCTGCTGACATATTTCCTTGTAAGATTGCTGCTGTTGTCTTCTTGACAGCTTTTATGCCCGACACAAGAAATCCACCTGCTTATGTTTTTGACAAGGTACATAAAAAACGATGATTCAATTGCACGGTGTGATCTCTTCAAATTAATTCTAATATCTGCTTGAAACTAGCAGCTGGTCAGTAGCGATTCAGAAGAGGACTGCTTGGACACCATGTTTGGGACCTATGGGACACCTGATCGCCCTCTAGAATTTGCTCTTTTTGGACCAAAGATCATGGCCAAGAATTTGTATCAACTCTCTCCCGTCCAAGTAAGACTCCTAATTTAAACCCAAATGATTGCTTGCAACTTCAGTCTTTTATTGATTATTGTTGTGGCTGATTAGGATCTTGAATTAGCAAAAATGTTGGTGAGGGTAAACCCGGTCGTTACAGACAATCTGGCAGGGACAAGAAGCTTTAGTGAGGAAGGGTACGGATCCGTTACACGTATATATATCGTCTGCGGAGAGGACTTTGCGATACCCGAGGATTTCCAGCGCTGGATGATCAAGAACTTCCCAGTAAAAGAAGTAATGGAGATCAAAGATGCAGATCATATGGCGATGTTCTCCAAGCCTCAAGAACTCTGTGCTCTTCTTTTGGAGATTGCGGATAAATATGCCTAAATAAAATCTTCACTGCATCACAGCTACAAAACTCAACTTCCACGACAATACTAAGCAAGATGTGAGTGATATGCATGGGTGACTACATTCTATATTTATAAGAAATAAGCAAATAATATTATTGGTAAGAATGGTTGTATCATATAAATAAGAATGTAAGAAGAAGATTACAAACTACCTGAAGATTTCCAGCATTGAATTATCAAAAGATGTATATCATATGCTATAAACTATGAACTTCAGCTTCTATCCAAAATAAAACAAAGATGGTAGTGATCTGGTATATATAGCAGTTGCTGAAAATGCATAGATGAGATGAATAAGCAAGAGCAGAATGTTAGGAGTACGAATAAGAGTTCTTTTGAGGTTTACGAACAACAACAAAAACTAATTGCTCCAAGTCATATTGAAGTCCATATAATCATAGCTACAAGTTTCTACTGAGTAAAAACTATAAGTCAATACAATATTAGTGAACCATTCTCTATATCTTATATAACCAGGTAAACTAATAGTCAAAAGAATAGATGAATAAAGAGGCTAAAAACTAAAAAGGGAAGGAAAATGACCAGGAGCGGTATGTGCTGGTTCGTGGATTATGCAAACAAGTTGAAGCTTCAAGGAGAAAAGGTAGATCTAGAGTAGAAAGGGGATAAGGTGTGCCTGGGGATTTTCAACATAGAAGGATCAAGAACAAGAACATTGAGGAGGTTAAAGAAGTGATGGGAGATCAAATGTCCATGTTATCAAAGCCTCAAGAACTCTATTATCATCTCTTTTGAAGATAGCAAGTAAAAATATTGCCTAAATAAATATGTAAGCAGTTTCTCACCCAAAGATTATGCTCTAAGAAATAATTATATCCAATCCAGAGGTCGACCTACCAACTAACTAACTCCATCAACTAAAGTTTTATACAATCTTTTTTTTTCAAAATCTTATTCCTGCCTATACGATGGCCACTTCTCACCTGTGACGGTCACTGAAACAATCACCACAAACATTAACATGCCAACAAATTTCCTCATGTGGAGTCTTCAGGTTCACCATCAGAAAAATGTATCTGGATTTGATACAATTAAATGTGTTCTA
Source organism: Camelina sativa (assembly GCF_000633955.1). NCBI lineage: Eukaryota > Viridiplantae > Streptophyta > Magnoliopsida > Brassicales > Brassicaceae > Camelina > Camelina sativa. The sequence goes on along the minus strand of NC_025700.1, from coordinate 23,289,225 downwards.
AAGTGGACCTTTCTAAACGTTCAGACTTTATTGCTTACTATAGTTGAAATGAGAAATCTAACAGTCAACGTAGTGTTGATTTAGCATTCTCTGGATCTCAGAGAACGACCAAAAACTAACAGTCAATATACAAAGAGTATATATAAGTGTTGAACCAAGATGCTGAAAGTAAAAAAAAAGGCAATGGAGAAGACGCACCAGAAGCAGTTTGTGCTCGTCCATAGCGTGTGCCATGGCGCATGGACTTGGTACAAGGTGAAAACGCAGCTGGAGAATGCAGGTCACTGTGTGACAGCAGTGGATCTTGCTGCATCGGGTACAAACATGACCAAAGTTGAAGAGATTCAGACTCTGAAGGATTAATGCAAACCATTGCTTGAGTTTCTGAGCTCGCTTGGCTCCGATGACGATAAGGTGATTCTAGTTGCGCATAGCATGGGAGGAATACCGGCTGCACTTGCTGCTGACGTTTTCCCTTGTAAAGTTGCTGCCATTGTCTTCTTGACAGCTTTCATGCCTGACACAAGAAACCCACCAGCTTATGTTTACGAAACGGTATGAAAACAAACACATGATGATTTGGTTTCCTATCTCTCCTGAGTGATTCTGATATTTGACTGAAATATGCAGTTTCTCAGAAGCATTCCACAAGAGGAATGGTTGGACACCACTTGTGGAACCTATGGAGAACCTGATTATCCTCTACAGTATACACTTTTAGGACCAGAATTCATGACCAAGAAAATGTATCAACTCTCTCCAAATCAAGTAAGACTCCAGTTTTTTTGAAGTAACACAAATATGATTGTGCTAGTAGTAAACTCATTCAATCTTTTTGTTGCGGCGAATAAGAATCTTGAATCGGCGAAAATGTTGGTGAGAGCAAACCCGTTAGTAACAAACAATCTAGCAGGGACAAGAAGCTTCAGTGAGGAAGGATACGGATCCGTTACACGTATATACATTGTATGCGGAGAGGATTGTGTGGTGTCAGAAGATTACCAGCGTTGGATGATCATGAACTTTCCACCAAAAGAAGTAATGGAGATCAAATGTGCTGATCATATATGCCAATGTTCTCCACTCCTCAAGAAGTGTGTGCTCTTCTCCTAGAGATTGCTGATAAAATATTGCCTAAATTAACCTAATGAGTTACCAACTACAGCTTCCACCAATAAGAATAAGTCATATGAGAATGCATCTATATGTATAAGAAATAAGCAGAGTGATTTCTAAATATAAGATGAAAATAACAGAATAATGTGGCTTCTCGAACACTTCATTGGATACAGAAGACAGTAGTTATTATTTTCTCATTTAGATTCAAGAAAAGACTAAAACTTTTCATCAAATTCCCTCCACCCATCAAACAACTACAAGCACTGAAGCAATTAAACTGAGAATCTAGGCTAACAAGAGAAAACAAAGTAAACGTACTCAATTCTAAAGCAGGTTCCTTTAAGAATCCCAGGTGAACATCGGGAAATGTGGATGCTCCGATGCTGCGATTGAGAGAATAAGGGGATGCTCTGCGGCAGAAACGACCGCAAATTTGATGCCTTTGCTTCGAAAGAACCAACATTTCTGGGTTTCCGTAACCGGCGAGTTGAGGAAGAAAGGTCATTAACGACGAAAAGAGAGACACTGTTTAGAGAACCGGATCGGACCGGAAACCAATTTGATTTGAATCATGAACCGGTTTATAATTGAACCGGTTTTTTTTGTCGAGAGCTAATTTGCAAAGTTTTATATATCACATCTTGACAAAAACAAAAGCCTCTCACTAAATTATTTTAAACACGACAACACATACATACAAGGAAAGTGATTTTAACTTGGCGTATAACAAACGTAAATGTAAGAAATTGTGTATATAACTCAACAAACAATTTAGTTCAACAAACAATTCAAATCACAAATCTCTAAGTTTGCTGAGATTAACTGGAGATATAACTTTGATATCACCATATAACAATTGCTTCGCGATGATAACGTTTGCTGCTTCGCTCGGATGGTAAGGATCCCAAAACACATATTTATCCCTCTCTTCGCACAAACTCGAAGTCGGTCCGCACGGAATTATACCCGCGTATTGTCCTCCATTACCGCAACAAGCCTTTGTCGCGGATTTGAACCCTGCCATATTTTGTCAATCCAAAATTTTCTTTTAAGTCATATAGTCACAATATATGGATTAATTTTGTAGGAGAACAAAAAAAAAATGTGTTACCGTATTCCTTGTAGTTGGTAATGAGTTCCATTACTAGATCGTAGACATTGGCATGGACAAACATTGAACCGGGAAGTTTCTTGTTTAGTTCATCTAACAAACTCTTTAATTTAACATTGTATTGATTTGCTAGCTTATTAGCCAAATCCACACACTCGTCTTCTTTTAATTGATTGATCGTTTTTTGGTACGGTATGCATCCAATTGGTCCAACGTTACCGATTACAAACTTCCTTGCATCCAATTGATATAGCCTCTGTATTGCAACCATACAATTTGATGTAAGCTTTATAACATATTGATATCAAATAACAAAACCTTTCTAAAAATTTAGGCTGATGAGATCGGTTTTGTTTTTGCTTACGGTTAGTTGGTCGCGTAGATGCTCGAGCATGTCACCGATGAAATCATCAGGAGTTTGAGTGAACCGTGTTCCGACTGAGAGAAGTGGGAATAAATAATTGTTGAGGAAATCGTTTGCTCCTATAGTGATTGAGAATATTGATTTTTTGCTTATATACTCTTTTGCTTTCTCTTTTCCAAGTAGATCATCGAGCTGTTTCCGTGTAGTGTTGAAGAAATCAACTTGTACATCCATACCTAACCTATTCACCTACCAAATATTTACATTTCCATAAAATATTTAGAACTCTAAAACGAATTTAAGATACTATTTCCAAATCCAAAAAACGATTAAAATAGTTCGGTACGTACAAAGATTCTCCCGGTGCCATTCATGATTCCTCCTCCTCCAGATGCATAATTCACACCGGCTAATAGAGCTTTGCCTGTCGCATTCGGTGCTAAGAATGGAATCGCGTAGTTGGCAGACCCAAGTTCTTCCCCTGAATAAACCATTTGAACGTTTTAGAACCGTTTATATCAAAATTTAAACATGTATAGAACAAACAAAGGTTCATGTTGCTAAAACGTTTGTATACTCTATTTATCCAACTTAATTGGATCTCCTATCCGGTTATTTGATTTTAATAGTGTGATTTACAAAAACTGAGAATAAACAAAACGTCAACATAAATGTGTAGGTATGTTAGTTGAACTATCTAAACGAGTAAACCCACATATCATATTCATATACCATAAATGGGTTATAGGATATACATGCATGGATAATATTGAATATATCGATGCAACTTTTTTTCCATTTTCTACGTACCAACGATGTCACCGATGGTCCGGCCATTGGTGAACCGGCCGGTAGGATTTCCTCCGGAGGCTTTGAAATCGATACCATTAGGCTGCATATTGGCCCTAGACAACGTCGATAGATAATTATTATTTCCGGCATCGACTAGAGAATCTCCAAATATGAACGAAGCTCCTAATCCGCCGCCCTTTTTATCATTGTTAACTCCACGACCAGCAGCTTCCACTGAAGCAGTGAGAGTTAAGAAGAAGAAGAAGAAGAAGACGAGGATAGTGAAAGCTTGAGAGACCCTGCCTGATGTAGAAGCTCTTGTCGTAGCCATATTTCTCGGATTTGAGAAGTTTTGGTGTTATTGTTTGAGATTATATAACAAGTATAACAAAGTGTTAGTTTGAGATCGAAGGGAAACTTGTGAGGTTGTGTTTAATTGGTTAAAATGAATTTGGTTTGACCGTTTTGATATAAAGGGGAGGCTTCAAGATTTTTCTAGTGGTGGTTCATCAACGTGGCCTAGTTTTTCCTTACGCTAGTGAGAAAATAATGACGAGAATTTAATTCTTTAGACGCTTGAACTGATCTATGTATTTTGACTCGTAATTAATCTAAGTAGCTCAAATTTGTTGGAACAAGAAATAAAAGTATCAACGCCAAAAATTTTGTTGTTACAATTGACAAACTAACAAAATGGGTGAAAAGGATACATGCATACAAAGTTTTTATAAAGAAATAGACTGTCTCAAACGATGTATGAAACTTCTTTACAAATCTTTTTCTTAAAGTTTTAGTTTGTTTTGTTTTTATTACATATATGTGTGTGGTGGAAAATTGCTTTGAATTCTTTTGTTTAGCGGAAAGAAAATCTCTTAGAAAAACACCTCAACATATGTTTTTTGGAAGATTTGTGTATGGATCAGGTAAATAATTTTTTTTACTACATAAGGAGAAGAATAAATTACGGTTTTAAGAAATTATTTTTGCAGCGTAGTTCATTATTTATGAGTTTTTTGTTCAAAACTAAAAATGAATACTTGAAAAATTATTTTTACCGAAACATACTCACAATTATAAGTTTGGGAGAGCTCGTAGTTTCTACTACATAATTTAGTAAGAAAAACATAACGAAAAGACTAAAATTAGAGTCAGTTTAAGACTAAATTTTTCGGCGTAATTAATTATTGGTGAGTTTTGAAATTCTTATCACCAAAACATCCTAACAATTGTAAGTTTGGAGAGGTCTACTACATAACTTAGTCAGAGAAAAATATAAAGAAAATATTAAATTACAGTCAGTTTAAGACTAAATTTTACGGTGTAGTTAATCAGAGCTAGTTTTATTTTTACTAAAATTGAACATTTGAAATTTTTTTTACCAAAACATACTCAAACTTACAATTATGAGTTTTGGGAGCTCGTAGTTTTTTGACCTTCAATTAACTATAGATCTCATGTTGTAACGACCCCCAACACTCTTTTATATTAATAGCTAAAATTTTATTTTAATATTTTCTGGAAGTTTAGTAAAACACATACAGTAATAGGGGAACCTCCTTGCAAGTGAGTAGGTGTTAATTTGGTTGACAAGGTAAGACTCTCATTATTTTTTTATGGTCTAAATCTTTATTGTTTCTTTTAGAAATCTTGTAGTATTCTCTTCCTAATAGAAAAGTCCACCAAGAAAAAAAAAATCCAAAATTTGCAAATTTGGTATCAAATAGAAAAAAAAAATACCAATTGGGATAATATTTTCTTCTAAATGCTTCACATCTTTCTATATTCCCATTATTTTAACTTAGCTGCATTGCAATTAAAGGAAAAAAAAACACACAAAATATTTAAAAAGATTAAGTCCCATCATTAGGGTGTACTTATCTTATCTCCAACACAATTCCCAAATTCTCTGCACATTTTCAAATATAATATGACCGTTGCTGTGTAACATCAACTCAACCCAAAATAAAAATCTAAACTTTTTTTTATCATTTCTCCACCAGAGCAGAGCAGCAGCCATAAAGAGAGAGACTTTTGAAATCGTTCATCCATCACCAAGAGAACCAGAATCAAACCTTAACCCAGTAAGTAGAGATGGAAGGAACCCAAAAGGTGTCTCTTTACGAACAATGCAGAGAAGATAGGATCAAAGAGAATCTTCAGAGGATGCAAAATCTTGGCATCTTGAATCTCTCTCGCAAACTCAGATCCGAGAACCGACCCGTCAATAGAAGATCTCAAGGTAACCCTAATGCTGCTCAGAGATCGACTCCTCCTCTTCAGCCTTCTCGCAGATCCTCTCGGTAATCTCTCTTCCTTTTCTCTGTTTTGTTTGTTTGTGGGAATTAGGGCTTATGAATCGAAATTAGGGTTTATGAAACAGCTTAAAGCAGAGATTTTTCTGGAGGAATTGGGGATTTTGAGTAGAAATTAGGGTTTTTTGAGTTGAAATTAGGGTTTATGAATCGATTTGTTTCAGTTTAAAGGAGAGATTTTTTCTGGAGGAATTGGGGTTTTTGAGTAGAAATGAAAGTAGGGTTTTTTTTTGAGTTGGAAGAAGGGGAATAGGGTTTCTGATTTGGTTCTTCTTTTGTGATTGTTGTTAGATTGGAGAACACAACTCCAGTTATCTACACTGATGGGATCAATGAGAAGGGTAAAAAAGCAACTAAACGAGGGAGTGTGGTGATTGGTGAAGGGGCAAGACCAGAGATTTACACTGAGGAACATGAGAAGCTTCTTGGGAATACAGAACGAAGCTGGACTTGTTTTGTTGATGGCTATGATAAGGATGGCAAACGGATTTATGATCCGTTTAAGGGTAAGACTTGTCACCAGTGCAGGTAAAGAAACCAAACCCCCATTTGTGGTATTACAAGTTGCAATACTGTGAAACGAGATTTGCTCAATGCTATAGTATGTGTTTGTGTGTGTGTGCGTTACAGGCAGAAAACGATGGGACATCGTACACAGTGCAGTGAATGCAACATGGTTCAAGGACAATTCTGTGGAGATTGTTTGTTCATGAGGTTTGGTTGCTACTTAATATGATTTGCTAGAAGTGGAGTTTACTGTTATTGGTGGTGAATGTATTTTAAATGTTTGATGAACAGGTATGGTGAACATGTGCTGGAAGCTCTGGAGAATGCAAACTGGACCTGCCCTGTTTGTCGCGGGATTTGCAATTGCAGTTTGTGTCGCAATAACAAAGGATGGGTTCCAACGGGCCCGATCTACAGAAGGGTACGTTGTTTTCTTTCGATTTTTCTTTTGTATAATCTTGAATAGTATCAAGAGCTTAAGATTTCTTTCTTTATTGGTATTGTTTTCCAGATAGCTGCACTTGGGTATAAGTCTGTAGCACATTATCTGATTCAAACCAAACGGTCCCAAACTGAAACTGATGACTCAACCCCAAATCAAGCTTCTGCAAAGAGATCACTTTCCTTTAAAGAAAAGATTGCTGATGATGAAGAAGTACCAAAGCTTCAGATTGATGATGATTCCTTGCAGAAAGAGGAAGATGAAAACACTAATGAAAATCAGAACTGTGATCTCCTTGAAGAAGTACAAAAGCTTCCGAAGATCGAAGATCAGAATGGTGATTCCTTGAAGAAAGAGGAGGATGAGAATCCAAATTCAGCTAGAAGGTCACTGAGCTTCAAGCCTTCTGTGGATAATCAGACTCCGTGGGTTGATGTTCAGGTCTTAAGTTGTCTTGAGCCACCAAAGCAAGATCATTCATGTGCCCACACTGGTGTTGATCTTTCAGAAGATCAGGAAACGATAGGACAAAACTCGAGTTTGGAGACGAGACCAGTTAGCTACTTGCTTCCTGTGGATGATGATAAGACTCAATGGGTTGATGTTCAGGTCTTAAGTTGTCGTGAGCCACTAAAGCAGGATAAACAAGAACATTCATGTGCCCACACTGGTGATGATCTTTCAGAAGTTCGGGAAAAGATAGGACAAAACTCGAATATGGAGACGAGACCAGTTAGCTACTTGCTTCCTGTGGATGATCAGACTCCATGGGTTGATGTTCAGGTCCTGAGTTATCTTGAGACGCCAAAGCAGGGTAAAGAAGAACATTCATGTGCCCGCATTGGTGATGCTCTTCCAGAAGTTCAAGAGAGGACAGGACAAGACCCGAATTTGGAGACAAGAGCTAAGGAAAGTCAGACTCATGTGGTCAAAGCTCATAACCAGGTCGTAAGCGATGAGACAGAGACTGGGGTTAACTCAGGGAGGACTCGAGTAACGAGAAGTAAGAGGAAGGCGGCTCTTGAACCTAATCAAAATAGCATTGGTGGAAGACTAAGGCAGCGCCGAAAGATCCAAAGTGAGGTTTAGAATAAGTTCCAGAAGAAACCTTAACATCTTTTGTTAAGCTACATGATGACTCTTTCTGTTTTGTATTTTTGGTATTTTTTTTTGCTTGCAAACATCTTTTGTTTAAACTCTATCTAAGGATATGATTAGGAAACTAAATCTACAAAGATCTTAAATCAAAAGATGACCAACTTATTTCAAAATGAAAATTTTACTCTTATTTTGTTAATTAAAGCTTCAAACTTTTTCTGTCAGCAACAAAAAGAGATATTATGTTATTTGTTAATCATTCATTAGTTTTAATTTTAAAATTAAAGCAAATTTATAAAGAACTTGTCTCTGAACCGATTTTTTCCAAACTTTGCTATTCAAAACGTACTTTCAAATATAGTTGGAAAAAATGTCGTAAAAGGTTTACCCAATAAAGTGATTTCAAATAATTTGTAATTGTCAATTTGTTCCGAATTAGAAGCTAATAATAACACGTATACATTCTTTAAGCTGTTTTTGAATAAATATTCTGCAATCTTTTTTTCATAAATGTGGAGTCTAAAAAGAGCAAGAATCTTCCCACTTCTCAACCTAACATATTTAATACGCATATGTATTTTTGGTCTGCTTACCCAAACACTCCCAACATATTTAATATGAACTCTTTTACTTCTTAAATTTACTATAAAAAATTATCTTCACTAATTCAGTATATCTAGTTATAAGTTATAACTCTAAGTTATAATGTGTCTTTCATTATGGACAGAATAGAGATCTGATGGGAGTAAAACATTCTCCCTTTCGCATTTTTCACCTTGTTTACCACATTATTCCCTGATTCCTTGATCCTCTTGAAATTTATTTTAGGGTTCATCCTAAGTTTACATCTCGGGGAAAATATAATCGGTGGAAATTAGTCTAAAAAGTCTTTTTCATCTTGCCTTTAAAGCGAAGGGGGAGAATTTTCCTTTCACTCTCTCAGATCTAGCTCATCTCACTGAGTCAAAACTATGTCGTCAGCCATGGATAGAGCGTTGATGGAAATGTCCCTCGAAGAAGAAGAAGTACCCTTCACCATGCCAAATCTACCTGAATACTCCTCATGTGAAAGAAATTTGCTAAGTTTGGTAGGACGAACACTCAACCCGGAATGTCAACCGATGGACCAGTTAATACGAAATATGCCTCGCAAATGGCAAAAGCTCGGAAGATGCAGGGGAGTGGCGCTTTCCAAGGAAAAGTTTCAGTTCTTCTTCAATACTGAGCATGATTTGAATGAAGTGCTAGAGAAAGGTCTTCACACTTTCAATGATTGGACCATAGTGGTGGATAGATGGTTTGAAAACCCACCGGATAACTATCTTCAATTCACTCCAATCTGGATTCAAATGTGGAATCTGCCAATAAACTTCTACACGAAAAAGCTCTTACAGCCTTAGGTGAACAAATTGGCCAAGTTCTGGAAATTGCCTTTGATGCGGAAAAGCCACAACTACAAGATTTTGTGAGAGCAAAGATCTTGTTTGACGTCCCAAGACCTCTTAGGCGATCAAAGTTAGTTAATCTCCCAAAAGGGGACTCAGCGACTGTTTGCTTTGAGTACGAGAGGGTGCAGAGAAGATGTTACGAATGTCAAAGAATGACTCACGAAAACACAAGATGCCTGATCCTGATAAAGAAAAAGCTGAAATTGGCGGATGCAAGGAAAGCTGGGATTCCAATAGCAAAACCAATAAAAGAACCGATTCTGAAGGAATCTGATCCCCTGTTTGGAGTGCTTCAAGAAAGTCAAGTTGGGGTGGATCCAAATACAGGCAGACCGAAAATCTCCCCAGTAGTTTTGGAAGGAATGAGACAATACCTCAGAGTTGGCAACGAAGAAGAAAAACTACTTAGAGAAGATAAGGTGAAGCAATCGGTTGGAGAAGTTGAGAAGGACCCTCTAGCACAAAAGTCTATCCTTAGGCTAGAGCCGCTACCAATCTTCCATCAAGAGGTTAATAAAGAAAAATGTGTAGTTTTTGATTTTGGGAGTGCTTCGACATCTGAGAAAAATCGAAGTGTCTTTGATGGAAGGTTAAAGACAGCAAATACTGATCTCTCCTTAGGTCATGATAGCTTGTGGATTATGGAAGCAGACCCGTCCTTTATCAATGATGATTCCAAAGGGTTTGTAGCCTTATCTCAGCCTTTTCAGATTAACTCCACTGGTATTAATCCTAACCCTTTTGCAGTAAGGTCAGCGGGTGCTACTTCGACAAAACCAAAAGCCAAAAAGAGGAACAGACCAGCGAAGAGTACTAGAAAGCTAAAAATATTGAAGCCAAGTAAAGAGTTAGTCTTATGGGGCAAATCAGAAGGGGTGCAAATTGGAGCGAAAGAAAAGAGGAAAGCAGATGACGAGGGTACAAGCACTGCAAAACAGACAAAGCTTATCCCCCAAGAGGTGATCCCAAAGGGGGGATTGCCTAATGCCCAATGAGCATCATCAGTTGGAATTGTCAAGGACTGGGACGGTCTCTGGAGTTGACAATTCCTCGTCTCATGAAAATGCGTAAAAAACATTTTCCTCAGATGTTGTTCTTGATGGAAACGATGCACAAAAGGGATGTTCTAGTGGACTTGCAAGAATGGCTAGGATATAATCGTGTATATACAGTTGAACTGGTTGGTAAATGTGGTGGTTTAGCGCTTTTCTGGAAAAGTAGTGTTAAAGTTGATTTCAAGTTTGTAGATAAAAATTTGTTAGACGCTCAAGTATAGTTTGGAGCTTACAATTTTTTTGTATCTTGTGTTTATGGAGACCCTGATAGAAGTAAACGTGGGTCGGTATGGGAAAGAATCTCCAGAATAGGGGTTGGTCAAAGAGACAGATGGTGCATGTTTGGTGATTTCAATGATCTGTTTCACAATGGAGAAAAAAATGGAGGACCAAGAAGAAGTGATTCAGAATTCATCGGCTTTAATGATATGATTCGAGCTTGTGGCATGATTGAACTCCCGGGACAAGGGAATAACTTTACTTGGGCTGGAAGAAGAGGTGACCATTGGATTCAATGCAAACTGGATAGAGCTTTTGGGAATAATGATTGGTTTAAACACTTCCCAGTGTCAAACCAAGCCTTTTTTGACCTTAGAGGCTCAGACCACAGACCAGTCCTAATAAAGCTAATGACGTCCCAAGATTCATACAGAGGTCAATTCAGGTTCGATAAAAGATTCCTACACAAAGAAGGAGTAAAGTCGGCTATCTTATTAGCTTGGAGTAGTGGAAGAGCATGTACCAATGTATCAGTGCAGATAGATTGCGTGCTTGTAGAAAATCACTCAGTTCATGGAAGAGGAAAAATTTCAAAAACTCTCACGATAAGATTCAACAACTGGAAGTGGCCTTGGAACAAGAGCAATCAAGAGTATGGCCAGTTAAGCAAAGGGTTTTTAACCTTAAGAAGGACTTAGCCAGGGCGTACAGAGAAGAAGAATCTTACTGGAAACAGAAAAGCAGGTAGAAATGGTTAAGAAGTGGAAATAGAAATTCCAAATACTTTCATGCTTCGGTGAAAATTAATAGGCAAAGGAAGAGAATTGCAAAGCTGAAAGACATAAACGTTAATTTTCAGGAATCAAAAGCAGCGAAGGGTGAAGTTGCAACATCCTACTTTCAAAATGTTTTCACTTCCTCTAATCCGGCAAGTTTTCAAAACTGGTTCAGTGACCTATCTCCTAAAGTCTCTGAAGAAATGAACACTAGGTTGTTTGTAGCAGTTATAGACCAGGAAATAAATGAGGCAGTTTTTTCAATAAAGCCAGCCAGCGCCCCAGGTCCTGATGGGATGTCAGCCCTTTTCTTCCAGAAGTATTGGTCCACTGTTGGAGCACAAGTAACTATAGAAGTGAGACTGTTCTTTAGTGAAAGGTTAATGCCAACTGATTGGAATTACACTCATCTCTGCTTAATACCAAAGACCTTACACCCTACAAAGATGGCGAATCTAAGACCTATAAGCTTATGCTCGGTTCTTTATAAAATAATCTCCAAGGTAATGGTCAAGAGATTGCAGCCAATGTTGCCTGATATAGTATCAGATACACAATCGGCCTTTGTATCTGAAAGACTAATCACAGGTAACATCTTAGTGGCTCACGAACTGGTGCATTGCCTAAAGGTCCATCCAAAAGTATCAGAGGAATTTATGGCAGTAAAGTCTGATATGTCAAAGGCTTTTGAGAGAATTGAGTGGAGTTACTTGAGATCGTTGTTGTTAGCGTTGGGGTTTCACAAGACTTGGGTTAATTGGATCATGATATGTGTTTCTTCGGTAACCTACTCGGTCTTAATTAATGATGCTCCGTATGGAATGATCTCACCGTAGAGAGGATTGAGGCAAGGAGATCCACTGTCCCCCTTTCTCTTTATCCTATGCATTGAAGGTCTTTCGCATCTGCTTAATAAAGCCCAATCACAAGGAATTTTAAAAGGAATTCAATTATCAGTTGAAGGACCTATGATTCACCACTTTATTTTTGCATATGACAGTCTTTTCATCTGTAAAGCTTCGAGGGAACAAAGCATTGTCCTTCAAAACATACTGGGGATTTATGGAGCAGCGACAGGCCAGACCATCAACCTAAACAAATCCTCCATTACCTTTAGTTCAAAAGTTCCAGACAACATCAAAACCAATATACAAGCTTGTCTGGGTATTGATACAGTGGGAGGAGCCGACAAGTATCTTGGTCTTCCAGAATGCTTTAGTGGCTTAAAGATTGAAATGCTGGACTACTTGAAAGATGGACTAAAGTCGAAACTATCAAGTTGGCACTCTAGAAGCTTATCACAGGGAGGAAAGGAAGTTCTCCTGAAATCGGTAGCACTAGCTATGCCAGTCTTTGCCATGTCATGTTTCAAATTACCAAAAACCACCTGCGAAAATTTGGAAAGCGCAATGGCATCCTTCTGGTGGAATTCCAATGAACACTCAAGCAAAATACATTGGAAAAGTTGGGATAAGCTCTGTCTATCTAAAGACCTGGGAGGTCTAGGGTTTCGTGATATCCAGACATTCAACCAAGCATTATTAGCGAAACAAGCTTGGAGGCTCCTAAAATTCCCAGATTGTCTAATGTCAAGACTCATGAAAAGCAGATACTACGAAGATGATGATTTCTTGGAGGCAAAGCTGGGTAAGAGACATTCCTTCGCCTGGAGAAGTATTTTGTTTGGTCGAGAACTTCTCTTAAAAGGTTTGACAAAAAATGTTGGCAATGGTAACTCCATTAACGTCTGGATTGATCCATGGATAAATGACAACGGTTTTAGAGCACCTTGGAGGAGAAACCAGATCTTCGACGTTGGTCTAAAGGATACTGCTTATAAAACCAGTCTGCTCACAAGAAGATTTTCATACTTGGCAATATAACAAAAGTGGAGATTTCTCAGTGAAGTCAGCGTATTGGCTTGCAGACAAAGAAGACAATATGGAGTTGGTAAATGAGATCAATATGCAGCCTTCCACTCTAGAGCTTAAAATTCAGAGGAATGAAGGTAGATGAGCAATGTCAGATTTGCGGAGGTTTAGGAGAATCAACGAACCATACTCTCTTCTTATGTACGCTGGCGAGACAGATTTGGGGCCTATCAGATTACCCATCCCCTGAACAAGGGTTTCCAAACAGTTCTGTCTTCTCAAATTTCTATCACCTCCTGGAGAAAAGGAATAATAGAAATTGGCCTGCAAGCATCAAAAAGAGCTTCCCTTGCATTTTGTGGAGAATTTGGAAAAACAGGAATGCTTTTATATTTGAGGGGAAGGTTTTCTCTCTACTGGAATCGATAGAGAAAATCAAAGAAGACGTTTTAGAATGGTTTGAGGCACAAACTTTGGAGCAAGAAGAAGAAGGAGTAATCATTGCAGGGCAACCTGAAAACAACCATGGAGCGGCAAACGTAGGCAGTGGTTGGGAAAAACCACCCATTAATTGGTTAAAATGCAATGTGGGATCTTCTTGGTCAAAAAGAAATCAAACTGCAGGAGGATCCTGGGTTTTAAGAGATTCAAAGGGAGAGGTTCTGTTGCACAGTAGAAGAGCATTCGCAAACATAGCAAATAAGGAGGATGCACCACTGAGAGTTTTACTCTGGGCTATGGAAAGCATGGGGAGTCATCAAGTGGATAAAGTGATATTTGCAGTCCAATCTAAAGTCTTGGTTGGTGCAGTGAACAGGCCAAACGCCTGGCCCTCTTTTAAAGCTCAATCGGAGGCTCTTCACAGCTTTTTGAGGCACTTCAAGGATTGGAAGTTAGTTTTGGAAGTAACAGCATCAAACAGAGGAGCAAACCTTATAGCCCAAAGTGTTACGGTGGATATGAGATATCAATCTTAAGTGGCCAGGGTTATAGCCAGTTTGGCTTCGTGGTGTTTTCATGGAAGAAAGAGGTTTGTCCTCTATTTGATTGCTTGTTTCTTGGGTTGATGAAAGTTCTCAAGGTTAAAGGAACTTTTGGTTGGTTTTTTGGCATACAAGACTTCCATATTTTATATAGAACTCATCTTGTCGAAATGGGAAAACTAGGTTAGGCTAACTTGTTAATTAGTTAAATTATAGTGGTTAGTCTATTTGTAACTCGGTTGGTTCTATCTTTGGATTAATATAAATTCAGACAAAAAAAAAAAATCTAAGTTACCAAAAAAGAAATTATAAATATATTTGTTTCGAGATTCTTTTTTCACAAAAAATTGCTTCATATTACTGCCCGAGTTGACTAATTCATGCTTCTTTTTCAGGACAGAAAATAAGAAAAAAAAATTCTGTTTTGTTTTACTCTAATTAAATAATAAACAAATTTTTTATATAAAATTATATAAAAATTTACTGTCTATTTCACAATGCATAAAATGAGCTTAACGTATCTTTCATACTCATATGAAGAAAAAAAATCAAATGATTACAGAAAAGAATTGAAATTATTAAAGCTTATCAAAAACCCTATAACGACGCCACCACTACTGTTTTGCTTCTGTGAAAAAAAAGAAAAAAGAAAAGTCAATGCCTTTTTTGACCGAACCTGTAAAGAGAAAGAGAGAGAGAGAAACGCACTGAGTAGAGAGAGAGAGTGTAGTAAATGAAACGAGAGATTGGTGGTGAAAGGAGTCAGCTTTGCATTTATTATCATCTTCTCTAATCTTCCAAACAATCCAAAAAAAAAAAAACAGAGCAAATAAGCTTCTTCTTCCTCTTCGTTTCACAAGAGTTCTGGGATCTGTTTTCTCTTAAGGGTTCTCTCTCTTAGGATTGTTTGTTTGAAAATTCTTCCGTAAAACTCGTTTAATTTTTGTGGGTTTTGTGAAAGTTTCCGTTTTTAGAGGCTTCTCTTTGATCTGTTTTCAAGATCTTCACCTTTTTAGGGTTTTTGTTCTTATGGGCTAAAAAAAAAAAAAAAAGAAAGGTTTTTTTTGAAATTGAGATTAATGCATTTTCCTCTGTGGAAGCAAATTCATCACTGTGCTGCTCTGATCTTGGATAAGAGTAAGAGCAGGAGAAGAGATGGAGATGGGTCTGATTCACCAATCGATGTTAAAAGAAAAGCTTCAGTGCTTCGGAAATTGTATGAAGATAAGCTTAGAGATGCTCTTGAGGAAGCGTCTGAGAATGGTTCACTCTTTAAATCTCAAGAAGTTGAGAAAGATGATAATCAAGATGAGAGCTTGGGTCGTTCTAGATCCTTGGCTAGGTTACACGCTCAACGCGAGTTCTTACGGGCAACTGCTTTAGCCGCTGAACGCACTTTTGAGTCTGAAGATGATATACCTGAGATTCTTGAAGCTTTTAACAAGTTTCTTACAATGTATCCAAAGTATGAGACTTCTGAGAAAGTTGATCAGCTGAGATCTGATGAGTATGCTCACTTGTTAGATTCCAAGGTATGTCTTGATTACTGTGGATTTGGGCTTTTTTCATATGTTCAGACTTTGCATTATTGGGATTCTTGTACGTTTAGTTTATCTGAGATTACTGCCAATTTGAGTAACCATGCGCTTTATGGTGGAGCTGAGAGTGGCACTGTGGAACATGATCTCAAGACTAGGATAATGGATTATCTGAATATCCCTGAGAGTGAGTATGGTCTTGTTTTCACTGGAAGTAGAGGCTCTGCGTTTAGGTTGCTTGCGGAATCTTATCCTTTCCATACGAATAAGCGGCTTTTGACCATGTTTGATCACGAGAGTCAGTCTGTGAATTGGATGGCTCAGACTGCAAGAGAGAAAGGTGCAAAAGCTTATAACGCTTGGTTTAAATGGCCAACTTTGAAGCTGTGTTCCACGGATTTGAAGAAGCGTTTGTCTCATAAGAAGAGGAAGAAAAAGGATTCTGGGGTTGGGTTGTTTGTGTTTCCTGCTCAGTCTAGGGTTACAGGGTCAAAGTACTCTTACCAGTGGATGGCTCTTGCTCAGCAGAACAACTGGCATGTGTTGCTTGATGCTGGTTCTTTAGGTCCCAAAGATATGGATTCGCTTGGTTTATCATTGTTTCGACCAGAGTTTATCATCACCTCGTTCTACAAGGTATTTGGGCATGATCCTACAGGTTTTGGTTGCCTGTTGATTAAGAAGTCAGTGATGGGCAATCTTCAGAGCCAGTCTGGTAAAACAGGATCAGGAATAGTAAAGATCACACCTCAATATCCGTTATATCTCAGTGATTCGATAGATGGTCTGGACGGATTGGTTGGTCTTGAAGATCATGACGTTGGTACATATGGCGGCGATAAACCAGCAACCGCAGAAGCTGCTCGTAGAGGTGCTCAGATGCCGGTATTCTCTGGTGCATACACTTCAGCTCAAGTGAGGGATGTGTTTGAGACAGAGCTCTTAGAAGATAATACCTCTGATAGAGATGGGACTAGTAGTACCATATTTGAAGAAAATGAAAGTGTTTCGGTTGGAGAGTTGATGAAAAGCCCTGCTTTCAGTGAAGATGAGTCGTCTGATAATTCGTTTTGGATTGATTTAGGTCAAAGTCCGCTTGGGTCTGACCGTGCAGGTCACTTGAACCACCATAAAATCGCCTCTCCGTTGCCACCGTTTTGGTTTACTAGCAAACGGCAATCACCAAAACCGGTAGCAAAGAGTTACAGTAGTCCTATGTATGATGGTAAAGATGTACTCTCGTTTGATGCTGCAGTTATGTCAGTTACTCAGGAGACAAACTCAACTCCATCACGGAATCTGAGGAACTCTAATAGTAATCTCCAAATGCAAGAGATACAGGAAGAAAACTGCGGTAACATTGTCTATCGCGCAGGATCTGGTTTTGGATCAAATGGCTCAAGCTCCAAGATTTCTTCAGAGATGAAAGATAACGCAATAAGACGAGAAACAGAAGGTGAGTTTAGGTTATTGGGGAGAAGGGGTACTGGTGGGAGGCTTTTGGGTGTGGAAGATGAACAACCGAGTAGAGGAACACGGGTTTCATTTAACATGGACCGTATCAGTCATAGTCTGGACCAAGGTGAAGCTTCTTTGGCCAGTGTGTATGACGAAAGTGATGGTGAAAACCAAAATGAGGATGATTGGGACAGAAGAGAGCCAGAGATTGTTTGCAGCCATATTGATCATGTGAATATGTTAGGTCTTAATAAAACGACAACTAGGCTCAGATTTCTGATTAACTGGCTTGTGATCTCTTTGCTACAGCTGAAAGTGCCTGAATCAGGCAGTGACGGTAGCAGCAGATACATGAACCTTGTGCAGATTTATGGCCCAAAGATAAAGTACGAAAGAGGAGCAGCGGTTGCTTTCAATGTGAAAGACAAAAGCAAAGGGTTTGTAAGTCCAGAAGTTGTTCTGAAACTGGCTGAGAGAGAAGGTGTATCTCTTGGTATTGGTATCTTGAGTCACATACGCATAATGGATCTTCCGAGAAACCACCGTGGGGGCGCTAGGATCAAGGAAGATAGCTCTTTGCATCTTCAGAGAGAAGCTGGTAAGCGCGGTGGAAAAAATGGGTTTGTGCGATTTGAGGTTGTCACAGCTTCTCTTAGCTTTTTGACAAACTTTGAGGATGTTTATAAGCTGTGGGCTTTTGTTGCCAAGTTCTTAAACCCTGGTTTTAGCAGAGAAGGATCACTCCCGACTGTAATTGAAGAAGAAGCAGAAGATTCAGAGACGTGATTGGTTCTTCGAAAAACTTTTTGAACACGACTCAAAAGGGCTTGAACCAGCTGCATAAAGAATTCGCCTTTTTTTTGATAACGGCTGAGCCACTAACATATCCTAGAGCTCGGCCGCGCTTCTGGAAATGGAAGGAGGGTAAAAAGTAAAACTGTGAATTAGGATATTGCTATATATAGTTTTTCCGTTTTGCTCTGTTTCAGTTTTTAGGAATATGAGATAGGAGGACAATTCTTGTAAACTGGGAAAGCAGAACATGGTTTGGCCAACGAGTCCACTTTTGGAGAAGGGAACACAGTTAAGCATTTGCTCTCACACTAAACCTCGTTAAGTACTCATACATATTCGTGAATTGAATTTGTTTAAAACAATTAAGGAAAAATTACTCTTAACTGGATTTAACACTCTTTTGGTCTCTCTAACCTACTTCGTAACATCACTACTAACTTGACAAGATGATTTTGTTCTCCCTGTTTCTGACTTACTTTGCATTTTATCTAATGAAGTTTCTGGAGCCTGCAAAAGCATCTTTGCTTAAACTAGAATCTCCAGTGACCATAATCTTGAATAACAAACCTATCCAGATTTGCAAGCTTGAGGTCATTTTGGTATACTCCTCTAGATCAACCTCAGTGTTCTAGCTTGTTTCCATTTCATATATGCAAATACCTTTGACTTTGTATTCTGTTTTCTGGTCTCTCCTTTGTCATATCTAAATCATTATATAGCATTCAGAAGTTTCCCAATCTTTTTCTTTCCTCGAACCAATTCTTTTTTTTTATATGACTTTTTTGGTTTTTGTCAAAGTGCATCACAATAATAAAACTAGAGTGGTACTGTAGCATCACTGAAACTTCTACTCAAAAACTCTCTAAAGTAATGTCCATGCAAATAAAGTCTGACTGCTTCAAACTTCAAAAGAAAATAACCCAATTCCAGCCTCTTGTTTAGAAACTTCAAACTTCAAAATCCTACTCCAGCTTCTTCCTTCAAATCACTCATAGCTACAAATTATTCTCATTTATTTGTTGAAGTAATGGCAAAACTCGCTAGCCTTCTTCTTCTTCTTCTTTCTCCCTTTCTCTATCTCTGCAACATGAGCATGGAGACAAACTTTGCTCTAGTTTTTATGCCTCTGCATGCCGTGGAGATCGTAAGGTCAGATTGTAAAGTTATTGCAAGAGAGACCGCTGCTTCTTTGTTGATATCTCATTTCCATGACTGTTTTGTTAAGGTTTTGGTTTTTTCTTTTTCTACGTTTCACATTCTTGTGTTTGGTAAGTTTACTTGTTGAAAAAGGTAACTATGATGAAAAGCAAGATTGCGATGGCTCTTTTACTTCTAGATAGCAGTGGGAGGATAGTGAGTTAAAAAAAAGGGAACTCAAAATTCTAACAGCAGATCAACTCGTGGATTCGGAATAGTTTCTTACGTTTATGTTCTTACCATAGCAGCTAGAGACTCCTCTGTTCTTGTAAGTCTCTTGTATTCGTGATACAAGGAAAGTGTTGGGCGGGAATAGATATAAAAATATGTGACGTTCTTCTTTTTACTGGTATCTTGTTTTTCATCATGTCACTTGAAGTTAAATGTTGTGTTATTCTGGTTTATGATAAACATATAATTGAGTGTTGAATATATCAACCAACAAATTAATACCTACATACCAAAATCTTTCTACCGGTCTGCATTTTTTGGTCTGTTTTAAAACTGCTGCATACTTCATTTTGGAGTTTAGTATACCAATATGTTAGTATGCATTGTCTAGTGTGGAATGTATGGACCAACCACTCCAAGCCTTAATAAAACTAATGTTAAACCGTTTTCTAACTTATTGACCACACGCGGACAACAAGAATAATTTAATTAGAATTATTTACTAATAAAAGGAGTAGCTTAAGGCTCCTAAAGCCATCTACATCACCCAAAGTAAATCATCTTAGAAGAAGCTACGTCATCCATTTATGCTTCTCTAAAATAATTTGCTTCTTCAAATTCTACTATATGGTGTCACGTGTAACACCAGTCAACCCTTAACTAAACTCACACCAAACCTAGATTTAAACCAAGATAATCTAACTACTCCCAGTGAGTTTAGATTTCAGTTCTCTGGAACAACCTTCACACACACTTCACACCGACGAAAAAAGAAGTTTGATCACACAAGCACCAAACCGTAAAACTAAACCGCACACAAACACATAAAGCTTTCTAAGATTTATCTTTCTGCCTCAACTATCTTCCGTCTATAGGACGTGCCAACACCTCCTTATATATCCAACAAAACTTCCTAATCACCATATGAGAAGATTTCCAAATTACATAACAATTTTTTTTTCCTTTTTGTTATTTTTCTTTTTTTTGTAAAACTCTAATTAAATCAACCAATGAAATAGTAGTTTTCCGCTTTAATTCATCCTCAAACCGTCCTTCTATATTATCTTCTCAAACTTTCTAGAAACTTCACATGCACACAAACCAACAACAATCCTGTAACATTTCTTGTATCATACAAAAACTACTTTGTGGATTCAATATATCTTCAAAAGATTTGGAGAGGCAATTTATGGCATTCTAGCTTTATTTAAATATATATAGTTTATTATGTGCTTATTTTGGTCTGTATGATTTGGTCGTTAAATACTACTAAGTGTGTGCGAGACTTGCGGTACTCTATTTGGGTACAACTTATTTACATCAAGTCTTAGTTTAGTTAACGAGTGCCATTATATTTTAGATATAAAGTTCGCCTAGACTTCAGAATCCCAACTAAATCCACAAAGTTCATAACAACATAGCAGATAACTTTGCAGGCAGACACTTCAACATTTTCTTCGCTAGTTTATGATATTTGTAAGTCTTTCCGAGAACTTCAACTTCATTAGCTGTAGCACTTATCTTTGAGCTTAACTTTACAATTGTCTCATCTGGTGCCATTTTCAGATATTCAAATTATCTTAGTGATCTAGTTTATTCCTTTTACACTCGATGTACCTTCATGAGACGTTTTGGACTCTATGCTTGACTGGCTGACTTCCATCCTTAGATAAGTCGGAATTCATCCACACCACTGATAGCATTCATGGCTCTCGCCTTGAACACATAATAATTTAATCAATATTTTTATTTGTAATCTTTTGTGGGTTCGCGAACACATAAAATTTTAATACAATTTTCTTATATTTCATAGATTTAGAAATCGACTAAAAATATGACCTTTTAACCACATGATGAACGGGGTTTTTTGTAATGAAGGAAATGACCAAGGAATCCAAATGGTGGGGCTCGTGGACAATGTTTTTGTCGTCTTCAACGTAAAAAACTTTTGATACACTCCAAAAATACTTTGCAAGTGTAACGTCTTGTTCATTGTATGAGGAGTCATAGATTGATATCTTTGGAGGTTTGTCGATCGCGTGGGTATTTCAAACACTGAAATTTTTTTTTGGAAAACTTATTTTCAAACAGAAGAGTCTCTCTTATCGCGCAAAGTATCATAAACAGAGGAGTCTCTCTTAATTCTTTTTTTCTTGTGTTCTTAAATCTTTGAAGTTCTTTGGTTCTAGTTCTATAGTAGAGTTGTTCGTGGAATCATTTATCATAATATAATCGCATGTATTCCAGGTTATGGATTTGTTCATGTGTTCCGATTTTATAATTTATATGATAGATTAAATTGTTCATCATTTGTAATAGTGGTTGTCCAACAGAAAAAAAAAATGAAAAATCTAGAACCTTGTTGAATAAAAAGTAGAAAATATTACTTTCCATATCTCAAAAATGTCCTCTTAATTTTTTTTTTTTTATATATTTGTTCAATTGTAAAGCATGTTTTTGATGTTTTAAAAAATCTGAGAAAACAAAGAAGAGAAAAAAAATTTAGTGGCTTACAAAGCTTTTAAAAAAATAAAAGTTAAAAAAGTCTGATTGGCAAATTAATGGCTGTTAAAGCTTTCATTTTTTTTAAGTTTTAAAAGTGTTGTGCCAATCATGGCCTATATCATGTATTTAACAATTATAGTATACTAGATTTTAATCTGCGGTATACATCAAATTTGTTTTTAATAATTATTAAGAAAATATATGTTGTATTTTTCTGTTTGTTTTAATATATTTTGATTAATATATAGATTCTGTAATTCTAGATGAATTATATCTTTTGTGTTTAGTACCGTTTAGGATTGGCGTAATACCTCTCGTTAACTTATTTAATATTAGACTAACATATTTTGTGTATTTAAGTAGACTAACCCATAAAAAAAAATATTATCATATTTATGTAAACTCTAACCCGCACTATAATATAATCGGTAAAAATTTTAAAAAAAATTTGAAAGTTAAAAGTATATAAAATATTTAAATTATGAATACTAATTTCTTTGAAAATTATTTTAAGTATGTTTTTTTTGGATATTACAAATAATAACTTCAAATTTGAAGATATATTCAAATAACAAGAGTTTAATTGTGTAAATCTTACAAAGAAAATGTTACTTTACCATATCTACTTCAGAATTAATAATAGGGGATGTAGTTTTTTTATATAAGTTGTTATTTTTAAATTTGGCGTTTAATTTACCAAAAAATGATTGTGTTTTGAGATTTTGGATTTAGTTTTTTGATTTGTTGATTTTATGGCAGTGTATAATAAATTAAACGCTCATTTAAAAACAAACAAAAATTTTCATACTTTTTGCAACGTTTAATCAAGTGTAAATCGAGTTATATATATATACTAGATAAATACCCGCCCGATGTGCGGGTTTGAAGTTCTATAAATAACATTATTTATAAGTTTTATTTTTGCTATAATATACTGATTCATATTCATTTACAAATATTTTATGTATGTTACCATTAAAATCGTATTTTTTACACATAAATATATTGTTTGTTACAAATATATTTTTTACCACCACCTAGAAAATGTTTGCTATGTCTATATTAAACCAACTATTATATGTCTTTTTACTTTCACTTTTGCATAGTTATTTTAGTTACTAAAATTATTGGCTCAAAAAAATATTTCGAATAAAAAATATATTACATAGTATACTAATCAATGATGTAACATCAGAATAGTGTATGACCAACCATGGAGAGAATCTCGGCTCCGCCCTCTTCCCTCATGCAGAGAACCTTGCGTCTAATTTCCTCCATTATGGAGAGAACCTTGGCTCCACCTTGCTCCCTTGGGAAGATACCGTTGCGTCCAACCTCCTTCACCTTTCTCTTTTGAGAAGATAACCTTGCGTCCAACCTCCTCCACCATAGAGAGAATCTCGGCTCTGCCCTCCTCATGTGTAGAGAGAACATGTTAACGTCTTTTACCTATCTCAAAATGGCTTGCTCCGACAACCAATGAAACTAAATACCATTTTCTAACGTCATAACATCTTTTGATAGTAATCAATGTTAGATTTTATAATGTATTCGTGGAAGTGTCTTTGACACACTATGATGTAGCATTTGTCTCTGAAACGCCTCGACTGCCACCTTGCTTAGTGAGCCCCATGTACACTCTCAGTCCATGGGCCCACCTTCCTCAGTGGACCCCACGTCTACTTCTAGCCTACCCATATCCGACGACTGGTTTATTACGTACGAGAGGCTTTATATATTTACTCCTATAAATCACCATATGAACTTTTCAATATTTTGTCCTCACTCGCACAGTTCCGACAATCACTTCCCGAAAGGTCACTCATGTCGAAACTACTCCAGCTCAAACACGCTTAACTTTGGAGTTCTCTCAGAACCCTTGATATTAAAGATAAGTGCACTTTGGTGACATAGATGGCCAAACCAATTCTTTTAAACCTATTTGCAAACCATGGTGTCACAGTCTCCGAACTCCTATGGATCTATCAACAACAATTTATATTTTTCTAATCTATCTATCTATGTTTGTTGTAAGTTTGTATTTCACTAGCCTAATTTATCTAACCATTAGGTTGATGAGCTTCTATTGTTTATCTACTTTCGGGATTGAATGAATGGTAACAATTATGGTTGCACTAAAAGGGTCTATGACAACCAATCAAGGTTGTAAAAAATAGAAGAAAATTAATTTGACATAAATAAAATGTTTTTCCAATCTATCTATCTATGGTTGTTGTAAGTTTGTGTTTGATTAGCCTAATTTATCTAACCATTAGGTTGATGAGCTTCTACTATTTATCTACTTTCGGGATTGAATGAATGGTAACAATTATGATTGCACTAAAATGGTCTATGACAACCAATCAATGTTGTAAAAAAATAGAAGAAAATTAATTTGAAATAAATAAAGAAATAATAGAAAATTATAAGCAAGTTAATATATGAATTCTAAATAATTCAAAGGTGAAAATATAAATTAATTAAAACAATCTAAAAATACTAAATTAAATTTTAAAATACAGTATTGGAAAAAAGACGTATATATTAATCTTTTTTTTCGGGTCAAGATATTAATCTTATTTCAAGGAGAAAATAGAAGAAAATTTTGGTTCAAAAATAAGAATAATTTACATTTCTATTAAAAAAAGTTTACCAATTAACAAAGTTGAAAGCAATCTTTTTGAATAAATGATTTTGTTAGATGAAAAGTATGGAACAATCTATGTTTATATAAAAGTGAGTATTTACAAAATTTAGAATTAATAATTAACTGTATATTTTCCTTAATTTCATTTCTATTTTTTTGTAGAAATAATAACTTAAAATTAAATATAAGTAAATAATGTTATAATATTGAATTTTATGAAATATATCTATATATATATATATATAATCTCCTTATAATTACTTTAATAAAACTTTTAATTTTTATAATTTTTTTTGATAATTATATTTTTCTATTATTAATATTGTTTAAAACAAAATATTTTATTTTTGTTGTAATCTCAAATCCCTGCTATTAAATATTAACTTTTACACATGTCAAAATCTCAGATTAATATAAACTTGACATATGTCTAAATCTTGTTAATGGCTAACTTTCAAAACCCAAATTTATGTAATAAGATATATATATATATATATATATATATATATATATATATATAATTCTCAGTGTTATTCTACTTAAGTCTCTCCATTATTCTTTGCCATTAAAATATGCACTCAATACATACCAAATTTAAATTGTTACGGTCTTTGGATGTATTCCATGGATTTAAACCTCATTGTTATTGGTACGCACTCAATACTTTAAATCTCGAGAGAATTTTACTAACACGATAAACCTTTAAATTGATTTTACTATTACTTTGAACCGTTAAAATGATTTTATCAACACTTTAAACCTTAAAACTAATTTTCATTTTTTTACTGCCATAAAAATAACAAAATAATAATATCCATCAACGCGAAATAGTTAAACTATGTTGATTTAATTTAAATTTGAATTAGCTTTAGTTTTTATAAATAAATAAAAAGAGAAAAAAAGATAAATTTGTGTTCATCTTCATTGTAGGCAAAACTTTTATGACGATATTTTTCACATTATTAATCCTTTTAATAAATGTATCTCCACTCGATACTGATTCAAATTAATTGACTTCTCACTGGAAACCAATGAATCTTCTAAATATGTTGTTGTCTTCAATTTTACATTTGTCAAATGTTATAACCTTACCTGTGATTTTTTTTTTTTTTTTGATGTATTTTTAAACTTTTTCATCAATCATAATAAATAAGTAAATTAATTTAAATTAATTAAACAAGTATTTCAATCAAACCAGCATAATTTAAATTAATATATTTCATAAATCCACCAAAGAAAGAGACCTTTTAACTTTTAAGCACATGATAAACTAGGTTTTTGGCAATGATGAAAATAACATAATAATCCAAATGGTGGGGCTCGTGGATATATTCTCTCTTTGGTATTACTCGTAAAACCCATCCATTTGAATCACTCCAAAATATGTATGTAAGTGTAACGTCTTATTCACATGCATAAGTAAGGTAAGAATGGAACTATGGAAGTCCTTTAACCTAGCTAGTGGTCAAATGTTAAAATGTTTTTACACCAGATCTAGGGTTAAAGTCCTAAATAATGCAGTTCCTTATTAATAGTGTAAGAATAATCAAAAGTTTCAAAGTATTGGAGGTAGAGTCGTTCATCTTGGTCTCGAGAACTAGGACTAAAAATATAGAAAAGACACTTATTTTCTCCTACATTTGTTATATGTTTCAAGTTATTTCTAATTGACGTGTAATGTAGAGACTTGTAGTGATTCTTTACCAATTTACACAGGAGAGATATTAACATAATAAAACTACTATGTTAAACCGTTTTCTAACTTATTGACCACACGCGGACACCAAGAATAATTTAATTAGAATTATTTACTAATAAAAGGAGTAGCTTAAGGCTCCTAAAGCCATCTACATCACCCAAAGTAAATCATCTTAGAAGAAGCTACGTCATCCATTTATGCTTCTCTAAAATAATTTGCTTCTTCAAATTCTACTATATCGTGTCATGTGTAACGCCATTGAACCCTTAGCTAAACTCACACCCAACCTAGATTTAAACCAAGATAATCTAACTACTCCCAGTGAGTCTAGACTTCAGTTCTCTGGAACAACCTTCACACACACTTCACACCGACAAAAAAAGAAGCTTGATCACACAAGCACCAAACCGTAAAACTAAACCGCACACAAACACAACAAGCTTTCTAAGATTTATCTTTATGTCTCCACTATCTTCCGTCTATAGGACGTGCCAACACCTCCTTATATATCCAACAAAACTTCCTAATCACCATACGAGAAGATTTTCAAATTACATAACAATTTTTTTTTCCTTTTTGTTATTTTTTTTTTTCTTGTAAAACTCTAATTTAATCAACCAATAAAATAGTAGTTTTCCGCTTTAATTCATCCTCAAACCGTCCTTCTATATTATCTTCTCAAACTTTCTAGAAACTTCACATGCACACAAACCAACAACAATCCTGTAACATTTCTTGTATCATACAAAAACTACTTTGTGGATTCAATATATCTTCAAAAGATTTGGAGAGGCAATTTATGGCATTCTAGCTTTATTTAAATATATATAGTTTATTATGTGCTTATTTTGGTCTGTATGATTTGGTCGTTAAATACTACTAAGTGTGTGTGAGACTTGCGGTACTCTATTTGGGTACAACTTATTTACATCAAGTCTTAGTTTAGTTAACGAGTGCCATTATATTTTAGATATAAAGTTCGCCTAGACTTCAGAATCCCAACTAAATCCACAAAGTTCATAACAACATAGCAGATAACTTTGCAGGCAGACACTTCAACATTTTCTTCGCTAGTTTATGATATTTGTAAGTCTTTCCGAGAACTTCAACTTCATTAGCTGTAGCACTTATCTTTGAGCTTAACTTTACAATTGTCTCATCTGGTGCCATTTTCAGATATTCAAATTATCTTAGTGATCTAGTTTATTCCTTTTACACTCGATGTACCTTCATGAGACGTTTTGGACTCTATGCTTGACTGGCTGACTTCCATCCTTAGATAAGTCGGAATTCATCCACACCACTGATAGCATTCATGGCTCTCGCCTTGAACACATAATAATTTAATCAATATTTTTATTTGTAATCTTTTGTGGGTTCGCGAACACATAAAATTTTAATACAATTTTCTTATATTTCATAGATTTAGAAATCGACTAAAAATATGACCTTTTAACCACATGATGAACGGGGTTTTTTGTAATGAAGGAAATGACCAAGGAATCCAAATGGTGGGGCTCGTGGACAATGTTTTTGTCGTCTTCAACGTAAAAAACTTTTGATACACTCCAAAAATACTTTGCAAGTGTAACGTCTTGTTCATTGTATGAGGAGTCATAGATTGATATCTTTGGTCTTCATTTAGATATCAATCTATGGAGGTTTGTCGATCGCGTGGGTATTTCAAACACTGAAATTTTTTTTTGGAAAACTTATTTTCAAACAGAGGAGTCTCTCTTATCGCGCAAAGTATCATAAACAGAGGAGTCTCTCTTAATTCTTTTTTTCTTGTGTTCTTAAATCTTTGAAGTTCTTTGGTTCTAGTTCTATAGTAGAGTTGTTCGTGGAATCATTTATCATAATATAATCGCATGTATTCCAGGTTATGGATTTGTTCATGTGTTCCGATTTTATAATTTATATGATAGATTAAATTGTTCATCATTTGTAATAGTGGTTGTCCAACAGAAAAAAAAAATGAAAAATCTAGAACCTTGTTGAATAAAAAGTAGAAAATATTACTTTCCATATCTCAAAAATGTCCTCTTAAAAAACATTCCCGTTAACCTACATTAGATAGAATAACTAAAAGATATTCTCTAAAATGTGACATTCGTTTTATTTTGGTAGGGTATACTGTGTTTTTTATCATGCCACTTGAATTCTGTTTTGTGATAAAAATATAATTGAATGTTAAATTTTTCTTTTATATATTAAAATTTTAAATTTAATCATGTTAAGTTCGATGATAACTTTTGAAATAATATGAAAAAACAAGGAGTGTGAAAGAATAAAAAATTGCAATATTTACAATAAACAATGTCATTGTGGTTGAAATAACCAATATCCGTAAGTACCTTTCTCAAATATTTGATTTTGATGGTAAGTATAGATAATCCCAATCTATGTAAGTGTCTTTCTCATTTCTTTAAAATGATACATTAAATGTTTAATTTTTAACGTAGATTTTTTGTTAAAGTAAGTTTATCCTTGTTGTCCCTACTTTAACAAAAAAAAATGGGTAAACTTAGAATAGAAATAAAAGTGACAGTCAACGGCTGACTTATGAAGGAATAAAGCGGGTCACCTAACCTGAGTAAACCAATTAAATAGTTGTTTTTGCGTGTAATTTTACAAAGGTTCAGTAGCAGAGATGGTAAATTCTATAATGTTGACCTGCCCAAACCCGAGTTTGAAACACTTAGATAACACAAATAAGTTTTTTGTTCTGTAAGTGACCTCCCTAAATTTGATTCATGGGTCCGCCACTGGTGACAGTTGTAGCTTGTTACAATGTTTAAGGTTAAACGTAGCTAACATGATGCCAAACCTTTTGTTTATAAAAGAAAAGAATGTTCTTTAAGATTATACACTTACTCGTCAAACACACAGAAATTAAAACATGTCGATTCAAATAGGCTCGTCGATCCCTTTAGTGGTCGAGAAGAGGGTCACCGAAATGGTGAAACCCTCAAAACACATACCTCAACAAACTCTTTCCCTTTCAACACTTGACAATGATTCTTACAATGACGTCATTTACAAGTTATGTTACGTTTTCAATGCCAAGAACGTTGTTGATGATGATGATGATGATGCAAGCGCCGAATCTCTGCTTAGGGAGGCTTTGTCCGATCTTCTTGTGTATTACTATCCACTGTCAGGGAGTTTGAAGCGGCAGGAGACTGACAGGAAGCTTCAATTGAGCTGTGGTGGCGACGAAGGTGGTGTGCCTTTCACGGTGGCTACTTCTGAAAATGTGGAGCTCTCTTCTTTGAATAATCTGGAGAACATTGACTCAGACACGGCCTTGAAGTTCTTGCCTGAACTTCACGTGGAGAACGATGGTTATCGACCTTTTGCTTTGCAGGTACACGAATTATTCGGTTTTTTTCGTTTTGGTTATCCTTGGTTTTAAATGAAAACTAATTTTTCTATCTTATTTATTGTTTAGCTTAATTTCGGATTCAGTTTTTCAGTTTTTTTTTTTAATTTAAAAACCACTTGAACCGTAAATAAAATATGGTTTGGTTTTCGGATCATTTAATTTTTCTCAGTTATTTCGAACATTACATCTATTAAAAATTATAAATAAATAGAATTATACTTATTTATGTATCTTAAATCGGGTCAGCATTAAAAAAAAAAACAAGAATCATATAATACATAATTTGTAAACCTCTTAAAATATATGAACTTCAAGTGTAAAAAATAATTGCTAAGTTATTTATAAATCAACTGAAAATAAGCATGTTAATCAGATCACATGCATTTTAAAAAAAAAATATTCCAGGTTTAATTGTCTTGACTACATAATTTTGTAGGTAATTTTTTTTTTTTTTTGAAAAGAGTTTCTCTAAAACAGCGTAATTAATGATATGACCAAACGTTTCTCACATCAATTTTAGATGTATATTAATATATTCATATACCCCCCCCCCCCCCCCCCCC
>NC_025700.1:23246793-23259153 GCF_000633955.1 Camelina sativa | reverse complement strand
CCTATAAATAAACAATAGTGACCTTTCTTTTTGGTATGAAATAGTTAAATATGTGAAATTGAAATGAAGAAGAACAACCTTATTGATAAAATGACAGGTAACCAAATTTGGGTGTGGAGGATTCGTGTTAGGCATGGCCATGTCACATGCAATGTGCGATGGATATGGAGAAGGTCATATCATGTGTGCCTTAACGGAATTGGCCGGCGGTAAGAAGAAACCAGCGTTGACGCCGGTTTGGGAAAGAGAAAGACTTGTGGGGAAGCCGGAAGACGATGATCAACCTCCGTTTCTTCCCGACGGCGAGACAGCCGCTTCGCCCTACTTACCAACGGATGATTGGGTATGTGAGAACAAAACAAAGATCATCACGTGACGTCGTCTATTCCCCACATTATTTTTTTGAATCTAAAATAATATTTTCATTCTATCCTTGTCTATAAATGTTTTTAGGTAACTGAAAAAATAAATATTAGAGCTGATAGCATAAAAAGATTGAAAGAAGTTACATTGAAAGAGCACGACTTCTCCAATGACACAATCACTACTTTCGAAGTTATAGGAGCTTATTTGTGGAAGTCAAGAGTTAAAGCTCTCAATTTGGATCGAGATGGAGTCACTGTTTTGGGTTTATCAGTAGGAATCCGCGACGTTGTGGATCCACCTTTGCCCGATGGATACTACGGTAATGCATATATCGATATGTACGTGCCATTAACTGCAAGAGAAGTGGAAGAATCTCCGATCTCAGATATCGTAAATCTCATAAAAGAAGCCAAGAGAAAGGCCTGCGATCAAGATTATCTCCAAGAAGAGCTTGCAAACACTGAAAAAATCATTAAGATGAATTTAACGATCAAAGGAAAAAAAGATGGGTTGTTTTGTTTGACGGATTGGAGGAATATCGGGATCTTTGGATCAATGGATTTTGGATGGAATGAGCCGGTGAATGTTGTCCCAGTGGTCCCACCGGAGACAGCTAGGATGGTTAATATGTTCATGCGACCATCTAGGTTGGAACCGGCCCATATGGTTGGAGGGGTTCAGATTGTGGTTACATTGCCAAGAATTGCAATGGTTAAGTTCAAGGAGGAGATGAAAGCTTTAGAGTAAAGCTTATTTTTATCTTTTATTGTGTTCAAAAATCATAAAAGAATATAACTGAATAAATTGAAAATACAAAGTGTGCACATTTATTGTTTTTAACATTCTTAATTTAATTCTAGTTAGTTACTTTAAGAATGATAATAAAACTTATTACAAGATGGAAAAATAGAGAATGCAGTTTTCTTTTTTGTTAACATCATACAAATGGTGACAAAGTTTTTGATTGTGCAGGAAAAGCAATTTATAGTTCGATAAGATTTAATTGTGGTACATGCAGGAGAAATATAATTGTGGGACAACTGCAGATAATACGAAATAAGAGGTACAAAATAATATTTGATTGGTGGTATGAGTTTGGAAAGTTCTTCAAAAGTGGTATGTACTGTGAAGTTCTGAATCTATCCTGAAAATGTGTTTTCCTTGTCTTTAATTTGGACCTTTTTGTCTTAAAACCTTTAAAACCTTCTTGAAACGTAAAATACTTGATAATAGACATTTAAACCTTGAAATCATACCAAACTCTTTCTAAATGCATAATAAAACTATAGCTAAAATGGGTCAAAATACGATGATATCATCCATCTTGCCTTTGGTTTAGAAATCTTTGTTCCACCATCAATCTACTTATATTGAGCATTCTAACCATCTTCTACCGATGTCCATGCATCTTCACCTTTCCCTATGACGATCTGTGTCATACGAACTTTTTCAGTATTCATATCTCTTGGTATCAACTATCAAGTATGATGTTCTTGCTTGTATAGTATCATAAGTAGTTGGTTCCATAATTTAGGATATAATATGTTCAGAGACGCTTGCTTTAATATCAGTTGAAGTAATTGGAACACAAGAACTACTATAGAAATAAAAGCATCAATAGCCAACCTAAACTTTATTAAAAATTTCCCCAAACAATGTCTCTGTAGTATGATCATTGTTACACAAAATCTCGTATGCCCTTGAACCAATTCCTAATCTACCCAACTTACACACATATAAAACAACACCTACGAACTCCCTTTTATTCACTCACCAACAAATCCTCTCAAAAACTTTTTTATTTTCTGTTTGATAAAACCCACACTTTTTCTTCACTCAAATGTGTTACCCTAATAAGAGTGTTTCCTTTCATCTACATAGTGTTGTCTTTGTTCTCATCTCTTCCCTTTATTCAGCATACACTAGAAAGCTCCACATCATCATGTCTTTGTTCTCATCTCTTCCCTTTGTTCTCATCTCTTCCCTTTTAGTTGACACTTTAATTTTTCGCATGCGTTTCCTAGTGCCAAACAAGCTCCCTCTCATTGTGCTCAATGTGCTGCTTTGTTTCCAATGTGTCATGCTGTCACTTGCAACCTCACAAATCTCCCGCTTCTTCTGAAGTCCTTCATACTCAGCTATGTTGTTCTTCCAAAATTTCTGTTTCTTCATAACCATCACTTAAAATCACTTATGACTTTAAAAAAATAAAATATCCTTCTTTAAAAAACAATTACTACTAATAAAAAGGGACAATTTGAGCAAATAAGAGCTTTCTAATATTATGCCACATCAGTAAACAAAAAATACCCTATTTTCGACGATGCCAACTCATACGAAAACATTCGTCTCTTCCCATCCTAAACCTTAATAAAATAGAGAGTTTCATTCTTAAAACTAATCTCTCGAATCCAACAAATAAACGTCAGAAGCAAATTTCCCTGTTAAGATTGCGTATATTTATGACGTCGTCGTCTTTTGAAACACTAAATCGATTTGATGTTGCAGGCAGTACATTGTATCAAGATTTTGGAATAGAAGGGTGTTCTGAACGATTCCTCTTTTGTGAAATATTGAGGATTATGAAAGCCACATGGAGAAAAAAACTAAATCAAAAGAAGCATGCATCTCCGCTGTTCTCCTATAGATGGTAACATTGTGACTTTTCAAAATAATGGATTTCTCGATTTTTGTAACTATGTGGGATTTGATATCTTAATTTGCTAAAAAGTTTAAATGAGAATAAAGTTGCATTCGATACAAACAGGATTTTAGCACAAAGGAAACATGGGAATTCATTTACTCGGGTCTCAAAACACCCAAAACTTTGGGCAAGCGGGATATGGTTCTCCCAAGCCACACCCAAAATACTCATTTATGGTCTGTCTGGCTAGCTACGCTCAACCGTTTGACTACAGGAGACCGAATGCAGACTTGGCAAACAAGGGTAGACGCCTCATGTGCTCTCTGTCATGATCTGCACCCAAAATACTCATTTATGGACCATCTTTTTTTTTCCAATGCTCATACTCGATGGAAATTTGGACAGGTCTAACTTCAAAGCTCTTGACGACCAACTTCTCTGCAGATTGGGAGACTATTATAGATCTCCTCACGAAGAACTCCTGCGATATGTATTTCAGATTGTGGAAGGAACGAAACAACAGGCTACATGGGGAACCACCGGTGCACCCTCCTCTGTTCATCAAACGGCTAGATCGACAGATTAGAAATAAGCTCCTCTCCATTCAAGACAGAGGTCGTTTCGATGGATGGCTAGCTTCGCGATGAGATAACTCAGGTTATTTCATTTGATTTTGCTCTTACCATACTATATTTTTTCTCTAGCTTAGCAACACTTATTTTTTTCCGAATAAATTTGACATTTTATTCAAAAAATAAATAAATAAATAAAGTTGCATTGGCTTCTGATTCAAACCCAAATATTACTCAATTTTTATTGTAAGGCAAGGCTATAATAGGATTGTCTCACTATATTTGTTTTCAGAGGAAGATACAGTTGAAAAATCTTGATGTTTTACTATTGATCTACATTGACAGAGTTTAAACAACTTAAGAGATTGTATCCAAAGAGAATCATATGTTTGAACTTTGAAGTAACTCTCCACAATCTCAAGTTTCAGGTCTTCAGGAGTACGTGATGATGGAAAGACATATATTTGCAGATGGTTGGTAACAAGATCACGTTCTTATGATCGATGGTCATTTCAACTATGATATCATGTTCCACTACAAGGTTAAAAAGGTCCGGCTTATATATAGGACATGGTTCAATACTGGCACCCCGAAGAGTCTTCAGGTTCTCTGAGACTGTCAAGACTTCAAAAATTAAAAGGAAAGGTGATGAATTTGGCAGCTGCTATTTTCTTGCTTCTGAATTTGATAACACATTGCTTTTCGGGGTTTGTATAGTATGTAGCAGGAGAAATTTTGTGACAAAAAATAATCGGAGTTAAGGAACCCTCTTTCTAACCTATTGAAGTTTTCTGGGTTACACTTTTGTTGATTGTGGCTGCATAGGGTGAAGTTGATTAATCTAGGGTGAGGGACTTCAGTTCATGTGTTTAAGTTGCACCAGCTTCATAGGGTGAAGCTCAAGAGAGATGTTATTTGAAAACCATTAACAATAACAAGTTTTTCAACACTTAAACTTAGCTTATACTTCTTCTGTTTCATGCAAATTGATGTTTAGAAGCTTTTACACATTTTAAGAAAACAATGATTACTGAGTTTAAATATATTTTTTTCTTTGACTAAAGAGATATTATTTAATTTTAAACCAATAACAATTCAAAATTTAAAATATTTTCAATGATTACTTTTTGAAGTTTACAAAACATCAATCTTTGTGGGACAAAAAAATATCCTAAAACATCAATTTTTATGAGACAGAGGGAGTATTGATTAATCTTTTTCTAGGCAAAAAAAAATAATATATAATTAGTGTTGTTTAGAAATCATATTTGATAAATATTCAATACGTTTGTTTCTCTAAAACTCATTTCCACAAAGTCATCTTTATTATATTTGTCTTCATTATATGTTTAAATCTCAAACGTCCTCTAACTTTAATTGATGAATATGCATCAGACGGCAGTGGAAAGAGTAGTTCGAATAATAACACCACCTCATACAATACAACTTAAGTGGTCTTCATACAAAATATCACTTAAGACAGCTTAGCTATTGGTTGATTACAATGGAAGTAACTAGTCCGGCTGCTTCTCAGTTACAAACTTACAATACTGATCATCTTAAGGTGGTTCTCTCAGGGAGTTCCGTCGCCCTTTGGCTCACATGATTTGGGTAACAAATATTTATTTTAGCTATTACTCTTCGGAAGTTAAAACCAAAAATGCTTTTTCCAACATTTATGTTTTTTGGCGGTTCCTTTACCTAAGAATTACCGCTCTTGGAAATAGAGCAATTTAATAGATTACAAGGTTTTGGGGGAAATAATATATCTCAAAGAGTGAAGTACATTCTTTGGGTCATAAAAAAGTTTTACTCTTCATACTTCATTACTCATCTCATCTTTCTCTCTATATAGGCTCAAGTAGAACTATATATAACTAATTATGATTTTGATGGTATACAGAAAATTAAAGGTTTTGAGTGATCTGTAACTCTATTCTACAACCAAGGAAAAAAAAATGGGAAAGGCAAGATGCAAGCCACACTTTACCGATAAGAATAGAAGGTGATGGATGTGCGGGAGAAGTAAACCATTGAAGTAAAAAATAAAAACTTGAGGCATAAGAAGAAACTAAGCCATGATATATAGAGAAAATGTTCACATATTTTCCAAGTAGGCTACAAGAATTACACGTCCAAAGAAGTAGCTCAAGGTTATGAGCATGGCAGATAATGAACTAAGTATATATGCCAGTAAAAGTAGTAAGAACAAAAAAAAATGATCTACACTGCTTTATATATTAAAAAAAACAACCATCTCTTCCGTTAAGGTCGTTAATAAGAGACAGATGTCATTATCATCTGAGAGTATTAAGAGTAAGAGCTAATCATCAAAGATTATTAAGTATTGGTGTGTTCTATGAGATTCAGTCATAAAAAATTGAGCATAATTTCAATACATATTTTATTTCTTTAGCTAAATTACATTTTTACACTTTACTGAGTGAAATTCGTAAGCTAAATCACCATACATTTTAGATATAATATTATTTTTAAAAAAGTTTATAAAACAAAATAATAATTTATAAACTTAACGGCATGTTAGCACGGAGTAACCCCTACTTAAATTAAAACTATTTTAACATTCAAGGGCAGCTCCCTCCCGCTAACCCCTCTCCTTCGAGATCCGCCCGTGACCTACAATGCTTACATTATTCATGTCTAATATAACCTTTGAAACTAAGTTTAATAATTTTGGTATAACATATGCATTTGAATCTAAACTAAAGATCCGAGTGTTTCATCATTTTTCTCAGTTTCTCTTCTTTGAAGTAATTAAAACAATTTTACCCCAAGCCAAATGCTATTGTTTGAACTTTGAAACCTTTTTTCGCAAAAAGGAAAGAAAAATAATTATCTTAACCTTTTTTTATAAGATAATTTTTGTAACATTTTTCAAAAATACTTAAGTATCTCTTTCATCTATCCATTTAATTTCAAAAATACTCTTATTAAATCAGAAAATTTTTAAATGGTTTATAAGGTCTATAACATACTTAATTATGGATGGTAACTACTACTCAGAGAGTCGACCAAAATATTAATAAAGTTTTATAAGTTTTTTAAAAATTTTTAAAAAGATTCTAAAAGGTTTTCAAAGATTTTAAAAATATTTTGAAAGATTTCAGAAGATTTTTAAAAAGTATTAAAAGGTTTCTAAGAAGAATTTATACGCTATTTATATAGTAATTATAGATTTTTACACATATATATAGAAAGCTAATTTATGTATATTTTTATAAGTTTACATACATACATGTGTGAGTAAATATTAGTTTTTAGTAGTATTTCTAATAATTTTTTAAACAGAAAGTATATTTGAAAAGTGATGTTAAAAATATATTTTTGAAATTCCCCATTATAAATCGACCAAAAAACAAAAATATTTTAATCACATGATAAATGGGGTTTATGCTAACGAAGGAAATGACAAAGGAATCCAAATGGTGGGACTCGTGGACAGTGTTTCTGTCGTCTTCAACGTAATAAAAACCATTTGAATCACTCCAAAAGTTCTTTGTACGTGACTACGTGTAACGTCTTGTCGAAATGGTAAAGGCATATCCTTGAAATAGTGAAATGCACATATACATTTATTTGGGAACATCCATTGTATGTCTCTTGAAGGCTTGTAAGGTCGGTAGCTGTATTTAGAATAGAAAAATCCTCGAAAAAATATATAAAAAGACACTTATTTTCTCCTACATGTGTTATATGTTTCAAGTTATTTCTAATTGACGTGTAATGTAGAGACTTGTAGTGATTCTTTACCAATTTACATAGGAGAGATAATAACTATGGACGAGCTGCATCTATTGAATGTCTTTCGCCACCAATATAGAATTATTAGTCGAGAGGTTAACCCATTAAAAATAAAGATACTTTCACCAAAAGATAACAAACCTATAAATAAATAACTTATTATGTCGTTTGACGAACTCCAACACTTTAGTCTGCTAACGAGGGGTTCTGGGAGCCTAATACATTACTCAACTTCCGTGATTTATCCGCTATGCAAAATCACAAGCATGACTGCATGACCATCTACTAGTGAAAGACATCAGCTTAGTTTCTTAATCGTATAGTAATATTCACCAAAAGCTTTAATTAAAAGGAAAAGAAAAGAAAAAACTTTTTTTGGTATGTCTAGATTTTGGTCCCAATTGGTAACGCCTGTTACTTATGTCTGTAAAAACTTTAACTTTAAAATTTTAGTGATAGAGAATTTAGTTGTAATTTCGTTCAAAAAAAAGAAAAAAGAATTTGGTTGTACATGCTCTGACTGTAAAAACTTTAACAGTTAAAATTCGATTGGTAACAAACACTTTTAAACATGTAGTTGTTACTTTATTATTAAAATATATTGAAATAATGATACTAATGATGATAATGAAAATAAAATAATTATTATTGAAATGGATCTTAAAAAAAGAATAATTAATTTATTAAAATAAAATATGTAAAATATAGATATAAACTTGTGGAGAGATTTTAAATATAATGGGAGGATTCTTTTTATATATATTTGTTCAATTGTAAAGCATGTTTTTGATGTTTTAAAAAATCTGAGAAAACAAAGAAGAGAAAAAAAAATAAGTGGCTTACAAAGCTATAAAAAAAATAAAAGTTAAAAAAGTCTGATTGGCAAATTAATGGCTGTTAAAGCTTTCATATTTTTTTTAAGTTTTAAAAGTGTTGTGCCAATCATGGCCTTTATCATGTATTTAACAATTATAGTATACTAGATTTTAATCTGCGGTATACATCAAATTTGTTTTTAATAATTATTAAGAAAATATATGTTGTATTTTTGTGTTTGTTTTAATATATTTTGATTCATATATAGATTCTGTAATTCTAGATGAATTATATCTTTTGTGTTTAGTACCGTTTAGGATTGGTGTAATACCTCTCGTTAACTTATTTGATATTAGACTAACATATTTTGTGTATTTAAGTAGACTAACCCGTAAAAAATTATATTATCATATTTATGTAAACTCTAACCCGCACTATAATATGATCGGTAAAAATTTTAAAAAAATTTTGAAAGTTAAAAGTATATAAAATATTTAAATTATGAATACTAATTTCTTTGAAAATTATTTTAAGTATGTTTTTTTTGGATATTACAAATAATAACTTCAAATTTGAAGATATATTCAAATAACAAGAGTTTAATTGTGTAAATCTTACAAAGAAAATTTTACTTTACCATATCTACTTCCGTATTAATAATAGGGGATGTAGTTTTTTATATAAGTTGTTATTTTTAAATTTGGCGTTTAATTTACCAAAAAATGATTGTGTTTTGAGATTTTGGATTTATTGTTTTTATTTGTTGTTTTGTAATTTGTTTCATAATTATATTTTTCTATTATTAATATTGTTTAAAACAAAATATTTTGTTCTTGTTGTAATCTCAAATCCCTGATATTAAATATTAACTTTTACACATGTCAAAATCTCAAATTAATATAAATTTGACATATGTCTAAATCTTGTTAATGGCTAACTTTCAAAACCCAAATTTATATAATAAGATATATATAATTCTCATTGTTATTCTACTTAAGTCTCTCCATTATTCTTTGCCATTAAAATATGCACTCAATACATACCAAATTTAAATTGTTACGGTCTTTGGATGTATTCCATGGATTTAAACCTCATTGTTATTGGTACGCACTCAATACTTTAAATCTCGAGAGAATTTTACTAACACGATAAATCTTTAAATTGATTTTACTATTACTTTGAACCGTTAAAATGATTTTATCAACACTTTAAACCTTAAAACTAATTTTCATTTTTTTACTGCCATAAAAATAACAAAATAATAATATCCATCAACGCGAAATAGTTAAACTATGTTGATTTAATTTAAATTTGAATTAGCTTTAGTTTTTATAAATAAATAAAAAGAGAAAAAAGATAAATTTGTGTTCATCTTCATTGTAGGCAAAACTTTTATGACGATATTTTTCACATTATTAATCCTTTTAATAAATGTATCTCCACTGGATTCTGATTCAAATTAATTGACTTCTCACTGGAAACCAATGAATCTTCTAAATATGTTGTTGTCTTCAATTTTACATTTGTCAAATGTTATAACCTTACCTGTGATTTTTTTTTTTTTTTTTTTGATGTATTTTTAAACTTTTTCATCAATCATAATAAATAAGTAAATTAATTTAAATTAATTAAACAAGTATTTCAATCAAACCAGCATAATTTAAATTAATATATTTCATAAATCCACCAAAGAAAGAGACCTTTTAACTTTTAAGCACATGATAAACTAGGTTTTTGGCAATGATGAAAATAACATAATAATCCAAATGGTGGGGCTCGTGGATATATTCTCTCTTTGGTATTACTCGTAAAACCCATCCATTTGAATCACTCCAAAATATGTATGTAAGTGTAACGTCTTATTCACATGCATAAGTAAGGTAAGAATGGAACTATGGAAGTCCTTTAACCTAGCTAGTGGTCAAATGTTAAAATGTTTTTACACCAGATCTAGGGTTAAAGTCCTAAATAATGCAGTTCCTTATTAATAGTGTAAGAATAATCAAAAGTTTCAAAGTATTGGAGGTAGAGTCGTTCATCTTGGTCTCGAGAATTAGGACTAAAACTGTCTATCTTGGTATGGCAAAGGTAAGAATCGTAAGTAGAAATATATA
The DNA here is from genome assembly GCF_000633955.1 of Camelina sativa. Classification (NCBI taxonomy): domain Eukaryota; kingdom Viridiplantae; phylum Streptophyta; class Magnoliopsida; order Brassicales; family Brassicaceae; genus Camelina; species Camelina sativa. The sequence continues at coordinate 23,248,879 of NC_025700.1, read as the reverse complement.
AATCTTGTGAGGAGAGGTTTTGTTCGTGGAGTCATTTATCATAATCAAAATGCATTGCAGGTTATAGATTTGTTCATGTGTTCCAATTTTATCATGTATATATGATAGATTAGTTGTTCATTCACTATAGTAATAGCGTTTGATAAAAAAGAGAATACAATTTGAAATTTGTGCAAAAGAAAAAAAAAAAAATATATATATATATATATATCTAGAACCTTGAGAAAAAGTCTAATTTTTTTTTTTTGAATAAAAAGTATAAAATATTACTCTCCATTTCTCAAAAAAAAATCCCCTTTAAAAACAATCCCGTTCAAACTGCATTGGAAAGAATAATTAAAAGATATTCCAAAATCTAGATACCATGACGTTCTCTATAAAAGGCGAGGGTTATACTCTTTAAGGCATCAAAAATACTTAAGACATGCCAGTCCAAATAAGCTCATCGATCCCTTTAGTGGTCGAAAAAAAACTCACCCAAATGGTGAAACCCTCAGAACACATACCTCCTCAAACCCTTTCTCTTTCAACACTTGACAATGATCCAGACAATGAGGTCATTTACAAGACTATTTACGTTTTCAAAGAAAAGAAAGCTCTTGACGATGCTGACCGGCCGGAAACTTTGCTTAAGGAGGCTTTATCCGATCTTCTTGTGTGTTATTATCCACTCTCAGGGATTTTGAAGCGGTGGGAAAGTGATAGAAAGCTTCAATTGACCTGTGGGGGCGATGAAGGCGGTGTGGCATTCACGGTGGCTACTACAAATGTGGAACTGTCTTCCTTGAAGTATTTAGATAACATTGACTCAGATACGGCCTTGAAGTTCTTGCCTCATGAGCTCCAAGTGGAGGATGGTTATCGACCTTTTGCTTTGCAGGTACACAACCCTTTGATGTTCCATTATATAAGTACGAAATTAAGTTAAATGTCATGTTTAAACCTTAACACTTCGGTTATAAGACCAAACACTATTAACATCAGTTTAATAGTAGTAATAAACGATTAATGTTGTGAAAATAACAATGATAATGATCACAGGTGACCAAATTTAGGTGTGGAGGATTCACCCTAGGGATAGCGATGTCGCATGCAATGTGTGATGGATATGGACTAGGTCATACCATGTGTGCCTTGGCGGAGTTGGTTGGCGGGAAAAAGAAGCTGAGGGTGACGCCCGTTTGGGAAAGAGAAAGACTCGTGGGAAAGCCGAGAGAAGATGATCAACCTCCCTTTGTTCCTGTCTACACGGCAGTTTCGCCCTACTTACCTACGGATGATTGGGTAATATTATTAGATTGGGCTCAAGTTAATTGAGAAACAGACAAGAAACCAAGTACATAGGAATTGGGTTGTGAGGATTTTTCTTGATATTTTCATGTTTCTTTTTCTCACAAATTATAAGTTTAGTAGAAAAAGAAACAAAATACAAGGTACTCGCCAGAATCACACGATTTTTGCATATATTAATATAAGAAATCAGTACTACATATATATATATATATATTAGTAAATTAAGTTGCTAAAAATATAATTATTTTTATGACAAAAAAAATTATTTTGGATAAAACTGTTTATCAAAATTAGTTTTTATGAAAACCAGATACTTCAGTTTATTTTTAGGCTTTTAGCTACTTTTTATCTAACATATTTTTTTTGTTCCATGTTTATAATTGTAATCAGGTAACTGAAAATATAAATATTAGTGCGGAGAGCATAAGAAGGTTGAAAGAAGCTACATTGCGAGAATACGACTTCTCTAACGAGGCACCAACTACTTTTGAAGTTATCGGTGCTTATTTGTGGAAATCAAGAGTTAAAGCTCTGAGTTTAAATCAAGATGGTGTCACAGTGTTAGGTTTACCTGTGGGAATTCGAAAAGTCGTGGATCCGCCTTTACCCGATGGGTACTATGGGAATGCATACATTGATATGTATGTGCCATTAACCACAAGGGAAGTGGGAGAATTTATGATCTCAGACATCGTGAAACTCATAAAAAAGGTGAAGAAAAAAGCTCACGATAAAGATTATCTTCAAGAAGAGCTTTCAAACACTGAAGATATCATTAAGATGAATTTAACGA
>NC_025700.1:23234920-23245734 GCF_000633955.1 Camelina sativa | reverse complement strand
AAAAGGTGAAGAAAAAAGCTCACGATAAAGATTATCTTCAAGAAGAGCTTTCAAACACTGAAGATATCATTAAGATGAATTTAACGAACAAAGACAAAAAAGATGGGTTGTTTTTTTTGACGGATTTGAGGAATGTTGGGATTTTTGGATCTATGGATTTCGGATGGAATGAACCGGTGAATATCGTCCAAGTGGTCCCGCCAGAAACAGCTAGGACAATTGGTATGTTCATGCGACCGTCGAGATTGGAACCAGCGATGGTTGGAGGAGTTCAAATTATGATTACGTTGCCAAAAGCTGCAATGGCTAAGTTCAAGGAAGAGATTAATGCTCTAGCTAAAGTATAAATAGTCTTTCTTTTGTATGTGGTAATCTGAATAATAAAATAAAATCAATAAATAATAATCTCTAATGCTCCAGATCCCGAAAGAAAACTAAACCCTACTAGTTCGTAATCGGAGAACCCAAATACAATTATTTAACTACCTTAAGGATGCTAAATTTTCTCAACAAGAAAACGTCAAAATCCAAAAAAATCGATGAATTCAAAAGGAGAAAAAAGAAGAAAACTAAACCTTAATAGATAGTAAATGGAGAACCCAAATATTGTTTATGACATTTCGTCCAAAAAATAAAACACATAACATAGAAGAAGAAAGCTTCGAGCTTGGGCTGAAAACGAAGAAGAGAATGACGTCACCGAATGAAGGGTAGAACTGACTTTTACACAAAAGCAACAATGCCTGTTTTCGTAAGAAATCTGGAAAGTGCTTAAATCAGAACACATTGCTAAGACAAATGCCTTTTTTTTAATTAACTCAAGATTAAATAGACTTCTTACATATGTAAGAGATTTTTTTTTTTTTTTTTGATAACTCAGCTATTGGGGCCGAAAAAACCATGTTAAATTTCGAATTCTCGTGGCCAATACTACTTGAACTTAACCATTGGACTAAAACGACTTGGTTTAAGAGATCTATTTATCTTACTATCAAAAGAGAAAACTATTTATTTCAAGACAATTTGTTTTGTTAATAACTTGTTTAAATATAGTGTTTTTCTACTAGATCTAATGGCCTAGTTAACCCCATAAAAGGAAGAGGAGTCAAACTCAAAATTCGAAAGAGCTGATGGTCATGGTCTAGATAATTGCTAATTTTAGTGTCATATTTGAGACAATATCAGTATCGAATCGGAGACATGGTGGAGAAGCAAGATAGATGGGACCGCAGACGTGTGAGATTGATTAATTGAGGAAGTAAAACTTACGAATCTCAAATTCCATGAGTAGTTTACCCACCAGTCTCAAAACTCAAAAGTTTTAAAACTAAATGAGAACATCATCTATTTCCCACACTTATATGTTTTATTTCTAGGGCATGTAAACACATAGCATATCTATTAATTCTAATATTTTAAATGTTAATGGTATAACTGAAAACAAGTCTATACATTTTTTTTTTAAACTACATTTTCTAAATCGACTTAGACAATTTAGCATATCCACTTTATTGTTTTCTTCTTAGACTAGAAGAAAGTGGAAACTTACTTCGTTTCCTTTTGAGAAACATATATTAATTTAGAAATTCACAATTTTTTTTTTGTATGATGCATTCTTGTCTTCCAAAAGTACCTTCCCACTTTCCTTCAATATCAATCAACAAAATGACGTGTAATTAAAAAAACTATATTAATAACTAAAATATGTTACTATAGTGTATATTCGTTGATCAAGAAATAAATGTTACTTTATTATACATAATGGATTTTGGGTGCTCGTGGTCACACGAAAATTTGTAAACCATATCCGTCGTCCATAGGTTATTACTATCTCTACTTTTGTGTAATCGTATCTGATATGCTGTGCTGGCAAAGCGTATAAGGCATATAAAAACTTAAGACATGCCAGTCCAAATAAGCTCATCGATCCCTTTAATGGTCGAGAAAAAGCTCACCGAAATGGTGAAACCTCAAAACACATACCTCTGCAATCTCTTTCCTTTCAACACTTGACAATGATCCTTATAAAAAGTAATTTACAAGGCATATGTTACGTTTTTGTTAGTGTATGGGCTGACAGTCCATGTTGAGATTTATTGATGTCGATTATTATAAAATCTAATATTGTTATAAATTCTAAGATGTTATTTAAATTTTTGTATCATTGATTAAGAAAGACAACAAAATTTTTTTCCCTAAATCCTTCTATAATTTCTGCATAGTATTAGAATAGTCGGCCTGAGTGGATCTAAATTAAAACGTTTTCACACTAGAAGTTTTGTGATCTCAATTTCAAAGAGATCATGGTGAATCTGATTGGAGAAGATGGTGCTGATGAAGATGGTAAGCTAAGTAGTGAAGACTACGTAATTCTTTCCTAATTATTGAGGTATTATTTGATATTCATTATATAAAAAAGCAATTATAGTTACGTCATGAGTTTTCTTTTTCTTTTTTCTTTTTGCAATAATTAATGGAAACTTTTCTTTTATTTAAACTAATGATGATCGTTCTAGGTTTTATGGTATATACGAGTTTGGTTATGATTCTTCAGAGTTTTTGTTTGGTAATAGTTTTACCATTACGGAGGAGCTGATTTGTAGACTATCCAAGATAAAAAACAATTATTTGTGGATTAGTAGGATTTGCACCCACGAGAGATGCTGTTATTTCCTTTTACGAAAGACCAAAAACAAGCTAAAGTTTTACCCCTATTTTCAAGATTAAAGTGTATGCCCAAAAGAGTTTGTTAACATGATTTGTCTATACTCGAAAAGTGTTCATGACAGTATGTTCTGTTTTAGATTATACCACATTTGTCGTATGAAGGAGTATTGTGTATGGGCCTACAGTCCATATTGGCTTTGTTGATATCGATTATTATAAATTATAATATTGTTGTAAACTCTAAGATTTGAATGTTATATAAACTCTTGTATCATTGATAAAGAAAGACAACATGATAAAGAGTTTTCCTCAAATCCTTTCTATAGTTTCCCTTTCCATAGTTTCTACAGTTTTCAAAGCCTAGAACGTTGTTGATGAATGGTGATCGGGTGAGTATTTTGCTGAAAAGAGGCGTTGTCCATATTCTTGTCTGTTTTGGTTATTTTATTTATTATAATTAACATATCAATCATCTTAATGGGCTTAGGCTGATGGGCCATATAAATACACAGTTATGTACTTACAAAATAAGAGGCTCAAATCGGAGCAAATTCACTACTACAAGAAAACTGTCTTATAGCCATGAATTTTTTTGAAGCTATACCCATAAATTTGTGGCTATGAAGCCGATATTCATAGAAAACCACAAAAAACAAAATTGTGTCTATAAAATTATAGCTATCTTTTGAATTGTGGCAATCTTTGGTTAAGTTGCCACGAACTAGCCACAAAATATTTTGTAACAATTAACCACAAATTGCAACATAAAAGCTAACATAACATAAAATTTGAAAATTTGTTTTCACTGTTAGATTTTTTTATTTGGAGTTTAAGGTTTAGAGAATATAAAAAAAAAATACAAAAATAAAATCATATATTAGCCACAAAATAACTATAAACAGCTTGACACAAAATGTGTGGACTATTAGCCACCATTCATTTATGGCAAATTGTGGCTAAATAGCCAGAATTATTTCTAGATGCTTAGTTAATTATATCTATGACAAAAAAAAAATGGATTGGGTTATTTTAATTAAATAATATTATTTAACTGTATTCTCCCCTCCTTATGTGTCCCGCGCGCTCTCGACACTGTAAACAACAACTGCTTGGAAAATTAGCTTACTCATTGACATAAGTTTGTAGTTGCGAGTCGCAGACCGAACCCACGTCCCTATGTTGTCAAGAGAAGGAGGGGAAAGCATTGGATTATTAATTGAAAAAGGATTGCCATACTTCTGTTGGATAAAGGCAACCAAATAAAAGTTGATGCACAAAGTAAGAAATCTGATGGAACATTCATCCACCAACTACGTAACCAGTCTGGTGTTCTGTCTCTCATAACAATACAAAATATGAAAGGATTGTTTTTGAAATTTCTCCTTAAATCAAACAGAGCTGAACCTGTCAACATTTGGAGGAGAAGGATGAAGAGATAATAAAGTTCTGGAAGTTTAGAAAGTCTCTCGTTCTCCATAAGAAAACATTAGGCTTCTAGATGATGAAATGAACAGCCCCTGATACTATTTTCTATTGTCGTACCATGGTCCGCCCATATGTATATGGACATGGGCATGTCCATGGGTGGCCCGCCCAATTGACAGCTATATTTCCCAGCCACTGCTACCACCTAAAGATGATACGAGTTACGTACGTTTGCTTTTACTATTTCAAATAAAGATGAAGATATACTGGCCGTGCAGACAACAGTGACATTTAAATGATATTACTATGTCACACCGTTTCCATTTCCTTAATTTATTGGCCATGCATGCGAACAACAAAGATAACTTAGCATATAAACAAAAGTGCCAGTTGTAACTTGTTACAACATTTACGGTTAAACGTGGCCAACATGATGCAAAAACCTTTTGTTTATAAAGGACAAGAGTGTTCATAAAATTATACACACAGAAATTAGAACATGTCGATCACTTTAATGGTCGAGAAAAAGCTCACCGAGATGGTGAAACCCTCAAAATACATACCTCCTCAAACTATTTCCCTTTCAACACTTGACAATGATCCTTATAACGAGGTCATTTACAAGGCATGCTACGTTTTCAAAGCCAAGAACGTAGTTGATGATGATGACCGGGCGGAATCTTTGCTTAAAGAAGCTTTGTCCGATCTTCTCGTGTATTACTGTCCACTTTCAGGGAGTTTGAAGCGCCAGGATAGTGACCGGAAGCTTCAGTTGAGCTGTGGTGGCGACGAAGGTGGTGTGCCGTTCACGGTGGCTACTGAAAATGTGGAGCTCTCTTCTTTGAATAATCTGGAGAGCATTGACTCAGATACGGCCTTAAAGTTCCTGCCTGAACTTCACGTGGAGAGCGATGGTTATCGACCTTTTGCTTTGCAGGTACATAAGCCATTCTTGTTTTTTAGGTACATAAGCCATTCTTGATTAGAATTCGCTTTTTCAAATTAAAAACAAAAATTATCCGCTTAAACAGTATAAAAAATAGTATATAATTTCATTTTTAGATGAGTTTTTTATGCACGGCTTGGGTTGTGCTGGCTAGCTTGTTATCCCTTAGGCTTATACGGGTTTTAACATCTTGTTATATAATCAAGGACGGATTACATCCATTGAAAATTTACAAGTAAATAGAATAAACTTCTTATTTTATGTATCTTTCATCGAGTTATAATTTGGAGGAAAAAAACAAAAAAGTAATACGTAAACCTCTTTAATTAATCATTCCGGTCATGCATGAAATCTGCAAACTCCGCATATTTTGTGTCCAGTTTTGTCTTGTCTATTTAATTTCGTGCATGTGACTTGTAGGGTAAACATTTTTTTTTTCCTCTAGAACAACGTAAATTTAGACGCATGTAAACGACACACAGCTTGTGGCAGGTGACCAAACTTTTCTCACATTAAATTCAGATGTACTATTAAAAAAATAATACATAACCTTATTGATTACGATAGGTAACCATGTGGAGGATTCGTGTTAGGGATGGCCATGTCACATGCAATGTGCGATGGATATGGAGAAGGTCATATCATGTGTGCTTTAACGGAGTTAGCTGGCGGGAAGAAGAAACCAACGTTGACGCCGGTCTGGGAAAGAGAAAGACTTGTGGGGAAGCCGGAAGACGATGATCAACCTCCGTTTCTTCCCGGTGGCGACACGGCAGCTTCACCCTACTTACCAACGGATGCTTGGGTATGCATGTGTGTGCACAAAACTATATGTTTTTGAATCTAAGGTAATATTTTCATTCTATCCTTGTTTATAAATGTTTTTAGGTAACTGAAAAAATAAATATTAGAGCTGATAGCATAAAAAGATTGAAAGAAGCTACATTGAAAGAACACGACTTCTCCAATGAGACAATCACTACTTTCGAAGTTATAGGAGCTTATTTATGAAAGTCAAGAGTTAAATCTCTCAATTTGGATCGAGATGGAGTCACTGTTTTGGGTTTATCAGTAGGAATCCGCAACGTTGTGGATCCACCATTGCCCGATGGATACTACGGTAATGCATATATCGATATGTACGTGCCATTAACTGCAAGAGAAGTGGAAGAATCTCCCATCTCAGATATCGTAAATCTCATAAAAGAAGCCAAGAGAAAGGCCTGCGATCAAGATTATCTCCAAGAAGAGCTTGCAAACACTGAAAAAATCATTAAGATGAATTTAACGATCAAAGGAAAAAAAGATGGGTTGTTTTGTTTGACGGATTGGAGGAATATCGGGATCTTTGGATCAATGGATTTTGGATGGAATGAGCCGGTGAATGTTGTCCCAGTGGTCCCACCGGAGACAGCTAGGATGGTTAATATGTTCATGCGACCATCTAGGTTGGAACCGGCCCATATGGTTGGAGGGGTTCAGATTGTGGTTACATTGCCAAGAATTGCAATGGTTAAGTTCAAGGAGGAGATGAAAGCTTTAGAGTAAAGCTTGTTTTTTTTTTTTTAATCTTCTTTTGTTTTGTGAAATCATACAAAAAAATAATAATAAGAAGAGTCTAATTTGTTGCAACAATCTTAATTCATGTTAAAATATTAGCTAATTAGAATGAATGATGAAACTTACGTCAGCATGATTTGGAAAAATCAAGAATTTAAATCTTTTTTTTATTAATAACATATAATATGTCTGTTTGAGCAAGTTACAGGCCCCTTCATCTCCTTCTTTGTAGCGCAGTCCCTCGAGATCAGTTCCCATATTAGCTCTAGCCCTTCGGTTTCTCATAGCATTACGCAACAATCAGTTGTTCGAACGAACTATATATCCACCCTAGCTAATTCACCTCAAATTTTTGGAGTTCTCTTCCAAAGATCCTCACCGTCAGTCACACAAAATTTTTTGGAAGAACGCTCCAACACAAACACATCACCGTCAGTCACACAAAAAGACTTTGCTTCATCCCAGAAATCTGTGATGATGTCCGCTTAATTAGCTATAGAAAATAATAGCATGTTTACTTTTTGCCTCTTCATCTATATCCTTGAAGCTGCACTCAAAGCCAATATATCGTTGTGATAGATGGATAAAGCTCCGTACGTTCCTTCAAAAGTCCTATTGGAGACAGAATTTTAAATGAAAAAAAAAAACAAGTGTAAATTTATTTTAGATTATACAAAATTTTTAAAATATGATATATACGATATTATCAAACACATCATTTTAGAAATCCTATTATCACAAATTTAAAATATATAATATATGAATGAGCTCTTGAGTAGTTAGTTGTATAGAAAATGAAACCCTCCTCTTGTGTTGCTCAAACACGCGCCTCATTAAGGAGAAAGGATTGAAAACTAGATAATATATTTCATTAAATTAGAAACGCTTAAACAGAAAAGGATGGTAAAAGGTGATCTAGTTCCAAAAAGGAAAACAAAAAGTTAGAACTTCGATTCATGTGGAGAATAAGGAAACAAAATAAACTTAATTATCCAAATAAGACAAGGATTTATTATTAGGGATTGTGAAACCTCTATAAATAGAGCACATACGTGACTTCTTTTTTCACCAACACATTCATCCATACTACTTCAAAAAATACTCTCTGATTGTAGCGAGCTGAGTTTAATTAAACATCTCGAATCATGGGCACCAAGAAGATCATTGGCTTCGCGCTCTTGATCATGTTTCTCTTGAGTTGCACCTCGGCTAAATTATACAAAGTCGGTGGTTCCAACTATGGATGGACTGTGAAGGACGAGTGGACGACTCTAACACACAACAATCGACCAATACAATAGAAACGTCAGCTATATAGTTTACCCAAGCTCTCTAATATTAAACCCTAGTAAAGCCGAGAATTACATACGAACTCGCGGTGTGGTACACCACGGCTCCGGATATATGTTTTCTGTCATTTCATATAGAAAATTTTAATAGTTTAAATCTTGGTGTTTAGAGTAAACGGTAACCCAACTTGTTTACTATCTGGTTTGGTATTATAATAACTAAAATATAGGGGGAAGCTTTGCGGGTTAGTATTAGACTAAAGTACATAGTACCTATAAATATGCATAATCTTATTTATTTTGCTCGATTTGTCTGTCCACATAGTATGCATAATTTCATACTCCATTCGTTTTAAATTATTTGTCCTTCAAAAATTTTTCACAAAAATTAAACAAATAACTAAATTTTCTATTTTACTCTTCTTTAATATTATATATTTTATTGGTCAAGACATTAAAACAATTGGGATAAAAGTAGTCGTTTTTACCAAACATGTGTATTAGAAATCTAAAATGACAAATATTATAAAACAAAAAAATTATTCTAGAATGACAACTAAAAAAAATTGGAAGGAGTAGTTAATATTCGTTATTTAGGTTCAATCTTAATAATATAGAGATTTCAGATGTACAATTATGAAACAAAAATTTTTTTTTTAAAGAATATAGTGATATTATGTAAATTTTCGAATTAGATGGACCATGTAAAAGGTGATGTGTTATTATATTTTTTAAATGGTTCATATTATTAAGTATTAATATAACATGAAACATATCAAATTATCAAACTATTACAAGTAACAGAAAATTACAACAGTTTTAGTAAAAATAGCATGAACCATGTTATTCATACTGAGAAAAATCTATTAGTGTGAACCTAGTTTAGAAAAGAAAAATTTTGAAATTTGTGAGACTAAACATTTACGGGTGATATCCTACAATAAAGAAAATTGGACCTATGTTTTAATACCCAAATGACACCAGATCTCAAAGAAGAAGCATTGCCACTCATCAGTTAGGGGTATATTGAATTTGATATTTTAGGAGATTTGCTGAGATTTTAATATTTCAGAATTTTGGGAGATTTGAGTGTTATTTTGTGAGATTTTGTTTTTTTTTTGCAGATTTTTTGAGATTTGGGTTTTGGGATTTGGTGAGATTTGGTGAAATTTGATTATTAATTTTAGGTGATTTTAGAGTATAAAAAGAAAAGAAAAATAGAAAAGAAAACAACTTGATTCAACGTCATGTGAAGAATCAAATTTTAACCTAACTTCACTCGATCACACTTTGGTTAATTTAAGAAGGAAAAAAATAGACATTGTAGTTAAAAGGAGACAAAAAACATTTCTCAATAAAAAGTATTGGATAAAAAACTAAAATAATAAACCAACAGAAAGAATGAAAACAATCTTATATAAAGCACAATAATAGTATTGTATCATGATCTCATATTCATAGCATCTGTCCACATGTTTTCCGCTATGGTTGCTCTCCAATTATTAGCAAGCATTCTTTGTTGTTCTTGAGTACTATGAAGCTCTTCTTCTTCATTATTCCCATCATCAACTCTTTCATCAGTGTTAGTTCCTTCTGCATTTCTAACATTTTCAAACAAGTCTGAACGACATTCTCGACGAAGATAATTATGTAAAACAACACAAGCAAGTACTAACTCTACTTGCGTCTTATATGGAAAGGGTGGTGCATATTTGAAGATGAGAAATCTTGACTTGAAGATGCCAAAAATCCTTTCTACTACGTTTCGTAAGCTAGAGTGACGATGGTTAAACAACTCATTTGCAGTTACTAGATCTTTTCCTTGTCCCCTAAAGTCTTGGAGATGATAGCGAGTACTTCGGAATGGAGCTAAAAATTGACGATGATTGGCGAATCCACAATCAACTAAATAATATTTTCCTACAATTTTAAAGTTATACAAATATAAGTAATATAACTTGAAAATTAATAACAAAGAATATTAGTTTTATCATAATGAAATGACATACCTTCTGGAACAATTAATTTGTTGGTGTTCCTAGTTAAAGCATCGTTTAGTACCTTTGCGTCGTGAGCTGAACCTTCCCAACCGCTAAGAACGTATGTAAATTCTAAATCAAAATTACATGCAGCTAACACATTTTGTGATAATTGTCCTTTTCGATTACGGTAGCTAGATGAGTCTTGTCCTGTTATCATTGCGGGGATATGAGTTCCATCAATAGCCCCTACACAATCCTAAGGAAAAAAGGAACAAGAGTTTAGCTAGCCACATAGTTTTTTGAAATACTAGAAAATAAGCAGAAAAAAACAATCTCATACCTTAAAATAAGGATAAAACCATGTGCTATCCTTTATTTTTGTAGGCACTGCAAGCCCGGGTTTAGCCATATACTTAGGAGCAAGTGCTTTTAATACCTTCAGAATTGTGTTAAAGCTCCTACTTATTGAGAATCTATCTTCAACTGAAACATATCTTGAATTTTGCCCAAAGATGAACAAAAATATGGCAAGCATTTCTTCAACTGAAACATATCTTGTGTCTTTTAAACCCATCTCCAATCTAAAAATAGAGCATAAATTCAGAAATGCTTCTGGGTCCATGCGATATGATATCTTGTGTTTTTATGTAATTTTAGAGCTTAATTCTTCATTGTTTTGTGCATATTCATGAGCATTTAGGTTGTTTAGGTTGCATTTTGCATTAAGTTTGTTATCTCAAATGATGGAGTATAGATGTACAAAGAAAGTGTGCTTTGGAGACAAATAAGTCAATAATTATCAATATAATGGAAGACACACATTTGAATGCACACAGATGATTGATGATTCGGAACCAGTTTGCAGTCCCTCAAAGATCGACTCGTATGAAGACCTTTATTTGGGATTTAGCTCCAGAGTTCTTCATCTAAGTTATTGGAAATTGA
>NC_025700.1:23223172-23233430 GCF_000633955.1 Camelina sativa | reverse complement strand
ACTTTATGTATTCTTAGTGAGTTGATTAATGCAGATTGTGGATTGATAATTTAATTAACTGAAATATACTACAGCACGATACAAACGTCGAAAAGTGTCATGCTCCTCACCAACCAGTGCTCTTTGGATGTATTCATGTCCAAGTCTTGTAGCTGGTTTTCTTATCTGGTGTGGTATCTGCCATACGGAATATTGAACCTTCGCAATGATTGACAAAACCAGCATCATAATATCAATATCTGACTTGAAATTACTCATTTGTTTTTTTCTTTCTAACTTATATCTCTTCACTTTCATGAACAATGCGATCCATTATAATACCCTACACAAAAACATAGCTATAAAACCACAAAGAATCACCTCGTAAACAAAACGAGAATCATCTCGTAAACAAAACGTGTACTACACAGACACAGATCATCATATAGAGAAAGTTAAAACATAGATACATCATCAAACAAAGAACACATGTGTATTGCATATAGACACAAAACCATAAATAATCATTGAAAAAAAAGAGTACTCACGTACGATGAAGCAACAGCGGCGTGGAGAACAAATGAGGGAAGGCAACAAATGATATATAATTCACCCTAATTTGGCCTTTAATATTTTACCCGCCACAATATAAGAACCATATTTTACCCGCCACAGGAAAATGCAAGATACACATTTTAATTTATTCTATATTAGTTACATAATTATATGCATTTTTGCTTTTCTTTTTGTGAAATATCTCTGGTTCAAGAATTAAAAAATAAATAAAAAAGGTGGTTATTTTTAAAAAGAAAAAACGTCTCAAATCAAAAATAAATAAATAAAAGAGCTCATAAAGTATTGCTAAATTGAAAAAAATAAACTATTAAACGAAAAAAAACATCTTCAATCTTTGTTGATGAATTTTGGTAACTTCTGATGTGAGACTCTAATAAAACTGGTTCCTAGACGTGTTGTTAGAGACATTCCGGTCCGGATTACCTCTAAAAACCGGATAACTAAAAACTCGCAAAAACTCGGAAAAACCCGTTAAAACCCCGTGAAGCGGTGGTTGAACCGGCGGGTTGGACCAACGGATCAATATCAAATTAAAATATTTAATTTTTATCACACTTCAAACTCAAACCAAATTAAATTTAACTGTTGTTATTTATAGAAAAATCACTTAGTTATTTTATCTAATCATTTAAAACTTTAATTTTAATTGTTTAGTATTTCATTATGTATGTTTTGTTCATATATTTATAGAAAAATATATATTATATTTATAAAATGTAAACAAACCAATAAACTAATTGACCCATGGTTCAACCGGTCTGACCGATTGATCCAATGACCCGAAAGATTTCCAGTTCACCTTCCGGTCCGGTTTTAAAAACATTGCTTAAAGGCAATGTTTAATGGTTAGGTCGCCACCGAACCAATTTTGAGATAACTATTCAATTATGTAATTTCAACTCGTTACCCTTTCATCACCATTTGAATTATAGTACATAAAATATATGTTACAAAAATAAAAGAGTTAATGTGAAGATTACAAGATGTGGTCCAATTATATTTGTTTACATTATTATTAAATATCGATTAATAATTCAATAGATGAATCCACTTGGGTATGGTTGCCAATTATAACAGACTATAAGGCTCGATAAAAATTTAAATACGAGTGATTATCTATACATTTTAATGATTTTTAAAAAATTAATTTGAAATTCACTATATCTATTTCTAATACAATTTACTATTTGTACCATCATAATAAACCATATTTTAATTTTTACATATTTTATCTTAAATAGTTGAAACTTATATTAAACACAATCTATGCATCTTAGTCTATATCATAATAAGAATTATAATATTTGAAAATTAACAAAAAATTATTGTTAAAAAAAGGAAAACCACTAAAGTTTTTTAGAAAACCAACATTGGCTAAAATATTTTTATATATATTGTTGTCCTAAGTAATAATTTACCTCATGTCAAAAAAAGTTAAAAAAATATATGTGTAATACGTTAACATATGCTTTGAGTTACGTAAACACATATATATAGATTAGCTTGGTCTCATAATAAAAATGTTGAAAATATGGGATCGTTTATACAATTTTTGTGTAGTTTTACTTTATAATATGAATCACCAGCATAAGAATAATACAACCTCATAAGAGAAAAATAATACCTTTACCAATATAACAAAGTTGAAAAAATTACATTGTTAGGTGAGAAAATATTAGATAGTTTAGTTGTTGGATAGAAATGAGTCTTTATAATCCCTTTTCTTTTAAGAATAATAATTACTATTAAATATAATATATGAATTAATTGTATATCCTTAATCCATTTTCTCTTTTTACGAATAAAGGTAATCATTTTCCTTGTAGAATTAGTATCTTAATTAAAACTACTATCTAATCTTATAATTTGTTTTTGAACGTATATATTTATTTAAAAAAGTTACAATTTTAAAATTTTAAACACATATTTTTTGTTTTATACATATTAAAATAAGAATTTGTTAGAAATGCCCCTTTTGAGATACCTCTTTTCAAAAATATATTTTTCTTGAACAATTTCATTTTTGCTTATTTTTACACAATTACAATATGTTAAATTAATATTTAGAATTTTTAGATTTGGATTCTCTATTTTACATTTAGAGTATAGTTTTGAGGGAATAGGGTTTAGTGTTTGATGTTAGGGCTTAGAATTTAACCATTTTATAGATTGAAAAGAGTATTTTTGAAAATAGACAACATGAAAAGGTATTTTTGAAAAGTAATATAGGAAAAGAATCAAAATAAACTTTTTACATGTTAAAATTACATTATTCAAAAACAAACTTCTTATATACATATTAGAATTATGTTTTTATATTTTAAAAATATTTAAATTTATATTTTTTATAATTCTATTTTTCAAATATAAAACATTAATTTTCTTATGTACATATTAGATTTAAATTTAACATTTTAAGATTTTTTATACTAGGATTTTTGTGTGTCATAGCAGGTTCAATTAACCTTATGTGTTGTAGTACTTAAGGTGTCAATCGAAATGAGATGTTGCTAGCAATCAAGATGCAATCAAGAAATCACAAGTCAAACCGGTTCAAAAAAGTGGTTTTATGTCTAACAATCCTAGAATGATCAGAATGCAGAACTAGAAACGAAAATGTATGTCAAGAGGTAAACGTGAGTAAAAACGAAATCGAGTCTAAAAAGGAACTAGATAGCAAGATGAAAAACAGCCTTAGGAATGCAATATCAATCAAAAGATAGAAGTCCTAAGGATGGGGGTAATTGATGTCGGTGGAGTCTCTCAGTCCACAGAGTGTTTAACATGCCATGCCACAAGCAAGCTATCCCTAAACAATGAACATCACGACTTAGCTAATCTAATCTCTTGGCAAAAGCTACTCAGACTCAACCACTTCCATACCTAGCTCTCGCTAGAGAAACATGGTCGAGCAGGCATGACAAACAAGTTCATTCACGTCAACAAACATCCTAGACAACTGATCTCTTAGGCTAGAAATGTAAAAGTCTCTGGCACTAGTTGGTCAGACATTTCATCAAAAACCTTTTGGGTGCGGAAATGTCTAAGACCTAATTCCACTTGATCAGAGAGAAACTAGTGTTTCAAACTCTAGTCCATAAGGGAATCATACGAATCTAAGCTTAAACACCCTACATACTGAGATCCTCCACCTAATCTATCTCATCCTCAAGAACTATGACAACCCGTCCCGCGGACCCCACTAACCTCATTGCTAGCTTGTCCCCATAGGCCCAAAGCTGGCCCTGTAGGGCATCGATCCTAACCCCTCACCGTGGCAAATGGAACTACTCATCCAAATCCATAGTAGGTTATTGGTGCGCCAGGTGTTCGTCGAACCCTGGTCCTCACCCTTTATCAACCTTCCCACAGGACAAGTTGCCACCAATTGATCGGATCAGGCGGAAAGTCTAATCGCATCGACCGACGCCTCCACATGGCATCGACCGATGCTCATAGGTCAATCCGCGCTGTCCTCGCACTAACATCGACCGACGCACATAGTGCATCGACCGATGCACATGCCGAGCATCGTTTTCCCCAAAGCTTCTCGTCGAATCTTCGTTCCTGCAACCACATGAAAGCTTCCTAACGCCTCACATAAAATTCTAACAAGCCTAACAACACATAAATAATTAGATCAGAGGAACCTCCAGCTTAGATAAGCCATGGTCATGCACTTACCTTTGCCACAGAAGATTCTGAACCACAAACAGGCAAGAACACACTCCTAGGAAGCTCCTACAACGATCTCAGCTACAGATCTCTACAGAAACGCCTCCAATCTCTCAAAACTCACCAAGAACACTTAGAACTCTTTTGTCTCTTCTTTCCTCTCTGAAAACGGCTAAAACTCGTCGAATGAGACAAACATACGACATAAGGGTTTTCCTTTTCCTTTTGCCCAAAACGCAGCGTTTAACTTAAGTCAAAACGCAGAAAACTGAACCTGCATCGACCGATGCTCCTCCAGCATTGACCGATGCACATTCCCAAATCGGGATTTCGGTTCGCGGTTGTTACAAGAACTATCACACTACTCAGATCCATAAATCATCATCAAGGATACAAACTCGGAAAACATTGAATTAAGCATTGAATGAGATGAACAACTTTGTAGAAGATATCAAATGCAAAAACTCAATGAAATAAAAGATATCTGGATACAAAATCTCAAAACGTTTTAGGTAGCTAGATAAACCTTAAGGAAAAACAAAAACGAAAATAAAAGGTATCCCTCAGTAAAAACTTAACAAAATGTATTTATAGAAAAACTTGGAAAGCCCTAGAACATAAAACGACAAGATAGAGCATCGAATCGGGAATCGGGTTGTCCAAGTCGCTGGTCGTCAGTCCTGGGAGTATGTCGGTCGAGCTGGGTCGAGTGGAGGGGTGTTGGCTCGAGCTGGTTCGAGTGGAGTGTTTTTGGCTCGACCCAAAGTGGTGTTGGCTCAACCCAGAGTGGTGTTGGCTCGATCCAGAGTAGTGTTGGCTCGAGCTGGGTGTATACGTATCCACTAAAATGATGATAACTCTTGCACCACATCTCCGATTGTCTTGAAATAAACGGCATTGGAAAGTGACTCAATTCCCTACAACTTTGATGAAGACATCGAAAGCTAAATCCCTCGACTGATGGCTCAAATGGTGGATAGAGTGGTGGCTCGAGTGCGTGAGTGAAATTGGCTTGATTGAGTGCAGCAGGGTGAGTGGCTCGATTGAGTTCAGCGGTTAGCTCGATTGGTGAGGCTCGAACGGGAGACGAAGTCAGCTCGAGAGAGGGAGTTCGGAACATCGGCTTGAACGGTGGACGAAGTTGGCTCGAGATAGGGAGTTTGGAACGTCGGCTGTCGAGCGGTTCGAGTGAGGGAGTTCAGAATGCGGCTCAAGCGTGGATGTTGGAGCGTTGCTCGAGCGTGGATGTTGGAGCGTTGATGTTGGAGCGTGGCTCGAGCGTTGATGTTGGAGTGTGGCTCGAGCGTTGATGACATCCATTCTAGGCATGATGGATCGAGTGGGATACTGGTGCTTCTTCCTGGGAGCGCATCCAAGTTGCATGTCGGTTGAGTCACATGACGTCCATTCCGGTCATGCTTGGTCGAGCTGCATGTCTCAACCTCCATTCGGTTCCAACAGTCTGGACATCTCCTAAACACCTGAAATAACTCCAATATGCAAGATGTATGCATGCCCAATGCAAAGATTACCGAGATATGCATATTATGCAAAAGAGACTTAAAAACAATGTAAAACAATGAGTTAACAGAACAAAATGAATAACAAATGCATCATGAAAGAGTGTAAAATATATACATATCAATTTTTGAATTTTTTAATTTTTTTGCAATAACCTTTCACTTTTAAAAATTTATTAAAAGCGAATTGTGTTGTTTTTATACTTATTAGAGTTATCTTTTAGTTATACTAATTTGAAAAGTTATTTAGAAACTTAACTCCTACAATATTGCAAAAGAAAACAATAACTAACTAGGAGATATCCCGTACTTAAAGCACGGGTCAACATTTAAAAAAAAAATCTAATCTAATAATAAAAATTATTGTAAAATTTTTTTAAAAAGTTATTTTGTTGAGATAATATTTATTTTTAATTGTTCTGTAAATCTGTTAGTCTTTTTGAATACTAATTATTTTAGAATATTATAGTATTTTATTTTTGATGTATATTACAGTTTTACATTGTTTGTTTGCTGTATTTGCATTATTATTTTGTGAAATATGAAATAGTAATTTTAATATTACAGTTGTGAACAAATAAAAATTATTAATTTATCATCTATATAAATTTAGTTTTACCATCCGGCCAATGTGGAAATTAAAACACACATTTTTTATAGATTGAGTAATATATCTTCGTTTTATAAAATTCAAATCCCAACATATGCAGAAAAAATTCTGCATTTTATTAATCATAAGTATTATATGAAAATTCCAAACAATTTGTAAATAAAAGAAAATAAAGATGATAGGAGAATCATAACTTGAAATCTTAATAAAATCTTCGAAATTTAGTTATTAAAAATAATGATATTGTGTAATTGGATACAAAATCTTAAATTTTGAAATTCAGATTGGTTTATATTTTTTTAAAAAAATTTCGTCCATAATTTATTAGAGAGAGAGAAAATATATTTTTTCAGGATTTTTTATATTTGATCTGTCAGCATCTTTTATTTTTTATATTAATTATCTTTATTTAATTAATTAACTAAGCTTAATTAAAATTTTCTACTGACAATTGAATGTAATTTTTTACACATTTTAAGGTTAGTTTCATATTTGTACTTCCCAATTAATATAGTAGGATATATGACAACAAAATCGATTAGTCAAATAATACTTCAAAATATTCAATTTTGGTAAGATATTTTTAAAAAAATGGAAACTAAATATACCAAAAAATATGAAAAATGACATTTTCCTTGCTACAATACAATATTACTTTCTCTCTTTCACAAATTATATTAGTTAGCATGATATCAAAATTATATTAATTACTATTATATCTATCATTAATAAATATTTGTATTGTTGTAACGCCCGTGAACCAAATGTAGACTCTTGGTATGGATGTCGACCGACACCAGCAAAGGTATCGCTCGACACCATAAGTCAGTGGGATGTTAGTTTCGATTTTATGACTCTCGGTTTGAGCTAGTTCAATTTTGGGAACTTAGGTCTCGTATATAAGGGGATGTGGCCGACGTTTTAGGGTTTGAGAACCTAATTTTGTCCACCTTTGTAAAATAGAGAAAACATTTCCCTAAAAAGTTCTGGATAGTTTCTTGGAGGTTTTTCCTGAAGCTTTTGTTCCTTTTCTTGAGAGATCTGTGACACTCTGATTTGCGGAGAGGTTTAAAAGAATTGATTTGAACACCTATGTCACCAAAGTGCACTTATCTTTTCGGTCAAGGGTCCTGAGAGAACTCAAGAGTTAAGCGTGTTTGAACTGGAGTAGTCTTTGGATGGATGACCTTCCGGGAAGTGAATGTCGGAACTGTGCAAGTGAGGACAAAACACAGTGAAGGATCATGTGGTGATTTGTAGGGACGGTAACAAGTCTTTAAAGTCTTCCGGACGTAGCAAACTGACCGTCGGATATGTATGGGCTCACGAGCTTAGTGAGAGGACATGAGGCCCATTAAAGAAAGTGGACCCATGGACTGGGAATGGACATGGGGTCCATTAAGAGGTGGCGGTTGGGGCGTTACAAGTGGTATCAAAGCCGAACCCAGACGAGTGTGGAGTTGAGTGGACTCACACCGTTGAGGGTGACGGTCTTGGTGCGCAACGAGGACGTTGCAATCTGTTAGTGGGGGTGAATTGTGACACCCCGACTTGCGGAGAGGTTTAAAAGAATTGATTTCGCCACCTATGTAACCAAAGTGCACTTATCTTTTCGGTCAAGGGTCCTGAGAGAACTCCAAAGTTAAGCGTGCTTGAACTGGAGTAGTCTCAGGATGGGTGACCTTCTGGAAAGTGACTGTCGGAACTGTGCAAGTGAGGACAAAACACAGGGAAAGATCATGTGGTGATTTGTAGGGACGGTAATAAGTATTTAAAGCCTCCCAGACGTAGCAAACCGACCGTCGGATATTGATGGGCTCATAGGCCTAGTGAGAGGACGTGAGACCCATTAAGGAAAGTGGGGCCATGGACTGGGAGCGGACATGGGGCCAACTGAGAGGTGATGGTCGGGGCGTTACAATTGAGAGGTGGCCAATTTTTAGAACGTTAACTATCAAATCTCTCCTGTGGAAAGCTAGCCCTAGATGTCAAGAAGTTTACCACAAAATCTTGTGCCGATCGGATAACAGAAGAGCCCACGATCACACTTACAACCCCCGCTGGACTCAGTTCGCGTCTAAGATGAAGCACCTCATGAAACTGCAGATAACTTCACTTAAACCCTAACGATTTTGCTTCCTCCTTAAATCTCCTTCACACCACACCAAGCTTTTCTCCTTCTCTATCTCTTTCTTTCTCTCTACATTAGCAATGAAGAACAGCCACAAACAAAGAGAGAGAAGAGGCGTCCAAAGAATTATAAAAACATCACTTAGGGCTTCCCAAACCTGGCTTTAAACCTGGTGAACTTAAACCAAACCGATCAATTTCATGATTTCACATATACTGATTGGTTCGTCCACTTTTCTTTGGGATATACGTTACAGGGTTCTCTATTTTACATTTAGGATATAGTTTTAAGGGTGTAGAGTTTAGTGGGATTTAGGGTTTAGAATATAGTTATTTTGTATATTTAAAAGAAATCTTTTTAAAAATTGATAACCTGAAGGAGTATTTTTGAAAAGTGGCATAGAAAAATGAGTACTTTTGAAAATACCCCTTCTTTTAAGTGTTTTAATATATATATCTAATTAAATTATATTAAAATATTAATATTAGTTCGATTAAACCCCTATTTTGAGAACCTTACAATTGTACGTGCCTTTATAAACTTGGGTGAATTTTTGTGATAACCAAAATTTGTATAGCACTTTATTCAAAAAAATTAGGAGAACAGGAGGAGGGTAGGGGAATGGATGATGATGATGATGAGGAAAACTCTTTAACCTTAGAAAGTAAATACTCCCTTGTTTGGGCTTAGGACTCTCTTATTCACAAAGAGGTTTCATTTCTTTGAGAATATAGAGCTTTGTTTGGAAAAACACTTTCCCACTTGCTATTTTCATCCGAATTATCTCCTTTTGGTGACTTATTTTCGCGAATCCATTACAAACGATAGGTTTGCTTGAGGTTTTCTTGGTGTGAACAGTAATTCTGGGTTCTAAAGTTTCAGGGTTTCCTCTTGGTTTTTGAGACGTGTGTGCGCAGATCTATCTTGTCCAGGGGTTTTCAAGGGCTTTTATTAGAGATTTATAGTTGGGGAAGATGTCAGCAGCGATGGATCAAGCGTTGATGGCGATGTCCTTAGAAGAGGAGGATATACCGTTTACTCTCCCAGATCTGCCAGAGTTCAGCTCTTGTGAAAGGAATTATCTTAGTCTGATCGGAAGAATTTTAAATCCGAAGTGCCAATCAGTATCTGGAGTAGTATTCGATATGCCAAGAAAATGGCAGAAGGGTGATAGAATTAGAGGAATAGCGCTGTCAAAGGAAAGATTTCAGTTTATCTTCCAGAATGAACATGATCTAGAAGATGTTTTGAATAAGGGATTTCAGACATATAACGACTGGGGTCTGATAATGGAGAGATGGACTGAACATCCTGCAGCAGATTCACTTCAGTTTACTACTCTTTGGGTGCAGATCCGGAATATCCCCATTAACCATTATACGGCTCCTGCGATTACGGCAATTGGAGAGTTAGCTGGTCAAGTACTTCACGTAGCATTTGATCCGTCGCGAGCTCAAGGCAAAGAGTATGTTAGAGTTCAAATTCGTTTTGATGTCTCCAAGCCTCTAAGGAAATCAAAGGTGATAGGTCTTCCCAACAATAAATCAGTAGAAATCTTCTTTAACTACGAGAAAGTTCAAAAGAGATGCTTTAAGTGCCAACGCTTATCTCATGAAGTTGACTTCTGTCCTATTCTGATAAAGAACCGAGAAGACACTGTGCTGGCTAGAAGAATGGGACTGGCCACTCCAAAGGCAAATTCCCTTTCCATTCTTAAAGAAGCAGACCCTCTGTTCAGTGTCTTAAGAGAAGATCAAGTGGGTATAA
>NC_025700.1:23219647-23221251 GCF_000633955.1 Camelina sativa | reverse complement strand
GAAGGAGGAGCAGGTACCTATCTTGGCCTACCTGAGTGCTTTAGTGGATCCAAAGTGGAGATGTTAAGCTACATTCATGATAGAATGAAAGGTAGAATGCCCGGTTGGTTTGCAAGGACCTTGTCCCAAGGAGGAAAAGAGATTTTGCTCAAGTCGGTGGCTATGGCAATGCCAGTGTTCGCTATGACCTGCTTCAAGCTCCCAAAGAAAACTTGTGAGAATTTATCTTCAGCTATGTCAGCATTTTGGTGGGATTCAACAGAAAATAAAAAGAAAATGCATTGGATTTCATGGGAAAAGCTTTGCTTACCAAAACATGCGGGCGGACTGGGGTTCAAAGATATCCAAATATTCAATCAGGCTCTTTTGTCTAAACAAGCTTGGAGAGTGCTGCAAGACAAGGATTGCTTATTTGCACGTTTTTTCAAAAGCAGGTATTTTCCTGATAGCGATTTCCTTAGTGCAACTCTTGGCTATAGACCCTCCTTTGCATGGAGAAGTATCCTTCATGGAAGGGATCTTCTAAAAAGAGGGCTCAGACAGATGATAGGAGATGGAGCCTCAACCTTTGTATGGTCATCTAGGTGGGTGCTAGATGGGATCATGAGAGCCCCTCTTATGAAAAACATTCTGTTTGATCTGGATCTTATGGTGAAGGATTTACTGGATACCACTACTCAATCTTGGGACTTGGCTAAGTTGCAATATCACTTTTACCCTAGGGATGTGGAGCTAATTCTCAAGATCAAACCTGTTATGTCTTCAGAGGATTATCTGATTTGGGAACACACTAAGAGTGGTGCGTATTCTGTCAAGTCTGGTTACTGGGCAGCTTATCAGAGAGAAAAGATTGATCTACTAACAGAAGCTTTGATGCAACCCTCAGTTTTACCCATCAAGAATCAGATTTGGAAGATCAGCACTGCTACCAAAATCCGTAATTTCTTGTGGAAAGTAGTGAGTGGAGCTATTCCTGTTGCTGATAAAATGTTATCGAGAGGGATGAAGGTTGACTCTAGATGTCAAAGCTGCGGTTTGGAAGGGGAATCAGTCAATCATGTACTATTTTCTTGCACAGTTGCTAGACAGGTTTGGGCTATGTTTAATTTTCCTGTCCCATGCAATGGGTTTGATTCTGAATCAGTTTTCCAAAACATCTATTATCTACTGTTGGTGAGCAAAAATTCGAAATATCCTGTGGAAGTTAGAACAGCCTTCCCATGGGTTGTATGGCAGCTTTGGAAAAACAGGAACTTATTCTCGTTTGAAGGCAGAAGTTTTTGTGCTTCTAGAACAGTAACCAAGATTAGAGATAATGCTTCCCAGTGGTTTCATGCGCAGTCCTTAACCGCTGCAGATGCGATATTTGAGAGGTCGAAAGCGGATTTGGGGAAAAAAGGTTGGTATCCTCCGGTCCAAGGATGGAAAAAATGCAACCTAGGATCTTCATGGGATAAAGAAACGAGTACAGGAGGAGCTGCTTGGGTTTTAAGAAACGAGAAAGGGGAAACTCTTATGCATAGTCGAAGATCCTTTGCTTCAGTTTTTAGCAAGATGGATGCTAGTCTTCTATGTTGGTTATGGGCAATTGAAAGTATGAAAAG
>NC_025700.1:23212543-23219574 GCF_000633955.1 Camelina sativa | reverse complement strand
CAAAGGTGAAGTGGCGGCCAGTTATTTTCAGAACCTCTTCTCCACTTCTTCTCCGGTCGATATTCAAGCAATGCTAGAAGGTGTTACTCCCAGAGTTACTGATGTGATGAATCAATCGTTACTAGCTAAAGTATCCAAAGAGGAAGTTAAAAATGCAGTTTTCTCTATCAATCCATCTAAAGCTCCTGGGGCTGATGGGATGACTGGTATGTTTTTTCAACAATACTGGGATATTGTCGGTCATCAAGTCACTTCTGAGGTGTTGGTTTTCTTTGATTCGGGTATCTTTCCAAAAGAATGGAACTTCACTCAATTGTGCCTCATACCAAAAAAGGTAAACTCTTCTCTAATGAGTGATCTAAGACCAATTAGCCTCTGTTCTGTACTGTATAAAGTGGTGGCCAAGATTATCATGTCAAGACTCCAACCCCTTCTTTCTGAGATAGTGTCGCCTAATCAGTCTGCTTTTATCCCGGAAAGGCTCATCTCAGATAATATTCTTATTGCTCATGAAGCCATTCATGGATTGAGGACAGACAAAGTTATCGCGAAGGAGTTTATGGCTGTCAAAACCGATATGTCCAAAGCATATGATAGAATGGAGTGGAGTTACTTAGAAGCTTTGCTGTTGGGTCTCGGGTTTCATCAACGGTGGGTGCAATTGGTTATGTTCTGTGTGACTTCAGTCACTTATACTGTTTTGATAAATGGACAGCCTTTTGGTATTATCAATCCTCAGAGAGGACTTAGACAGGGGGATCCCTTATCCCCTGCCCTGTTTGTGTTGTGTGCAGAAGGACTTACTCATCTTCTCAACAAAGCGGAATCAGAGGGTAAGATTAATGGTATCCAATTTTCGACAGAAGGTCCGGCTATCCATCACTTGCTATTCGCAGACGACAGTCTGTT
Source organism: Camelina sativa (assembly GCF_000633955.1). NCBI lineage: Eukaryota > Viridiplantae > Streptophyta > Magnoliopsida > Brassicales > Brassicaceae > Camelina > Camelina sativa. Next base: position 23,218,665 of record NC_025700.1, on the reverse strand, counting down.
TATGATCAAAGCTTCAGAGGATCAAGGTTGTGCCCTTCAAAAGATCCTTTCTGATTATGGGGAGGTAACAGGACAATTGATTAATCTGGAAAAGTCATCAATCACTTTTGGAGCCCAGGTAGAGCAGTCTTTAAAGACAATGATTGCAACTAGGTTGGGTATTTTTAAAGAAGGAGGAGCAGGTACCTATCTTGGCCTACCTGAGTGCTTTAGTGGATCCAAAGTGGAGATGTTAAGCTACATTCATGATAGAATGAAAGGTAGAATGTCCGGTTGGTTTGCAAGGACCTTGTCCCAAGGAGGAAAAGAGATTCTGCTCAAGTCGGTGGCTATGGCAATGCCAGTGTTCGCTATGACCTGCTTCAAGCTCCCAAAGAAAACTTGTGAGAATTTATCTTCAGCTATGTCAGCATTCTGGTGGGATTCAACAGAAAATAAAAAGAAAATGCATTGGATTTCATGGGAAAAGCTTTGCTTACCAAAACATGCGGGCGGACTGGGGTTCAAAGATATCCAAATATTCAATCAGGCTCTTTTGTCTAAACAAGCTTGGAGAGTGCTGCAAGACAAGGATTGCTTATTTGCACGTTTTTTCAAAAGCAGGTATTTTCCTGATAGCGATTTCCTTAGTGCAACTCTTGGCTATAGACCCTCCTATGCATGGAGAAGTATCCTTCATGGAAGGGATCTTCTAAAAAGAGGGCTCAGACAGATGATAGGAGATGGAGCCTCAACCTTTGTATGGTCATCTAGGTGGGTGCTAGATGGGATCATGAGAGCCCCTCTTATGAAAAACATTCTGTTTGATCTGGATCTTATGGTGAAGGATTTACTGGATACCACTACTCAATCTTGGGACTTGGCTAAGTTGCAATATCACTTTTACCCTAGGGATGTGGAGCTAATTCTCAAGATCAAACCTGTTATGTCTTCAGAGGATTATCTGATTTGGGAACACACTAAGAGTGGTGCGTATTCTGTCAAGTCTGGTTACTGGGCAGCTTATCAGAGAGAAAAGATTGATCTACTAACAGAAGCTTTGATGCAACCCTCAGTTTTACCCATCAAGAATCAGATTTGGAAGATCAGCACTGCTACCAAAATCCGTAATTTCTTGTGGAAAGTAGTGAGTGGAGCTATTCCTGTTGCTGATAAAATGTTATCGAGAGGGATGAAGGTTGACTCTAGATGTCAAAGCTGCGGTTTGGAAGGGGAATCAGTCAATCATGTACTATTTTCTTGCACAGTTGCTAGACAGGTTTGGGCTATGTTTAATTTTCCTGTCCCATGCAATGGGTTTGATTCTGAATCAGTTTTCCAAAACATCTATTATCTACTGTTGGTGAGCAAAAATTCGAAATATCCTGTGGAAGTTAGAACAGCCTTCCCATGGGTTGTATGGCAGCTCTGGAAAAACAGGAACTTATTCTCGTTTGAAGGCAGAAGTTTTTGTGCTTCTAGAACAGTAGCCAAGATTAGAGATAATGCTTCACAGTGGTTTCATGCGCAGTCCTTAACCGTTGCAGATGCGATAGTTGAGAGGTCGAAAGCGGATTTGGGGAAAAAAGGTTGGTATCCTCCGGTCCAAGGATGGAAAAAATGCAACCTAGGATCTTCATGGGATAAAGAAACGAGTACAGGAGGAGCTGCTTGGGTTTTAAGAAACGAGAAAGGGGAAACTCTTATGCATAGTCGAAGATCCTTTGCTTCAGTTTTTAGCAAGATGGATGCTAGTCTTCTATGTTGGTTATGGGCAATTGAAAGTATGAAAAGCCTAAACTTTGATAAGATTGTTTTTGCTTCTGAGGATTCGGCTCTTATGGGAGCTGTTCAAAGACCTCCAGCTTGGCCTTCTTTCAAGTTTCAGTCACGCTCTATAGGTAATGCCCTGGGAAGTTTTTTGCAGTGGAAAATGTGGTTAGAAGAAAGAAGCTCTAACCTTGTCGCTCATTTAATCGCAAAGAGTGTTACAAGAGAGGATCGCCGTCAATCTTATGTAGCAATCGGATATCCTTTTTGGCTTCATAACCTTTTTGTCTCTGATTGTGCTTCTATTCGTTTATAGAGCTCTTCAGGATGGCAATTCCTGTACTTTTTGGTATGCTGGTTAGTGGGTGCTTTTGTAAAGATAAAACAGCTAATATCCTTTCTAATATATATTATTCAGTGAAAAAAAAAAAGGAGGAGGGTAGGGTAAAATGACTGTTTTGGTGTTTTGGTGGTAGTGGAGAGTAGTGGTCCGGTGGTTATCCGCAGTGGTCTGTTAGTGGTCCGACGTTGCTCCGGCGCTGGTCCAGCGGTGATTTGGCAGCCGGATGAGGTGGTGGTGGTGGTAGAGAGTAGTTGTTAGGAGGTCAAAGGAATGATGTTTGTGTTGAATAAAGGGTAAAATAATATATATTGTAGTTTATATAGTGTGTATTATATTTATGGGGGATTTTCAAAAATATCCACCTATTTTTCTATGTCACTTTTCAAAAATACCTTTTCATAGTGTCAATTTTCAAAAAGACCATTTTTAATATATAAAATAGCTAAATTTTAAATACTAAACCCCAAGAATTAAACTCTATCCCTAAAAACTATACTCTAAATATAAAATAAAGAACTTAAACCTAAAAAAAATAATAAAAATAATTTAACATGAAGAAAAATGAAAATGTTTAAAAAAATAAATGTTTTTGAAAGTGATATATCAAGAAGGCATTTCTAATAAATTCTTAATGCTGGAGATTATGGTTAGAGTAGTTAGATATTTAATTTTTGTTTTTTTTGTTAGTTATTTTCGCCAAATTCTTTATAAACTTTTGTGTCGGTGGAATCGAAAGCGGAAAAAGAAAGAGTTAAATATGTAACAAATTAAATTGGATTTTTATAAGCTTTTGTGTGGGTGGAATTGAAAGAGGAATATGGACCAATGCCATGATGACACGTACAATATCTCAAACGTTCTAAAAATGTAAATGTCCCTATTTACAAAATAAAATTTTACTTTTCTTTATTTAAAGACTTTTATTGTTTTTACCGATTGATATGATCTCATTTGAGAAAATTATTTATTTATAATTTTAAAAAACAAAAACTTAAACCATGTCATATCATGTCATGTGTATATATATTCTCTCATGGCAAGATATGACATTATTTAAGATTTCATTTTAAAAATATATATAAATAAATAATTAAACTAAATAATGGATAGTATATTTGAGAAACTGTGTGGGTGAGAGACTCTTTCTATTGAACATGCTCTTACTGTCCTCATATTCCTACTCCTACATCGAAAGTAATAACTAAAATCAATTCCATAATCTAGAAGCCAAAAAGTCTTCTATAAAAAGACAAGAGGGTTCTTGAGTTAGTTGTATTCTTCAAAAACTTAAAACATGGCAGTCCAAATAAGCGCATTGATCCCTTTAATGGTCGAAATAAAACTCACCGAGTTTGTGAAACCCTCAAAATACATACCTCCTCAAACTCTTTCCCTTTCAACACTTGACAATGATCCTTTGAATGAGGTCATTTACAAGGCATGCTACGTTTACAAAGCCAAGAACGTTGTTGATGATGATGCTGACATGCCGGAATATTTGCTTAAGAAGGCTTTGTCCGATCTTCTTGTGTATTATTATCCACTTTCAGGGAGTTTGAAGCGGCGGGGGAGTGATAGGAAGTTTCAGTTGAGCTGTGGGGGTGATGAAGGCGGTGTGGCATTCACGGTGGCTACTGCAAATGTGGAACTGTCTTCATTGAATTATTTAGATAACATTGACTCAGATACGGCATTGAAGTTCTTGCCTCATTTGCTCCAAGTGGAGGATGGTTATCGACCTTTTGCTTTGCAGGTACCATTTATTTATGTTTTGGTCTTTAAATTATTTTCAATATCTTACTTGATAATATTTTAATTCTAACTTTTAAATTATATTCTATTTTATGTCGAAATTAATATCAAAATACTAAAGTGGATTCATATAAATTTTCTTTCCATGCCTAATACATCAAAATATTTGTAATAATTAAAATTACTTTTTCATTTAAATACGTACAAATATTTATTAAAACTTTTGATTTAAATGATCTAATATCTTAGTTTATGTTTGTCTTTTCTCCCTAGGAATGTAAATACCTTTATATATAAAATTAATAAAACTCATTAATTAATGTTATACTTGATACTTAATTGTGATTAGATGTTTAAAAATTTATGTGTTAATAGATAGATGCGAGGAAACTTATAAGTGAGTGGCAATCCTTCTTCTTTCATATAGTTTCAGGTGTGATTTGATTATCAAGGGCATCTCCAATCCCACTCTATTTGAGAGTCAAAACTCTATAATAGAACAATATTTGCTTCAAATTGCTCTATATATCAAGCAAGTTTATTCTCAAATAGGTCTAAAACCTATGTCCAATTTTATTTTTCTTTATTGTAGGCTACCCCGTCTCACAAACTTCAAAATCTTCCTTTTAAAACTAGGTTAACACTAATAGATTTTTCTTAAATTTACCAAACCTGTTGTGGGAATAATAGTGATAATAACAGGTAACCAAATTTGAATGTGGAGGATTCATCTTGGGAACCGCAACGTCGCATGTAATGTCTGATGGATATGGAATGGGTCATACCATGTGTGCCTTGATAGAGTTGGCTGGCGGGAAAAAGAAGCTGACCATTACACCGGTTTGGGAAAGAGAAAGACTTGTGGGGGAGCCTGTAGACGATCAACCTCCATTAGCTCCCGGGGGTGCCACGGCTGTGTCGCCCTACTTACCTACCGATGATTGGGTACGTGTGTGGTTAACTTTGGGCAGTTTCAAAAAATATTAGTTGATTTTTTTTGTATGATTAATGAAGAGGCTAAAGAAATTAAATAAATAGGAATTAGTTAGAGAAATTTTCTGATATTTTAAGAATCTTTTTTTATAGAATTAACAAAAGTTTGAAAAATCCAATGATACAAGAACAGTGGTTTTCAAAAGATTTAAGAACACTTCATATAACCGATTTATTATTATTTCTAAAACCAAAATTTTGGTTTGGTTTGTGATATTCTTAAAAGCTTTTTTGTCTGGTTTAAAATGCGAGGCGTTTAGAAAAAGAACAAAAAAAATAAAAAAAAATGGTATTAAAAGTTATATATAAACCATATATATAACTTTTGCTATTAAATTAATTAGCTCATACAATATGTAGCCGGATAATACTTGGGTTCACCTTTAAGTTTATTGTTTTCGCTGGTCTAATATTAAGTTTATTATTTTGGCTTTTTTGTCTGAAAGAATAAATATTATTATTCAAAATTTATTATTCAGGTAACTGAAAGAATAAATATTAGACCAGAGAGCATAAGAAGGTTGAAAGAAGCTACACTGGAAGAATATGACTTCTCTACTGAGGCACTCACAACTTTTGACGTCATAAGTGCTTATTTATGGAAATCAAGAGTCAAAGCTCTGAAACTAGATAAAGATGGAGTCACGGTTTTGGTTTTCACCAAAGGAATCCGAAACGTTGTGGATCCACCTTTGTCTGACGGATACTACGGCAATTCATACATTGATATGCATGTGTCGTTAACCGTAAGAGAAGTAGATGAATTTGGGATCTCAGACATCGTAAAACTCATAAAAGAATCGAAGAAGAAAGCTCATAGTAAAACTTACCTCCAAAAAGAGCTTGCAAACATAGAAAACATCATTAAAATGGATTTAAAGATCAGTGGGAAGGAAGATGGGTTATGTTTATTCACAGATCCGAGGCATACTGGACTTTTTGGACCAATGGATTTCGGATTGAATGAACGGGTGAATTTCGTCCAGGTCGTTCCCCCAGAAACAGCTAGGACAATTAGTATGGTCTTGCTACCATCAAGATTGGATCAGGCGATGGTTGGAGGGGTTCAAATTATGACTACATTGCCCAGAGATGCAATGGTTAAGTTCAAGGAAGAGATGCAATGGTTAAGTTCAAGGAAGAGATCAATGCTCTAGACAAAAGCGTACTTAGTCTTTCTTTTGTATGTGGTAATTTTCATTATAAGATCAATAATGAATAATACTTCGTATCATCTTTCAAATTTAACATTTTATTCAAAAAAAAGAAAAAAAAAAAAAAAAAA
>NC_025700.1:23178948-23212471 GCF_000633955.1 Camelina sativa | reverse complement strand
TTCAAATTTAACATTTTATTCAAAAAAAAAAAAAAAAAAAAAAAAAAACTTCGTATCATTCTTTTCAATAATACTCCAGAGTACATCTAATGTTTTTTTATTGAGAGACAATAAATTTTTATTGTTTTTTCAAAACACATGTGAAGCAAGCATAATTTAAAGTGAGACATAATGAGTAAAGTCCTTCGGCTGAATGAAAGTGAAACCACATAGCCAAGAAGAAGCTTTGATGATGGGCAGTTAGTGCACTAAGCGGATGCATGTGCCGATTTAGCCGACGATCTAAGCCCGCAAGTTGGGCTCGTAAGAGTAATTGAATCTCCTTGACTATTAGAAAAAAAGAAAAAAAATATCGGATTCATCCCTCTCTTATTCACTATCTCTTAATTAACCAATTAAAATACAATCACATGCCATATCATATTATTTAAAAAAACCTAAAATTAAACAAATTAAAAAAACAAATTTTGTAAATTTTTTATTAAGTAATTTTGTGTCGGTTTGGGTTTATCTTTATTTTTTTGCTCGATTTGGGTGTCCACATAATAATCTTATTTATTTTGCTCGATTTGGGTGTCCAAATAGTATGCATAATTACTTCCTCTGTTTTAAATTATTTGTCATTAATTTTTTTTTCACATAAATTAAAAAAATAACTAAATTTTCTATTTTACTCATTCTTTAATATATATATATTTTTTTTATTGGCCAAGACATTAAAACAATTGGTGGGATAAAATTATTAGTTTTTACCAAACATTTGCATTAGAAATCTAAAATGACAACTATCATAAAATAAAAAAAATATTCTAGAATGACAACTAAAAAAAATTGGGAGTAGTATTCGTTATTTAGGTTCAATCTTAATAATATAGAGATTTCAGATGTACAATTATGAAACAAAAAGTTTTTTTTTTAAGAATATAGTGATATTATGTAAATCTACGAATTAGATGGACCATGTAAAAAGTGATGTGTTGTTATATTTTTAAATGGTTCATCTTATTAAATATTAATATAACATGAAACATATCAAATTATCAAACTATTACAAGTAACAGAAAATTACAACAGTTTTGGTAAAAATAGCATGAATCATGTTATTCATACTGAGAAAAATCTATTAGTGTGAACCTAGTTTAGAAAATAATTTTTTTGAAGTTTGTGAGACTAGACATTTACGGGTGGTATCCTACAATAAAGAAAATTGGACCTATGTTTTAAGCATTGCCACTCATCACTTATATTGTTGCCCATAAATTTTGGTAACTTGTGATGTGAGACTCTAATAAAACTGGTCCCTAGACGTGTTGTTAGAGGCTTAAAAAGGTTTAATGGTTAGGTCGCCACCGAACCAATTTTGAGATAACTTTTTAATTATGTAATTTTAACTTGTTATCCTTTCATCACCATTTGAATTATAGTCCATAAAATATGTGTTACAAAAATAAAAGAGTGAATGTGAAGATTACAAGATGTGGTTCCAATTATATTTGTTTACATCATTATTAAATATCAATTTATAATTCAATAGATGAATCCACTTTGTTATGGTTGCATATTAACAAATATTGAGATGATTTTAAACTCGAGAGAAAATAAAATATATTTGTTTATATACAGTTTGTGTTCTCTCCATTTAGTTATACTAATTTGAAAAATTATTTACAAACTTAACCCCTACAATATTGCAAAAGAAAACAATTACTAATATATGACAACAAAATTTAGTAAATAATACTTCAAAAAATTCAATTTTGGTAAGATATTTTTAAAAAATGGAAACTAAATATATCAAACAATATGAAAAATGGCATTTTCCATGAACAGCCACGTCTGATTTCTCCGCCACCACCACCACCGAGCAAGATAGGAAGGATCTACAAGGTAGGTTATTAGAAAGGATGGAGCTTCTACAACAGTTACTATTATTACAAGTGGAGTAAAAAGAAACACTTTCGTGTTGGAGATACTCTCTATTTCAAATACAACAAGGACCTCAACAACGTTAGAGAAATCAGCGATGATCTTGAGTTCAGAGCATGTGAACAAACTTCTACCGTAGCTGTATACAAGAGGGGACACGATCTCGTTTAGCTCACAAAACCAGGAGTACATTATTTTGTAAGCTTAAAGACCGGTCTTTTTCAGGCTTGGGATTAAGCTTCGAATCACGGTGCAACCATCAACCGAAGACGTTACTTTGCCGGATGTTCCCAATCTCACCTATTAACCGCTGCAATAGGTGGTGGTTATGCATTTTCAGACCTCATCACTAATTAATCTCACCTATTAACCGCTGCAACAGGTGTTGTAAGGGTTTTATTTGGTGTTATTAAGAGTTGTTGTTTTTTTTTTTTTGGTCGTTTACGTTGTTTCGTTTAAATTTTAGCATATAAATTCTTCTTAAATTTTCGACGTTTCTCTTTAGTTTGATCATGAGAATGCCCACAAAGTCATAAACATGATGATGTTCCACATGACATGACACATATCCATTTGTTAGATTCTGAGCAGCAACGGGGAGTCTTGTAAACAAGGGACACACTTGGGGCGTTCGGAGTTACCCCGAGTGATATATATGATTACTGATATTTTAAATTATGTAAATTAAGGGTGCAAATGGTTGCTTAAAAATGACTAATTTGAAAATATAAAGTTAAATAAAATTGGGATTTATTTCAAAAAAAGTGGATAAACAAGTTGAACATTTGTACTGTACAAATTAGTTTATTTTTTTCAAATTTTTAAAGGTTTTGTAGCAATATATGAGAAGATTATCTAATATTGTATTTAAGATTTTTTTTAGTACAGAAAACGTATACTAATAATATTTTTAGTATCTCTGGTAGCAAAAGTTGGGTTCACACAAAGTTGAAATGAGTTTTCCAGTTTTCCCCAAAAAGAAAGTGTACAAGGCCCATATTGAGCCCAATACACTAGAATCGTTCCCACTCACAGAACCAACGAAGAAGAAGAAGAAGAAGAAGAAGAAGAAGCAAAACCTTCCCTAAAACCCTAAGAAACTCTGATGCATTCATCGAATCCAAGCTCTCGTCTTTTTCTAAACCCATGTAAATCAACGCTAACCCAATACCCAATCTTCAATTTCCCCAAACTTTCTTCAAGAAAACTCGCCAAGTCTCTGAGAACTTCCATTGATTACGAGCAAGACGAAGAAGTCTCGAAAGAAGAACTCGTAGTAGTTCCGAGTAACGCAACTCGTCGTCTTCCAATCACAATCAAAACCTCTGGCAAAGTTTCTAGGTACTTCATCAAAGGTGATTCCTTGGAGTTACTGCTATGTGTTGATGAAGAAGATGGTGTTGGTGACGATGGCCGCCTCGACGATGGGTTCTTGAAATTTATAAGACTTTCATCTTCAGCTGCAAAAGATTTTTTCATACCGAAACAAGTCAGTGAGAATTACGTAAGTTATGTGAAATGGAAGTTTTTGCACAGAGTTTTCAGCTCTGCTCTGCAAGTTCTTGCCACTCAGGTAACTTATTGACATATACTTCTACTAGACTTTTGAATTTTGGTGTACTGTCATGAACTTGAGTCATGTGTTGCTGCAGGCCATGTTTAGAGCCATAGGGATTGGACAATCTCGGTCACTTGCTTCATCTGCTGCTTTTAATTGGATATTGAAAGATGGGCTTGGACGGTTAAGTAGATGTATATACACTGCTAGTCTTGCTTCTGCTTTTGATACTAATTTGAAGGTATATTAACTTTTGTAGAGTTTATCTTCAACAAATTGTAGTTCTTGAACCTTTTGTTATTTATACTCATTTTATTTTTTGTCAAAGAGAGTTCGGTTCTCGACGTCTGTGCTCTTTAGTCTCAGCATTGGAGTTGAGTTAATGACTCCAGTATTCCCAAAGTACTTCCTTTTGCTAGCTTCTATTGCCAACATTGCTAAACAGATTAGCCTGTCATGCTACTTAGCAACCGGTGTAAGGTTTCATATTGTTGACTCTAAGTGTTTTTATGTTTAGTGTTTTTGTTTTGACAACCGATCTATCGATATGTGCAGTCAGCTGTACATCGAAGCTTTGCTGTAGCGGATAACCTCGGTGAAGTCTCTGCAAAGGCGCAGGTTTCTTTTAGGAAACCTACTTGATATCATTTGTATCACATAATATATGCCCTGATTTTAATTTGTGACGTTTCAGATTCAAACCGTGTGTTTTGATAACCTTGGTCTCTTACTGGCGGTTCTTCTAAATATGTTATTCCAAAACAACCAAAGGTTAGATGATTCTAGTAAAGTTTGGGTTATTTCATTTGTGAGATCGTTTTAGAATCTACTGACTTGCTAATGTATGTGCTAGATTGCAGGCAAGTCTACCTTTTGTTTTATATCCAATTTTCTCCACGTTTGATCTCCTTGGTATTTATCAAGGGCTCAAGCATATCAATCTGCAAACATTAACTAAGGTAGCTTATATAACATTGTTGATCAGACAAACAATGGAGAATTTTCCGAGTTATAATTTTAATTTTTCCTTTTCTTATCAGAATAGGCTTGAAATAATTCTGGAAAGATGGATTGAATTCAGGCAAGTACCTTCCCCTGCCGAAGTGAGTGAAGAAGAAGGAATTGACCTTTTAGGGAGTAGAGGTTAAAAACAAAAAATAAACCTCTAAAGGCTCTTAAGATGGTGTAGTTATCAATCACTGATTAATAAGATGAATTGTTTCAAATATGATTTGTATTTTTGTAGGTAGCAAAAGGGTTTGGCCCATCAGAATTGGATGCTTAGATCCAAAGGCTCAGATTCCTGCACTATCAATGATGGTAATGCAATCACTGTGCAGTGATGATGGCTACTTCATAACCATGGAACTTTCCTTTCAAGGTTTCAGAAGAATACCAAAAGTGAGTTTTATATATGCTAATTTGTAAGTTCTCAGATCCCCACGATTCTCTAGTTTGATCTTCGCCATTTGTAAAATGTTTAGCTGGGAATTGTCATTTGCTTGCGTGAAGGAGCCAACAGTGTGGACATTATAACGAGTTTGTTACAGGTAAAGGACTCAACTAAGTTTTTTTTTTATCAATTTTAGTACAAATTTATGTACATCTTGATCTGATTACACTTTCTGGTTGGTATGTTCAGACATGTTACATCCGTAAATCCCTTGGAAACAATAGAATCAAGAGAAGAGACACATCTTCAGACTTGACGCCACAGGATTGGTCCTTACTCACAGGAGAGAGTAAGCTTGCTGCACGAGATGATTCTATCACACTGAACAAACAAATGCAAGAACAAGGTTGGATTGTGAAGAACGTCTTGTTGAGTGCAGAAGAGCAAATTAGATACATTTTCCACAAAACTCAATTGTAACATAAAGGATAAGATCAGTTAAATTGTAACTGTTTATAGTACACAGAGATTTGTCTGTAAATTGAAGCGTGAGTATTTTGTTAAAACTCTACGTGGCAATCTATACACAAGAAAGTAGTTATCATTTACATTAGACTCCTTTGTTGAACGTGAAAATATCAATTTGAGAAGGAACTCGGCTCAGTGCTGTACATAGAGTAATCACTCAAGCAGATGTTTGTTCTCTCCTCGCTCCATTTCAGAATCTCCATAGCAAACTTGAGCAATGAATCAACACTGTTCGGGTCCAAACTCTTGCTCGAAGAAACAAAAAGCTTTTTCCCAGTCAAGGAAGAGTAAAACCGCTTGAACTGAACAGCCATGTAGTGGAACGCAAGCTGGCCCAAAGTGGGGTTACCGTTGTTGGAACCACGGTGACGACTGACCACGGGATTGAAGTCTTGGAACCACTCGCAGCGTGACAAAGGAACGCGTTCCAATTTTTCTTCCAAGAGATCGTACTTGTTGAGTATCAAGAGGAAGTCCATGTGCTCAAAGATGGGATGGGTGATTATGCTTTCAAAGAGTTTTTTGGTGAGTAGCATCTTGTTGGTTCCATCTTCTGAACACTGGTCGTAGTCACTCATGGAAACAACAAACACAACCATCCCAACATCTTCAAACATATCAATCCACTTGCAGTTTTCACCGAGGCCTCTCGAGGGTACTCTTATTAACTGGTACCTGAAAAAAAAGCACAATAAAATGTCTTCAAACATGTTCGAACTGACTTGAATGTTACAAACACACAAAAAGGGAATCAGATAATACTTACCTGAGCAAAGAATCAGTGTGATCGGACGGATCAAGATTCTCTTCAGATGCAGTCTGTGGAAATGAGAAATCGAGACAAGCTAGACCACTGGACGAAGTGACTCCTTCAGCATATAATATATCCAAATCCGATGGCTCGTAGTCTGGTGTCAATACGTCAATAGCCTGAAGAACGTGAAAACAGCTTCTTAGGAAACTAATAAACTCATAGTTTCACTTCCCAGTAACCAAATATCCAACGGAAAATTGAGTGCAAAAGAAATAGTGAAACACTTATTTACCCGTTCCAAAAAGTAACTAGCGACACTGGGAAGGAGTCCTAGCTCACTTCTTCGCTTGTATGTAGCTTGGATCGCTGCATCCCTCCATAACTCTTCAACCAGTGGGGCATACTCACGAGAAGCTGCAGGGAAAATGACTCCAAGATTTCCAGCAGCCATAGTCTTCAATAACCAATCTGAAAATGCTTTAAGCCTTGGGCCAATGGAGTACACAGTTTTGTTGTTGCTTTTAGCATCTCCTGCTCATAACATAGACCAAGTTAAGACTCAAACCGTCAAACGGGTTACATATATATATATATATAAATTCATTATTGTTCTTGTCCATAACAAATTTTAGGTCCTACTATTTAGCAAAGAAGCCTGGTTGAGAACGATATTTAAAAACTGAAACTTAAGAAAAAATAGGAGTGAGAAATCTATGCACCTTCTTCCGCAGCCGCAGGAATATCTTCAATGACACACTGTTTCATACTCTGGACAGCAAGAGCTTCTTCTTCGAACCGCTCCCGGCCCTCAAGTAGCATACCCAGATAACCATACACATTGGTCTGGATAATCACCTTTATATTTTCACGCTCATCTTCCAAGAATGGTACGTCCTTATAAAGGATCTTTGCCTGAACGATAAAGTCATTCAGTTATATTGTAGATTTTGGGGCATAGGCTAATAAGTAGTAAGACATATAACAAATACATATCATACCTGCTTGAATATCGTGCTAGTTCCAGAACCTCTGTTTCCAACCAACAGAATTTTTTGCAAAGTCCTATGCTCAAGATGGTCCAGAATGCTTCTGCTATTTGCGCTATGAAGTTGTTCCCCAGAAGCATTCGCAGTAGATTTGGATGGAACAGGAAGTGACAATACAGCACAAAGTAACTTCGTCCCAGCCTGAAAAGCAGCACGAGTTTGTCACCTTCAATCAAAGAGGAATACACAAATTCAAGACCGAATGGAATATAGATTTTACGCAAAACAACGAACCTTGCCCCATATGTATCCCTTGGTATTCTTCTGTCCTTCTTCTTGATACGATCCATCCTCATTAACCCAAAAATGAGGGTTACCCGCACACTGAACTCCTGCCAACTGTTATACAGAAATACACTAGTTAAATCATCAACGACATCCAAAATCTCTTTAAATCAAGAATCGTACACTTCAAAAGTGTTTCAACCTGCAGCATTCGTAGCTCTACTTTCGTAATCTCGCGGCCGTTAATGAAAACTTGAGTGTTTCCGTTGCTAGCTTCCGGACTAATCGGACCTCCAACATTCAGATGGGGACTAATTATCTGATAAGGCTTCTCTCCTTCCTGTGGAATCCCAACATAATACATATAAACGTTTTTGAGACAGTCTAAGACACAAAACTCATAAAAGGACAGTAAATATTATTATTCACCTTTCCCCAAAGTCCAGACACTTTATCATACCAATAGTCGCCAGGTTTCAGCTTCTTTGGAGGATTAGAGCAAGTATGAAGTGTAACCAGCTCTTCAGGGTAAAGAGGCTGTCCATTAACAAACACATACTCAGCCGGTAACTGATTAGCTTCACAAAACCTCTCAGTCTTCATAATCTGTTTAACCTCTAAATCATTAAGCAGCCTCTTAAGCATCCTAGAACATTTCCCTAAATTCCCTCGCTTCGACTCATCAATAGGAAACCCGATACAAGTAACGCATTTCCTACCTTCAGGCATAGAACCCATAGCTCGAAGCACGCAGCTGCTACAATACTTTGCATCACAAACAAGACAAACTTCTTTCTCCGTAAACCGGCTTCCTTTAAAACACCGATAACAAGAACCTTTCTTCCCTTTGGTTTGAGGCTGTTTCTTAACAGGGATAACACGAATCCGCTTCTGGTTACTATTACTAGAATCATCTTCTTCAAATCCATCATCATCAGAAGCAATACCTAAGAAAGTAACAACTGGTTGCTTCTTACCAGTTTCACTAACACAATCCCCAGTAACACGAGAAGAAGGATAGTCCATACTCATAACCGAATCATTAGATTCCCAATCAGGTACCACCAAAGCATTCGAGGATTCATTCAAATCTAAGCTCTCTTTCACTGAACCACAAACCCTAGACTGATCAAAACTAGACCTCAACAACAACAACTCACCAGAGCTGCTACCACTCAATCCACCATCACCATCACCACCTTCTTCTTCTTCCTCCTCTTCAATCACAGAAGTAGGAGAAACAGTGACTGAATCAGAAACCAATCCAAGCTCACTAGATCCACCACAGTTAGGTATAATAACAGAGGTAGGAGAAACAGAATCTCTAAGAAAATTCTTGCTATTGTTATTATTATCAAGAGGCAAAATCGGTTGAATCACAGGGAAAGACATGTCGTCGGAGATACAAACCGGAGAAACAACGGCGGCGACGGGGATTTTCTCGACGTTAATTGGAACAGCGCAAGGTATGTTGTATGATAATGGTGGACCATCGTATTCTTCAGCGAATAAACAACAATCATCAACTACTTCTTTCGTCATCTTCTTCTTCTTCAATGGCATTTTCAATTTCAACCCTAGGGATTTTGCTTCAGAAATAAGCAAATTGTATAGGTAAGAAAAAGAAGAAAAAAATCAAAGAAGAATCATTTTTTTTTTTTTTAGGGTTCCTTGTTGAGCTTCTTCACACAAGTGGGAGAAAGAGAGAGAGAGAGGAGAATGGAGAAGAAAAGTGTGATTGAGAAAAAGATGAAGAAACCACCACTACTGCTACTACTAGCTGGAATCTTGTGCGATACTTTTTTTTTTTTTTTTTTTTTTAATTTTGCTTTTTGGAATTTTATTTTTTAAGATCGAGGGAAGGGGTTAAACAGATAATAAGACGTGGGACCCAGTTTAAGAGACAAACCCGAAATTGTCTTATTCGACGTCGTTACGAGATCGGAATTTGAGCTGTCTGATCACGTGGGATCCATGAACAGTAATTTTTGTTTTAAAAAAATAGACTTTGTCACTTCTTTTTTTTCTTTGATTCGTTGCGAAATTTACGGTAATTTTTTTCCTTTTTTAGGATATTTGTTATTTTTTTTTGAGTTTTACTTCTATTTATTGGGCTTTGGTAAATATTCAGATCTGAGATTTATGTAAGCCCATTAACGAATAATCAAGTTACCCCTTGGCCCATTACTTAGCTACGGGGACGTTCTCGGGAACTTTTTTTTTTTTGAATTGAAACTTCGATAGGGATAGAGGGCCTGTTCTTCTGTTGATTTCTAGTGTGCAAACGACAGTGGATGTAAGAGCTGTAAACAAAAAAACGACAACAAAGGACATTAATCAAAGTGACGCTAAGAAAACAAAACATGGAGTTCATGCGTAATATATCGTAATATCGACCGAAGAGTCGTCACAATAACCAACGATTATAAAATCATTAATACACGTCATCATCTCCAAAACTATCAGCCACTGACTTTTTAAAAAATTGTGTTGTCCGTTCAGTTATTCCTTCTTTAGTTTTCAACTGCAGTCGTTAGGATAGCGATCAACAAAAGAACATGGCCTATGTTGGATTGTTGATGATTGTATGATAACGGTGATTAACCACTTGAGAGCGAATCAAGTTAGGTTCATGCAGGTGTTTCATTGACAATTCATTTTTCTCTTCTCGGGCACCTTTCTAAGTTTGCCTTCTAATACAAAGGTTTTTAATAGTCTTTAACGCTCAAGATAGAATCATAGAGTGAGACAATATGAATGGACGGAGAAATTGGTTTGACGAGAGGAAAAGTGATGTTGATTTTCTAGGTTCAGTTGAGAAGTGATCAGAAGTCCATGGCAAGATTAAGAGAGTGAGAAATCAGATTTTCGGAATCTGGTAAGAGCTCTATGGTAGACGGGGATTATATCGGATCAAGAGAAAAATGAGGAGAGGGTGAAACTCCCACATCCCAAGTTCGAGCCTCCTTTATGTTGTTAACAACATCTTATTGGACGTCTGTCAGTTGGGATTCGGTCCAGTTGATTTATTTGGTACTCAAAAATGCAGGTTGTCTGACTACTCTCGAACATTCATTGGAAAGCATTCCAAACTTAGGTTTAGGCAATGTGGTAGCATTTTGGTGTTTTTAAATCCAAAAAATTTTAAATTGTTTTTTTCGGTGAATTTCCGACAACCACAAATTTTTCGACCAAAATTTGTGATTAATTTCCTATTTTTATTTGGTTGGAAATTTTCGAAAATTTTTGACTAATATATTTTTGTTAGAAATTTGTTGGAAATTTGTCAGAAAATAGTTGAAATTTTTTTGACCATCGGATTGGTCGGAAATGGTGGTCAGAAATTAGACTATGTTCTTGTAGTGTATAGGATAATCGAATTAAACTAAATTCCAGATGATCATAAGTCCCAAAGTATATGAGTTTGATATGTTTAAGATTCTCACGATAAAATAATTTTAGTTTCTCTTTTCTCAAGACATTCTAAATCAGTAACTGACGAACACTAATATGTATCGTACTCTCAAAATAGAAAAGTAGAAAAGGATAAGGAAGAACATTGTGGTGTGTGTTGATTGTTGAGAATGAAACCCAAGACTCGAGAAGAGATTACGGCACTTAATCCCTTCTTAGGGGAGGAGAAATATTCCACCATTAATTCCTTCCTAGGTTCGGTAGACATGTACGCTTAAATTTTTTTAAACTTACAACTCTGTCAAGCTTATAATGATCTTGTCATTCCGATAAACGTATTTACCATAATAATCCATAAAATATGGTTGAGGCTTCTAACTCTATAGTGGGAAGAAACAACCAAAACTTGACACATTCCCCAAACTTCCGCATGAGAACATTGAGATAAATCAAGTGTTGAAAAGTACTATCGGGACAAAAAACAAAAATCTCCAATCTTAATCATTGAGTTTTGGTCTTTCCTCTCATCACCGGAATTCAAGCCAATTATTATTAATCATTCCCCCAAATTTCCTTTAAAGTCAAGAAAATAAAATATATCATTGAGCTTTTGGGTCTACAAAACTGATTAATTGGTAATTTATCTGCCCTTTTTCATACTCATATGATAATTCAATATTGTTGGGATTGCTAAAGACAAAACTATCTATCACAACAAATTAATAAAATTCAAATTACCGGGGAATGAATATCAAGGCTTTTGCATTCGTATCGTTTAAAGAGTTCACAGCAACCATGATAGGAAATGTAGTAGAATGATTTAAAAAGTGTTTCTCAATAAATGTTGATTGATTGATAAAAATAAAAATGAAGGAACACCGTCATATGCTCTTCCAATTAAGGCCATAGTATATGTCGATTATGGATTTGAGTTACGTGCACACACTTTCAAACTCATGAATTTACATCAAGGTCACATTTCATAATGAATCAATTCGAATATAAAAATTTGTAAAACGAAATTAACGTTACCGTATTAAAACATGTACGTGTATACGAAGGCACGTATTTATAACTTATGATATTCTTGAGAAAGATAATAGAAGTCAATGGGTGCAAGTAAAGAGGACTTTAACGTCATTTAGAAAATGGATTATACTCCACCGCACACGGCAAGTAATTGTCGATAACGAACAAGGCTCGTGACCGGACGATGATTCGAGCCCGAGAGTCGACATCCACGAACTGACAAATTACTATTAACCCTTTTCTTTTCTTTTCTCCTTTTATCGTACGTAAACCTGAACCAACGATAACACGTTCACACTAAATCTATATTTTTCTCTTTAGTTTTCTGTTTTAAAATTGCTTATGTCATCTTCAGCATATGGTTCATAAATTTGCTTATGTAATAAATTGTTTCTGTGAAGTTTTGTATTGTAGCTCGATACAGTTGTAATACAGATTGTTTAATAAAAGTTTTTAGAAGGAACAAAAAAATCGAATTGTAAAATCTTTTCTTTCTCTCTTATAATTGATGAATATACTAGAGTTGTAATTAGTATAAACTCAATGTATATGCATGAAAACAAAATCTTTAGGATGTTAAGCCAAGAATTTCTAGCTTCTAGAAATGAAATGTTGAGAAATAAACCAAGAAAACTAGAGATTACTTAAATGAGAAAAAGATTATCTGATTCATACTTCTCATCTGTCTTGGATTGGATAAGGATGAGCTTACCAAATAGAAAGAAGATTGTGAAATTAGTATCTTGTCGGTAATTGAATGTTTGTGTACACATGAAGACATGTTTATCAATCTCTAGTTGGATATATTTAGCAAAAACATGAGATAATGCTCAAAAATTTTGATCCATCCATTTGATATCCGGTTATACTGATTCGATCAAATAGTAGTTTTGTCTTTGTTAGGACAAGAAGCACAAAAGACCAAATTTGGTTAGATAACACAAATGACGCAGTTCGAGCGGTTCAACAACTATTGTACGTAACTACTCTGTTTGCTTATTAGAGTCTTAAATATAACTTTTGCCCAACAAAATAAAATATGAGTCTTAAATATGACCACCAATATACTGTAGTAACTGTACTAAAGATATTGTTTCACTTAAAAAAAAAAGATTGTTAAACAAATATTGTTCGTCCATTAATATATTAAGGTGTATATATAGATGAATAATAATAAAAAAAAGAGTTAAAAATGAATTGAATACCATTTAGTTCATTATTCAGTAAAATAAATTGTATCTAATTCATTTCTAACTCAATTTTCTATTTAAAAATTCACAGTTTTTATTATTCATGGTTGTTTATTTTTTCAAAATTTTAGTTAAATGAGTTAAATTCTTTTCAGTATTGGTCTAAAAAAACTTTTTTTTTTGGTATGAAAACCATATAATCAACTATTAAAATAAATAAAATAATATGTACATAATTTTAATGATGACTTTTAGGGTATTTCTCTTTAATAAATTTGATAAGAGTAGAAGTGACCAAGCTTTACAATTGAAAGTCTTACAAGCTAATCAACTATCATCTTTTTTATAAAAACTCCAAAATACATATTTTACTGCTTTCACTAGGAAAATTAACTGAAGTGTTGTTACTTGTTAGAGAGGTTTTGAATTATATATTTCAAAATTCGATAAAACTTACAATATCATTTCTAGAAAAATATTTGTCATAAATTTTTTGTTTAACTGAAAAAATCTCATCATTATAAGAAAAATTAGATATATTTCCACAAATGTTATATAATTTGGATACTTAGCATAAATTTCTCAAATGAGTTTATGTTATAAATTTAAAACGTAGAACAATAATAAGCTATAAGATTAAATTTGTAGACAGATGATAGATAAATTTCAACACTGAATTTACATCATTATCCAATTTTTCTTTCCAAATCAACATATATATATTTTTTTAAACCAATTTTGGGCTACTTGACCAATTGACCCCAAAACCAAAAAAAAAAAAAGGTATAATTATTCGATTCAATAAAAGTGTGTATTTCAATGATAATAAAACCAAAACGACTTTTGAGCATATTGTTATGCTGTCCCGGTCAAAGATATCCCAAGTTGCTCGTTGATCACTGAAGGGTAAATTCGTCATTTCAATTCTCTTCCCACGCATTTTCTCAAGGGCTTTTTCGTCTTTCTAAAAAATAGACATCCACCAGGCCGCGCACGTATCTTCTTCTTCCGTCTTTAATTACTCCCGTGTGATTGTTATTATTTCCGCGATTAGGTGAACGAATCCACCGGAAAAATATATTCCGATCATAACTTCATCGTCGGAGAGAAACTGATATAATTTCGAAGCCTTCTTTTGTATTCTAGAATAATCGAAATCGAAGATGATGAATAGAAGAAACCTCAGAGAACAAGAAGGTACTTTGACTTTCTTATTTTTTGAAAGTCTATAAACATCGGCCATTAATGGAGGAATCAGTTTCTCTCTCTCTCTCTCTCTCTCTCTCTCTCTCTCTCTCTCTCTCTCTCTCTCTCTCTCTGTGTATTTATTTTATTGTGTGTACAGTTGGGGAGAGCTTTGAGAGCTTTTAATAGCTTTCAACTAATTCCAACTGGTTTCTTCGAGGTCTTAGGGTTTTAGCTTCACTACAGAATTGAATTGAATCCCATGGGGTCGTTTTTATGTTTTTGCAGGAAGGTGATGAACGTTGAGATCCGATTATTCAATCAACGATGATGATTTCTTACAGATTGGATTTGATTTTGGTGATCGTAATCGTAATCGGAGCATCCTCCTCTGCTAATTTCACCAAACCTTGTAACAGGAGATGCGGTAGACTGAGTCTGCCTTATCCCTTTGGGTTTTCTCCTGGTTGTGGCATCAAATTCAATTGCTCTGCGGCGGGGAACGCGGAGATCGGAAGCTTTTCCGTTCAAAACGTGACGGAGAACAGTATATTCGTCAGCCTCCCACACAATTGTACTCGGAAGATCGAAGATATGACTCCACTATTCAGCGAGCATTTCGCGCCGACGGTGGAGAACAGTTTCTTAATGGAGGATTGCAAAAAGACAACCGACGGATGCTCCATCAAGCAGAAGTTTTTGGAGGATGTGCTGAAACTGGAAAGCTGTGATTCCACTGGAAACATTAGCTGTTTCTCTTTAGATAGTAACTCGAGTTCGAAAAAGTTTTTCGTTATGAATGAATTGAGGAACAGTACTTGCAGTTTGTTGTTCTCTGCCATAGCTTTCGAGTCTGTAGGTTTGAATGCCGGTATAGCGCTACAGTTTGAGCGAGTTAGGTTAGGTTGGTGGCTTAACGGAGACTGTAAAAGCAATCCTTGTGCGACAAACGCCAATTGTACACACGTTGACACTCCTGATGGAAAGGAAGGATACCGGTGTTCGTGTCACGAGGGTTACCACGGAGATGGATATAACAATATATGCCAGAGAGGTTAGTTAATCTATAGTCTCATTTGTTGTATCTGAGGCTAAGTAGTAAGAACACAAAAGCTTTATTT
This sequence comes from Camelina sativa, assembly GCF_000633955.1. Classification (NCBI taxonomy): domain Eukaryota; kingdom Viridiplantae; phylum Streptophyta; class Magnoliopsida; order Brassicales; family Brassicaceae; genus Camelina; species Camelina sativa. The sequence goes on along the minus strand of NC_025700.1, from coordinate 23,197,102 downwards.
TTTTTGCTAACTGGTTTCTTCTATACTCTTTGCAGTACTACCGGAGTGCCGCGGTTCAAAGCTCGTCTGGAGACATTGTAGATCGAGTCTTTTTACTATTGTAGGAGGTAACTGTCGCTTTAGTGTTTGTGACATTTTTAGGTTTTGTACTTTATGGATGTTTGACTAGGTTTTATTATTCATTTGCTATGTATAGGAACTATTGGTGGAGCATCTTTGCTAGTAGGCTTGGCACTTTTGTTCTTTTGTAAGCGGAGACGGTCTACTCCCTTGAGAAGCCATTTGAGCGCCAAGCGTCTTTTGTCTGAAGCTGCAGGCAACTCAAGTGTTGCTTTTTTCCCTTACAAGGAAATCGAGAAAGCGACAGATGGGTTCTCTGAAAAGCAGAAGCTAGGAATAGGTGCATATGGTACGGTCTATAGAGGAAAGCTCCAAAATGATGAATGGGTTGCTATCAAAAGACTCAGACACAGAGATTCAGAAAGTCTTGACCAAGTCATGAATGAGATCAAGCTTCTTTCCTCAGTGAGTCATCCGAATCTTGTCCGACTCTTGGGATGCTGTATAGAGCAAGGCGATCCGGTTCTTGTTTATGAGTACATGCCGAATGGAACTCTATCGGAACATTTACAAAGAGATAGAGGGACTGGTCTTCCATGGACCCTGCGCCTTACTGTTGCCACTCAAACAGCTAAAGCTATCGCTTATCTCCACTCTGAAATGAATCCACCGATTTATCACCGTGACATCAAATCTACCAATATCCTTCTTGATTACGATTTCAACTCCAAAGTTGCGGATTTCGGACTCTCTAGACTGGGAATGACTGAAACTTCCCACATATCAACGGCTCCTCAAGGGACTCCTGGTTATCTTGACCCGCAGTATCATCAATGCTTCCATCTTTCTGATAAGAGCGACGTCTACAGCTTCGGTGTAGTCCTTGCCGAGATTATAACAGGATTGAAAGTTGTTGATTTCACTCGTCCACATACTGAAATCAACCTAGCAGCTCTTGCTGTTGACAAAATCGGATCAGGTTGTATCGATGAGATTATAGACCCGATTCTTGACCTGGAGCTCGACGCATGGACTCTCTCATCGATACACACCGTGGCTGAGCTCACATTTCGATGCTTGGCTTTCCACAGCGACATGAGACCGACTATGACTGAAGTAGCAGACGAGCTTGAACAGATACGGCTCAGCGGTTGGATCCCAAACATGAGTTTGGATTCACTGAACGGTTCTCTCCGGTCATCTGATCAGGGAAGCGAAAGATCGACTAGAAAACCATCAACAGGAAGTAGAAGAGTCATTATCCCTCAGAAACAACCCGAATCCCTCGCTTCCGTCGAAGAGATTAGCGATAGTTCACCTGTCTCAGTTCAAGATCCTTGGTTAAGTGCACAGAGCTCACCTTCGACAAATACATTATTGGGTAACATTCCCAGATGATAATGAAGATCTTGGAACACTTTTACCAGACTTTCTTGTTTATAAATATAAGTCCCTCTACGTGTAGCTTTTACATCATTCAGTGTTCATAATGTTAAGTAGAGATATTAACAATGAAGAAAACAGGTTTATGCATGAGTGATATAATGTTAACGATCTTGAAACAAGATCTTTCAATCAGTACCACATTAAGTTTAGTAAAATCTTCTGATCTAAGGTATCTTACATATCTCTACCGTAAACAAATTAGTGGTTATATTATAATGATGTTTTTGGTTGACTTAAGAAACAGATTAATTTAATTGAAAATTGTTCTGATTGAATTTGAGATAGGATTTGAACGCGTTTTTAGATATTAGTGTCTTGATGAGTTGCTAACGAACACGGAAACTAATACATGTAAATCCATTCATTTTTTTTCTTCCTTTTATAATGTCTCAATTATAAAATGAGTTTGTCCCTAAAAAAGAAAGTTTATAGCATGAATTAGTTAGCCAACCACCATTATTACTCTACACCTATGTGGAGTAGGAATCAACTACAAAAAAAAAAGGGATTTTGATATTATCGTTACTTGTCTTAAGTCGTTAGTAGAGTCGATTTGGCATTAGACAACAGTCAACAAATTTGACCAAAAACGTAATGTTACTCTTATTAGATAAAGTTTACTCATCAAAAACATTCCCGGAAATTAGGAATAAAAATGACCTAGCTTATTTAGAAACATGTGATAACATATGTTATTGACCGACTATTATATAGCAGGATATTTAAGTTTATAACACCTTAATCCGAAATTCAGATTTAATCATTAAAACATGTTAAGAATCGGTATTCTTGTCACTAGAATTACTAATGGGGGATCTAATGTTGACAAAGTTAGATTTTTTTTTTTTTTGTGGTAAGTAGAATTTGAAAACTAAAACTAATCTCTGATTACATATTAAACTGGTATTCTTACCATTAAAAACGTAATTAGTGTGTTCATATTCATATTATTATTGGACCGACCCAAGTTTTAAATCTCTTGCTCATAATCTTCATCGGTTGGTTCCCAATTTATTTTTTTTCTGTTGTGAGCTCAATTTTTATTTCTAGCTAACTGTTTTTTTTTTTTTTTGTCAAACATCGCAAACTGTTTTATTGTTGTAATGTAACAACACAACACAACTCTATAATAGTTTATTGTCCGTTTATATTCCATGTTGATGAAGATGGCGTCATGCAGCATTGGATGTTGGGCCTCGGAAATATATCAGTATGACAATTTACTTACTATATCCTGTATGCATTTTGAAGCCTAACAAAGTAAGTAGAAATTACTTTAGATTACTATACCCGGCCGATTTAAACTTTGTAAACTTTCTTTTTGTACTCACGTAATTATTTTTTTTTATCTTCTAATGAGATATTTATTGTGACTAGTCAATACCAACTGTTCGAGTCTTAACTCTTGGAATTTCCATTAAATAAAAATATGAAGTTTTGATAACTTGTAAAGAAACTAAAGTAACTCAAAAAGTGGCAATAATTGCATTATTTGTACCGTATGATGATTTATCTTATGGATATAGATAGGTACCCGATTTTATTATTAGGTACAATTTCTCAAAATATTAGATATCGTTTATCAATCCATCACGGCACCAAAAAGTCTATATTCCACTATCATTTCGCTGAGGTAACTTTTTTTGCTGACATTTATCAAAATCTTTTTAGAAAACAGTAATAATGAAACAGTATGTTGGCCCAAAAGCTACAGTAAATATTCTCTACCAATCAATATATATATATATATTGCTTAAGAAACATTAGAAATAATATTCGCAGGCAACTAAACACTTTTTAGTTGATGTAAATATCACTATGTATATTAAACAGTAGGTTGGCTAAAAACACTACTTCTTCTGTTTTATCAAAAAAAAATATTTAAAATTTTTTATATTTATTTAACAAAAAATGTTATTCCACATTTTCAATATAATTTTTACACTGTTTTCTAATTTATTTTTAATCCAAAATTACTTTTCATTGAATTTAAATTATAAATCACTTATTAAATGGTATGTGTGTTATGTATCAAAATAATACTTTATGTGGAACGGAGGGAGTATTATATACTTTTCATTTTTTCCATTTAAAGTTTTGTTATTGTAAATTGTTTTGTCAACACAATCGGATATAAACGTTATTTTCCCAAATATACCTTACGTAAGGGCAATAGTAGACATTAGCAACACAAAGCAAAAAAAATATTAAACCAAAATGAAGAGAACACAATCTTAAACTAATTAAGAACAAGAGAAAACAAACCTTAAGAATTACATTACTACATTGCTAATGGTATTTATAAAAGATGTGTACGGCCAACCCAAAAATTACATCTCCTTTGTCGAACCAATCTTTCAAAACCAAAAAACAAAAACTTTACCAAAATCACTAAATGTACCTCAAACATGCTTCCGGATATGAGGACGAAAACTGATGTGCCTAACTACACTAGCTCTAGATAGTCCATTTACTAATCATCCCTTGAATATATTAGAGAATTAAGAGAAAATATTACTATTTTCTTTTAAGTAATGACGCAAAATGGGTTCCATTTTTGAAATTGATTTTCATGCTTCTTTCTTAAATTTGATTTATTTTGATCTTATATAATCTGGCTTAAATACTAAAATAGAGCCCAATAAATCCTACCTAACCTACTACACCTTTTAACGGTACCTACATTTATACTTTGTCTCATAAAGATTGATGTTTTGGGATATTTTTTTGTCCCACAAAGATTGATGTTTTGTAAACTTTAAGAACTAATCATTATTGTTATTGGTTTAAAATTAAATAATATCTCTTTATTCAAAAAAAAAATATATTTAAACTTAGTAATCATTGTAATCTTAAAATGTGTAAAAGCTTATAAACATCAATTTTTTTGAGACATAGAGAGTAAGACTTTTCTCTGTGTTCCGTTTATAATCTTCTCATAAACTTTAAGAAATTATTAGATATATTTTTTACTCGAGTTAGATATTTAATTTATATGCTTTTGATACACGTCCTTACTTTTGTGGATCCTATCAAAGATTATATTTGCACACAATCAATCATTTTGAGTTGTGTGTAACCTTAGATTTTTTTTATTATTTTTTAACCTTTTCTGGATGTTGATCCTTCATTATTGCCGGTATACATGTAATACCTAATCATTTACCATTTATCATAATCCGAGGTAATGATGTATGCAAGATATTTTCTTATACAAGATATGTATGCAAATATCTACTTTTAGCTTTGTAACTCAGTTAACTAATTGAAATCAACGTACTGGCCATTATTTAGTCTAACTAAGTGCCTAATTCTAACTCTAGTTGTACACGTCAAGAAAAAACATGGAAGATACGACATAAAGTTAATGTAGATCTCTATATGTAATCACGCGCGTAGTTAAGCCTAAGAGTGCTATGGAATATATATGATTTCTTATTTATTTTTGGTAATTAAAACATCTTGTAAATTTTGCAAGCGCAAGTTAACAGTGGAAATATAAACTATGAAAGGACAACAATTATTGAGAGGCATAACCACAATGGCACAATCTACTATTTAGTATTTACAGTATGAGAAAACAGCATGACTCATATAACCTCATTAGGTCTCGACAACCTTTGGTCAATGGAACAACGTAGGCAAGAGAAAAGGAGAAATAGAAATCAAGATTAAATAAATTCGAATTTGTCAGGTCTTGATAGAGTGGCCAACACCGGGGCTGTGACCTGGTTCAGTAGGCCGGAAAGCATCAACACCATAAATATCATTGCTCCTCCTCGTCATGATGCTTCGTTGAAGATCATCTGATTCATTGAGAGTGTCCTTGTGATGAAGATGATGATGATGGTGATGGTGATGGTGATGGTGATGGCTTGAACGTTTCTTACATGAATAATCTTCTGGATGATGACACATCAAACGACTACCTTGCGCCTCGTTGGTGAGTACGCAGAAAATTAGAATACTAAGGAAAAGGTAAATTACACGACGGGTCTTTGCCATATCCAGACTAGAAATATATATATAAAAATATAATATATGTTTTTGTTTACTTAGGTTTAAAAGTCTTTGATCGTAAGTAGTGAGTAATATAGATGTATTATGAAAGGTTTAAAATAATGATCATTTAAGAGTTTTGAGATTGAATCTGCGGCTATTTAAAGACAAAGTGGACTTTAAATGATTGACTCCGATGTTCCTAAGTTATTGATGGAAAACGACCGTACCCTTTACTGTTCGTGGAGCATGCAAGACCCCATATATATATGATTATTATTGTAATCTAGGACTTATATATTTATTGTATGCATAAATATTTTATTCTCGTACCATTAAATTTTGGAACATTTTTGTTAATGAGTACATTATTTTATTTGAATGACATATTGTTCTAAGTTATTCGATGTGAATCTATCTGTGGGTTTAAGCAGAGTATTTGATGCCCATGTTTATATATTGAAAATATACAAAATTAAACTATCTTCTTCTCCGTAGAATTTTGCATGACGATAACAAAATCATGCCAAAGCCTTTCTAAAAGCTTTCAATAGAAAGTAACCTCAATAGAAATGTGTAGTAAATGTATATCCAAGAAGATCAAGCTTTGTATAGTAAAAAATTGGGGTCTATTAGACTAAAGTTTATATAACCCCAATTTTTAGTCTATACAAATTTTTAGTATAAACTTTAGTGTAATAGACCCTAATTTTATATTAGAGTTAAAAATTGGGGTCTATTAAACTAAAGTTTATATTAGACTAAAGTCTACGAGAAAATACGGGAAAATAAAACTTTTTTAATATAACTTCTTTATAATAAATAATTGTTTGGATTCTTTGTCTTATTATGATATTTCTGTGTTTTTAAATATATATTTTTTTCCTTTTCCTACCTCTTTTTCGTCCGAACTTTCGCCATATACATTAATTCGCTCCGTTACCAAAGTTTAAGGCAATGATAATAGTTAAGAATTTAGAGTTAAGGTTAAAGAGATCAAAGTTAACTGATCATCTTTAGAATCACTAATAAAGGTATAAAGAGACTATCTAAATTGGGCTACACACCTAAAAATTGCCCCTTTTCATTTTTTTTGCCCCGTATTTGTTTTTCAAAACATTTCAGATTTTAGGTCTTTGACCTCTTCGAGTCGGGATCAGAGTAGGCTAAATTAGTCTTTTTCCCATGACCGATGTTTGGAAACTCGTGACTTTATAGAATGGGCAACTAGCTAGTACAGTACCGGTTAAATTATTGATACGGGATAGTAAACTCACACACACACTTAATATGTGACAAAAAAAAAAAAAAAAGGATACGAAACGATACGTAGGAATATGATACAAAGTAGTGAAATCGTATTGTTTTAAGAAAGGCTGAGACATAAACATGTGAAAAACTGAAAAGGAGTGGTGGTTTTACGGGGGAAAAGAGGTTGTAATGGCTTAAGATGCACACTCTATGTTACTTCGTGTTATATATATATATATATATATATATATATTATTATTTATGATATTAATTGATGGTTAATATTGATGTTCAGACTCGCCGCAATGAAATGAAATGTTCGATATTCAGGGAAAGTTGTAAGCATTTGCATGTTAGTTTGGCCTCCCTGTCTAATATTCTCTCTTTTTTGTTTATTTCTTTTGCTAAACTAAGTCTCCCAAATTATTTGAGATTTTTAATTTTCAATAATAATAATGAGACTTATTAGACAAATTAGTTTCTCATATATATTATTTGAATAGTGATTACTTTCTTTGAAGTGAAATGTTATAAATAATGTCAACTTTGACGAATATGAGTATTTAATTAGCACAAACGATAGAGATATACATGAAAATCAAATGTAGTCTAAAACTCTTTAATTACACATATCGTATACCACAATCCTAATACTTACCCTTAAATTGGATTATTGTTTAAATATGGTAATTAGATTATAATAGGATCGTTTTTACATTGAAAAGTCTTTGAGAATGATGACACAAGTCACAACACACAAAACAAAACAATGCTACTCGAACTCAGGTGGGTTGGAGAAATTAAAACCGGTTTTCAAGCTAGGGTCTTGAGCCTAAAAAGCTTTTGGATCACCCTGATATCATAAAGAAAAAAGAAAAAAAATTACAATACACAGCCTTCTAGTATGCTTTTTCGGATCTGCATCTTTATCTTTTTACTAGGTCCTTCCGTTGCGTTGTGGTGTAGTTGACACTTTCTTGATTTTTTTTGGTATTTTTTCGTTTTCTCTTTTGTATTATTTCGTTTTAATTAGGCATATACAAGCTTTGCAGCCACTTGTATTTATATAATATATGTTTATACCATTTCGTTTAGATGTGTACAATTGTGACACTTATTTTTTATGAATTATGAGGATGTTGTTTCTTGCTTTTGAGGATCAAATCTTATAATTGACTGATATTGTTCTAAGTACATTTATTGTATTTTAGATTTTCTAACTAACTGCTTATATAAACCCTTCATACGTTGATGTTACAATAATAAGTTATTTTAAAAAAAAATTACTTTCCGTGTAAGTGATTATGTTTGTATGCCCATGTTTTGGTCTAATATCAATAAGATCGTTTCTGTTTTTCTTTAGTTGGCTTTGAAACCAATTTTGAGTTAAGCAAATAATGGGTTATGGTGTTAATAAGTAATATAAATTCTTATGTATATATATTGTATATCTGTGACTATAAGTTTAGCTAACTAAAAAATTCTGTAATATTTAAATATAATCTTGAACATATATATATATATATATATATTGTGGGAGGAATGTATGGAATTATTAGATAGAAGTTATTTTGAGTTAAATGACCTTTTATGCTTTTAAAGTGAGTTAAATATTAATAAATTTTTATATGTGTCTTGAATTTTTTTTAAAGGAATACCAAGTGTTTCCTTCCAAATTGAAGTGACATAGTATTTTAGTTTTCTTATATGATTTTATGAACTTCAATGTAAAGGTTTTTCAAAGTAATTATAAGTACACTCACACTGATTGAATTATAAAATTTGGAGAAATGTTTATTTCGATTAATCATCTGCTCTTTTAAATATATTAAATAAGTATGTTATTGTTCCTACAAATAGGACAACATATATTACAGTTTAACCATGCAGTTAAGCAATGGAAATGTCGAAATGGAACTTGTGATTGCAAGAAAAAATGCGTATATATATTATGTTACACATTGATCATTTAAAAATGAATAGAAACATCTAATTCTCAAATGAAGTTGATTTTAATTTAACTATGCAAATTTAAAAAATAAATATGAATAGATTAGAAAGGCAAGAAATATAAAAGAAATATTTTCTTTTTATATAAATAAAATAAAATTTGAAAACAATGTTAAATATATATAATACTTTCTAAATTAAAATATAGAATCAAACTCTTACAAGTTACAACACATATAAGATATAACAACATTTGATATTGGTGGGAGAGGAGGAGAGAATGATTACTATAAGATGGTAATCCAAATTAGATAATGGAGATGAATCTTTAAAAAATAGAACAATGTAAAATATATATATATATATATATATAATACTTTCTAAATTAAAATATAGAATCAAACTCTTACAACACATATGAGATATAACAACATTTGATATTGGTGGGAGAGGAGGAGAGAATGATTACTTATAAGATAATAATCCAAATTAGATAATGGAGATGAATCTTTTAAAATAAGAACAATGTAAAATATATATCATGTAGTCTCTAAAATTAAAATTTAGCATTAACAATTTACAATGATATTTCATTTTTTTTTTACAACCCATACAACAAAAATAAGAAATCAAAAATAACAAAAAAAAATGAAAAATGATTTGAGGTATTGTAGAAGAGAATGAGAGAATGTGAAAATGAGATAGTAAAAGAATGTCAATATGAGAGAATGATAGATTGAGAGAATGCTTATTTATATGATAAGAAATGATGGAAGTTACATTTAGAACTATGGAGTTACAATAGTAATTTATTGTGTTTGAATAAAATTGAGTGGTAGAATATGATTAATGCATAATTTATTTTATTTTCAGTTATAATTTTATTTTAATGTGTGAGTTAAATGTATTGTGTTTATTGGATCTTAAATATTGTTTAAAGCAATTAGAAAGCAAATAAAAAAATAAAAAAAAAATAGAAAACATTAAATGAAAATCAACCAATAAGGAGAGACCAAAACCTTACTTTTATATATATGATATATTGCTTTAAACTTTGAAATGAGAAATATATTATAAACAATAATTTTACATGAGAAATATATTAATTTAGCCAACCAAAATATGAATATAAGTTTAGCCAACCAAAATAAATAAAAAATATTAAAATTTAACCAAAAATAATTTCTCTTGAAAGATAATAAGTTAGTAGGAGGAATGAATTAATGTACAATTATTGGATAGGAGTTACATTTGAGTTAAATGGAGTTACATGCCATTAATTATAAATAAATATTTTAACTTTTTATAACCTAAAATAAAAGGAATACCAAGTGGCCGAATCAAAATTCACATGATTTGGTTGTTTGTTGATATAAACTCAACACTTACACATAATATTTCAAAAAAAACAAAAACTAAATTAGTTTTAAAGTGACAAACTAAAATAGTTTTCTTATAAAACTATATGAATTCTTCAATCTCAATAATTTTTAAAACCCCAAGGATAACTTATATATATATTTTTTTCACTCATCAATTTAATTTATAGTGTTATATTTCATACTAATGGTTTCATCTTTAGAGAATTTAGTTAAATGGTATTTTTAAAATTATATTTTATTTTTATATTTAAGTTCCAGTTGAATATAATTTATTTTTTGGATCATTTTTTATTTTGATTAAACACACAAAAACCATTTGTTTAATTATGTTATTTTTGTTTTCAAAAACCTAAAATCATAAAATATATTTATTATATTGATCTTTGCAGATTTATCAATTGGATCACAAAACAAAATAGTCTTTATAAATAGAGTTGATAGACTTACAAAACAAAATAGACTTTATAAATGGATAATTATATTGATCTTTATAAATTATTAAAAATGATACATGAATATGTGAGATAACCAGAGACATAATAGATAATTAGATATGAATCATTTCAACTTCATGATCTTATTGTGTGGTGAATATTGTAATAAAGTATGAAAATAATGACTTATAAGATGTTAATATAAAATAGAAAATGGAGATAAACCTTTTAAAAGATTAAAAAAAAAATATAAGATATATATATCATACAAACTCTAAAACTAATTTTTTACAATGATATTTGATTTGATTTTTTATAATCCATACAACAACAATAACAAAAAAAATACAAAAAAAAAAGAGACTTGAGAGTAGTGGAAGAAGATGAGAGAATGAAAGAGTGATAGACTAATAGAATAAGATAATGAGTATTTATAGAAAGAGAAATGATGAAAAATTACATTTAGAAAAATGATAGTTACAATTCTAATTTATTGTTTTGTTTTAATACAATTGATTAATACAACTTAGTGGAGAAATAAAGTTAATGCATAATTTATAGAGGGAATTTATATGATTTCAGTTTTATATTATGTGAGTTAAATATGAAAATTAATTATATTTAAATTTGTGTTTTAATATAAATATTTTTTTTGTTATAATTGCATTGTCAAGTGGACTAATAAGGAGAGAGTGAAACCTTACTTTTATATTATGATTACTTTTATATTATGATTACTATTGTATGCACTTTCTATTATTTGGGATTGACATTGTTTCTTGGGCTTTAAGGTTTTTTTTTCAGCACCTTTTGTATATAACCTCCAAAATTAATTGAAAAAATGTTAACTAATAATTATACGATCTCTAATTTTTTTTTTGTGGTAAATAAAACAATGCATATTAAAATTTGGAGAAGACAAATGATTGTACAATACTTTTAACTCTAATTCAAAACATATAACTTTGAGTTGCATGTTTTGTCAACTCTAATCCACTAACTAAATTGGAGACGATATTTTCACTATTTGGGAAGATGTTACCCAATCATTGACAAAAATATGACCACTCATTGCATGATTTTGGTAATATATTATGTTTTAGTTACTATTTTATTTTCAAATACTTAAGTGTTATTTTATTTAATTTAAACATTTAAAATTTAATATAAAGTTACAAAAATTAAATTTTTAGTATTTTTATATTTAATCCATGATAAAAACTATTATTATAATATTATAATTTTTATCAAGTAAAATAACTCTTACAACTAATTTTTAAAAAATATATTTTATTTGTTTTAAGGAATTAAAGAATCTTTAACGTAGTAAAATATTATTCGAGAATGTTCAATAATTTAATATTAATGTTGTTGACAAAATGATGATTTAATATTTAATCTGTGATGTAACGCGGAGTTATTTTTTTATTTTTTTTATTGTCTATCTAAACTCATCTATATAAACCGTTCAGTGATAGCTTTTATTTTTCTGTAAGAATAAATATTTATGATATTTTAAATCTTAAAAGTTGAAACTTTATTATATTCAATATAATTAAACGGGTACAACTAAAGAATTGAATCATTCGGATAAGCTAAGTTGCGCCAAAGAAAAACCTATCTTCCACAACTCAGTGTTATAAGCAATTATTGTACTTAAGTGGGTTTATATAATTTTTACTCGTTTGACCTGAAATCCATTTATATCCCTTTTGCTCTAACGAGTAACAGATTTGAAATCTAAATGTGATCACAGACGCGCATTTTATATTTTTGGTTTCACGTTCTTTTTACCACAATTGATAATAGGTTGATGAATTTGCGTCTCCTTTATTAGCAGAACTGATATAAACTGCATATGTATAGTAGGAAAGTGGTTGGCTCATTCAATTTCAACTTTCACAAGTCATTTTAAATCAAGGAATTCAAATTATATGGGAATTATTTAATTGGCTATATTTCAATTTAAAACTGTCACACCACACAGTCGAATTAAATCTTGTGTCGGGACTATTTTTATGTTGGGGATATGATAATAACTAATTTCGATTTACGAACTTTTAATGACTGAAGAGAGACGAGAGTGGTAAGTAAGATGTGTGGTAGAGAGAGTGAGTGAGTTCGTGGAGTGAATAAGTTTGAATACATTTGTTGACACTTATATAAGTCTACTTCGTATGTGAAAACTCTGTAAAAACAGCATTCACGTCTTCTTAAACAATTGTTATCACACATATATAGTTGAAAGATGGATATGGAATCTTCTTCACCTTCAAATCCAATTCATGTGATGCTCGTCTCATTCATAGGAGAAGGCAGCGTCAGTCCTCTTTTTCGTCTTGGCAAGCTAATCGCTTCAAAAGGACCACTCGTTACCTTCGCCGCTCCGGAGTTTTGGTTGAGTAAAATGAGACAAGCCAACAAGATCGTCGACAGTGAGCTTACACCGGTTGGTTCTGGTTCAATACGATTTGAATCTTACGACAAAGACTGGACAGAAGAAGATGCCCAGAAAGGTGATATCCCTTATTACATGTCACATCTCGAGAATATCGGAAAACGTGACCTGTCTGAACTCGTGAAAAGATACGAGGAAAAGAACGAGCCCATCTCGTGTTTGATCAATCATCCCTTCATTCCATGGGTCTGTGATGTGGCGGAAGAGTTCAACATTCCTTGTGCACTTCTCTGGGTCCAGTCTTGCGCTTGTTTCTCTGCTTATTACCATTACGAAAATGGCTCTGTTTCTTTCCCGACAGAAAAAGAGCCTCAGCTTGATGTTAAGCTCCCTTGCGTTCCTGTCTTGAAACACGACGAAATCCCTAACTATCTCCATCCTTCTACTCAATTTTCCGAATTGCGACAAGCGATTCTTGGACAATTCAAGAATTTGAGGAAGCCCTTCTGTGTTCTTTGATGCCATGGAACAAGAAGTGCTCGACTACATGTCTACTTTATGTCCAATCAAAACTATTGGACCAGTTTCCATATTCGCTAAGGAAGTGACCTTTGTTGTAACTGCTGACATGTGCAAACCATCGGATCAATGTCTCGACTGGTTAGACTCAAGACCAAAATCATCTGTTGTCTACATTTCTTTCGGGACGGTTGCATACTTCACGCAAGAACAAATGGAAGAGATCGCTCAAGGAGTTTTGAATTCTGGTTTATCGTTCTTGTGGGTGATTAGACCTCCACTAGAAATACTAAAGCTCAAGACTAATGTATTGCCTCAAGGACTACTAGAGGCGACTAGTAAAGGTAAAGGAAAGATTGTGGACTGGTGTCCACAAGAGCAAGTCTTGGCTCATCATTCAGTAATGTGCTTTGTCACTCATTGTGGATGGAATTCGACAGTGGAAGCTCTGTCTTTTGGAGTTCCGGTGGTTTGTTTACCGCAATGGGGAGATCAAGTCATCAATGCGGTTTATCTCATTGATGTTTTCAAGAAGGGAGTTAGGCTTGGGCGTGGATCCATGGAGGATAGGGTTGTAATGAGGGAGGAAGTGACAGAGAAGCTTTTGGAAGCGACAATTGGGGAGAAAGCGGAGGAGTTGAGGAAGAACGCTTTGAAATGGAAGGAAAAGGCAGAAGCCGCAGTGGCTCCTGGAGGATCATCAAATAAGACTTTATGGGAGTTCATGGAGAAGTTAGGTGTGGGAGTTTAAGAGGTTATTTTCCTTAATTCGCAAGAAAAGCCTAATATGTATGCATAATACTATAGAGCCATTTGAAAGTGAGCCTTGCATATTATAGCCCATGGTGGGTGGGGGTTTAGTAGATTTGGCGGACCCGCCAACAAACTAACACTGTAATATGGTTCATGTGTTAATTTTAAGAGTTTACTATGAGTAGAATTGTAATTTTTAGGAAAGTAATAATGTAATCTATATAATATTAATAATTTGAATAAATGCGAATAACAATTAGATATTTTGTCGTAATTTTTCGTAAAAAAATTTTTTTTTTTACAAAAGATTTTTTTGGTTATGTCTCTTTATAAAATAGTGTATGTTCATTGTAGAGTTGTGTTTTACAAACAGTTCTGTCTATTCAGTTGTTTACATTTTTTATATTTTAATATATTTTTTAATCTTTTTAGAAACTTCCAAACTTTCTTTTTGTCACAACTTTTTCATAATATGATAAATTAAAATGATTTGAAAGTCGATCTTCAACATCATTCTCTGCTCTTTAAATTATTTATAAACATACATCATTTTAAATTTCAAGAAATTCCACTCATTCTTATCTAACTAAATATTTTTGGAATGACTATAGTAATATAGAACTTTACAATATAACATTTTAATGAAGATGCCAACAATTTTTTCTCCAGATTTGGATATATTATGTAGTAATTTTTTTTTCTAACAATTTTGTATGGCAATAGTGATACTTTCTATTTAAAAGCATTATAAATGAGTTGCATACATCATAATTTGGTTGCATTAACATAATGTTCAAATTTGCAAAGATCACAGATCAAATCCAAATTCGTTTCAATTTAAATTGTCAAATTTTAAAACACAATTCAAATAACTATGAAGTTAGAAAGCTGAATGGACATTAAATGAGTTCATTTTTGGATTCAAATAATTAAATGTTTTAAAACATACTACTTTATAAACCTTATAATTTTTTATAAATTAAGACTTAATGGGTATATTTTTGAAGTTAGAAAGCTGAATAGACATTTTCGAAAACAAAAGGCTGAAATGAATATCTTTGAAAATATGCACACTAAAAAGGACATTTTTCAAAACAAAAAGAAATCTATTATTCTAGGTAAACTCAACCATAACAACAACCATCCAAAACTAAATCAAACATCTTTCAACTGTGATGGGTATAAGAAAGTGTTATTGGTGAACTAACTTTAGTGCAGTGGTCAAAGGTAAGTCCTTAATACACAAGGCACCATCACACCAGAAATCAAGTCCCGCTCCCTACGAATGTAGGAATTAGACTAATGGACCGATCTGTTGTGGTCTAATGTTGACAAAAAAAATGCTACTGGATTAAGAATAGAGTGTGATGGGTATAAGAAAATTGCATTTTAAGTTTTCAACTGTGTGCATCTTTTATTACACTTCATATATATAGTGGAATCTGAACTTTATTCTAATTGGCTCCTGCCTTTTCGGAAGTCCCTTGAATGGACCTACTTAGTTTATGTGCACCACTATATAATAACTTAATGCAATCTTTATTCAATAGATTAAAATCCTAATGATTATAAGAAAATTATACTAAAAAAAAATTAGTTGGCTACTGTAAATGAGAGGAGGCCATATATGATATTTGGTGTTAGATAATCTCATGCGCCACCAAATTATATTTGATTTGCAAGGCTGTTTTGTGCATTTGCCACCGTTGAGTTTTTTATATTCAAAAGCACTTTTAAGTACAAAGTACGATTTCATCATTTAATATTGGAGTGTGTATTGTGGAATATGTTTGACCCATTTATCAAATAAATTGAAATATGTAGTACAGAATACAATATTGATATAAGACTTTGTATTGACTAATAGTCATATATACAAATGTTGTGTATATTAAATTTGATGTTGAAAATTACTTCGTTAAACCGATTTTGGCTCAAAGTGATCGATTATGACATTTAGGTCGTCGAAATATGTTGCAACATAAACTAATCTACGGTAGTGCCATAGTTGAAAGAATTCATCATATCATGTTTGAAGACTAGCATTCGAGTTCTCCAAGTTCGATTTCAATCACTGTATGTTGCAAAACTAGAAAGAAAGTGGCTCTTCTTCTCTTTGGGGTGTTAATGTCGTTCTTTAGTTCTTACATACCCCCAATTCACAAGTGGCAAGTCTCGAGAGAAGAATAAAATGTTCTTTTAGTACAATGTTATTCCTTTTAACCTTCAATCTCTTCTTTATATTTTTCATCTATATATGATTTTTCTTTTCATTACAAATAAATTTTTTTATCTCATGACAAAATGGTATAAAATTTTAAACAGTCAAATGAAAATGGTAGTAATTAAAATAGTTTAAACGATACGAAATAGTAGTTAAGAGAAAAGCTTCTATTTTGATATCAGAAAAGCTATCTTCGGAAATCTTTTAGTATTACTGCAGCAGTACTAGCTTTACTAAATTACCATTCAAAGCTAGCCAAACTAATTTTCAGCGACACATAGAAATAGGACACAGATTCCTTTACCTTTACGCATAGTTTGAAACACGGTGAACGACTTCATAAACAATGTAACTATTAATAATTTTATCCATACCACGTTGTATTCGCACCACATGAATGATTGACAACTTTACTTTTAGAACTAAAAATTACGACGATTAGTTTAACCTAAATTCAAGAATCTTGAAGTATGTTGAGGAAGATATATAAGAAAAAGAAGGAGAAAAAATGATATAAATGAAGTAATATACGAAATGAACGCAAAGGGTTACTGACATGATTATGTCCTTTCTTTTAGCCGGCCACATAATATTTTAGTTAAGCGTACTAGTACTACGACTATTGAACAAGCATCAAACAAGAAAAAAGGAGTACTACTAATTAATAAATGAAACGAACACGATGCTAATATATAATCCTCCTACTGGTTGTTGAAGCCTACGAAATAATTTTAGCTGCTAGACTGAGAATCTTTTAAGCACTATTCGAATCTCACTCACCATCTGAAATTACTTTATGTTTTATTTATCATTGTACTTAACGCTTTTTGGTCCAAGACCATTCAATTAATAAAGAAATCCCATGATATTTGGTTTCTTTGTGTACGGTTAGCTTTTACAAATGTATATAGAATTGCCGCATGTATAGCTTACCTACCATTTCAAGCTCAAGTTGAGCATTCTATAATAAACAAAAGAAAGGACTCTAGACACACTTTCATGTAATTCAGTAAAATCTCTATGATCTTGTAAAGTTCCCGATCGATTTGGTCCCTCTATTTTCTGTCCATTTTACTAAATCTACATTTATTGGAAGATCACTTCGCTAATTTAAAAAAACACACATACATTAATTATTAACTTATTATGTAGATGACTACAACACACAAAATATACTAGTTTTCCCGAATAACATCCATATACTACACAATGTTTTTTCAAATCATACTTGTTCCACTCAATTTTTTGTTTTCTTAATTTAACATACAAAAAAATAACTTGTAACTACACTAAATTCGTAAACTAGTTCGATTTTTTTTTCTTTTGTCAAACACTAGTTCGAGTTTTGAAGATCGTTAAAACCAGAATATTTCCGTTTTGAAACTCTTAGCCACTACTAATTAGCATTACTTCACTTAGGAATGTAATTTTATTCTTGTTGGAAATGTTTCCACGTCTTGTGTCTTCTTGAAATCAAATAATTTGATGATTCCGGCCAAGATTCTATATGATCATTCGGAAAAATTCATTGTCTTCTCATTCATGGTTGTTGCCATAACGTATGTTTTAAATGCCTTTAAATACTTAAAATTCTTTCCAACCAAATAAAATCTTGGTTGATAACGCTTTTAAGTAAAAAGTTTTACATGTATAACAATTTGCGATAAGCCGACATGGCACTGGCTTCCGGGCACACGGAAACCAAAGAATGAAATCCAATCTCGATCAGATGAGGATT
>NC_025700.1:23178273-23178548 GCF_000633955.1 Camelina sativa | reverse complement strand
TGCTAACCCATGAAACCCCTTTGAAACCCCCTAATCTAGCAAAAAAAACTACTCAGACATAGAGAATTGAATAGCCAACATAGATGAGAAATTCAATAGCATAAAAATAAAAAGGGTTCAGAGAATGCTTCACAAGGTAGTCGCTCTTCCTCTCCCTCACAAAACGTCACTCAAAATCCTCCAGAAAAGAGTATATTCTGTCCCCTAAAAACCCTAGGTTAAATAGCATACAAGTGGAGAAAAATAAGGAAAGAATCCAAATTCAAATCTTCCTA
>NC_025700.1:23162652-23175606 GCF_000633955.1 Camelina sativa | reverse complement strand
GGAGCTGGGAGGCGAATGCTCCCCTGATTACCGTCAGGGCCACCGTACCGGTATGTGTAGAAGGGGTTGGCTAACTGGATGACTCGGGAGTGGACCAGATGCTGTATGTCAATGCGCTCCCTCTGCTCTACACGAGAATACCTCGTCAGATCGATCCGCATGTTCTCAAAAAGATGAGTGAGAAGGCTGCCAATCCTCTCGGTACGGCCAGAAGTCTTGTGCTTAGCAGCACAGATCGTCTCAGCGAAGTGCATAGCCATGTTGCACCGCACGTCAGATGGAGCAGGTGCGCCAGGAAACAGAGCATGTGCTCCGGGTTCCGCGGGTGTCAAAAAGCTGCACCCCAAGTACAACATCAGCAAATCGTCGTGGTGGACCTTGTTCCCGATGTCACGGTTGAAGACGAGGTTGCTGAAGACGCGGGAGGCGATCCTGACTGCGGGATGCGAGATGCTCGTCTGGCTGGCCTTGTTGGAGCGGTAGGGCCCCGAAGCTATCAAGCTCCAAAAGGTGGCTGCCTGTGGGAACTTCCTCGGGAAGCTCATGTTCTCGTCCTCGAGATAGAACCCGTAATGGAGGCCGAAGTCATGCAGGGGCAATTCGTAACGGCGCCCGCCAGCCTTAAAAGAGAATGTGGCGCCGGCGATGGATTTCTTATTGGGGTCAGCGTGTGTGAGTGTGGCGGAGGCGAGGCACTGGCGGACCAAGTCAGGGTATAAGTCTCCCTCCCAAGTGGTAAAGATCCCAACACGCGCTTGGCACAATATCTGGTAGACTTGGTCGTGCAAGCCGAGCATCTTGAGCGTGTCATCACAAAGAGTGCGGGTGGGCTCGATCTTTACGGCCAGCAGCTTGTTGTATTGGTTGGCGTCCCTCTGGTCCCAAACCGTGTCAGACTCAGCGGGTAACAAGTCATCGTTCAAGTTGAACGGTTCTCCCTCACACCGTGGCCACGGGAATGATTGTGAATCGTCGGTCGGTCTCTTTGTTGTGCTCTTTCTTCCTGAGGTAGAGCGTCTAGGGGCCATCTGTACCTCGAGTGTGTGCTTAAATGGACTAGAGATTGAGGATTGTGGTGGATAATGAAGCAACCTAGTCTCAAAAATCACTGAAATCGGTCTAGTTTTGAAAGAGTTAGCAATGGGAGAGAAAGAGAGCTTCGACGACGACGAGGAGAAGGAGAGAAGAAAAAAGAAAGAAGAAAAGAGAGAAGGGTTTGTGATTTGGTGGGTTACCTGGGCCTGGGCCTGAAATTCATTAACTTACCTGGCCCAATCGCTCTTCTCTGTTTCTTCTTTTGTTTTCAGTTTGCCGAGCATGTGCATCTGGTTGCTCGCGTCCGCCGAGCATGTGCTCCGCATCTTCCCCTTTTTTCTCAGTTCGCCGAGCATGTTCACCGGGTTGCTCGCGTCCTGCGAGCATGTGCTCCGCATTTTTTTTTTCAACATTCCTGAAACCAAAAAGAGAAGAAACAAATCCTAAAAAGAAAAAGAAAAAGAAAAACTCAGCAATATATACCTGGTGGGTTGCCTCCCACCCAGCGCTTGTTTTAAGTCATTAGCTTGACTCGAAAGCTCCTTAGGCAATAGGAGGGTCGCCTAGGGCGAAGGTTTCACCCCTTGCGTGCTCAGAGGCGGCAAGATATGGTTTCAGCCTCTGTCCATTCACCACAAATTCTCCTCCTTTTGTGTCCAGCAACACAACAGCCCCATATGGTCTAATCTCCTTGATGGTGAAGGGTCCGGACCATCGTGATCTTAGCTTTCCGGGAAACAGTTTCAGCCTAGAGTTGAACAACAAGACTTGATCATTAGGAGCAAAGGTCCTAGTGAGGATCCGCTTGTCATGGTAGGCTTTGGTACGCTCCTTGTAGAGTTTTGAGTTTTCATAGGCGAGGTGCCTAATCTCCTCTAGCTCATGCAGTTGCATCTTCCTCCTTTCATGGGCGCTCTTAGTGTCAAAGTTCAGCATTTTCACTGCCCAAGCAGCCTTGTACTCTAGCTCAACAGGAAGGTGACACGCCTTACCATACACCAAGTGAAACGGTGTAGTCCCCAGGGGTGTTTTGTAGGCGGTTCTATAAGCCCATAGAGCCTCATCTAGCTTCAGAGACCAATCTTCCTTGTTGTGTTCACTGTTTTTTGCAAAATGCTCTTGATCTCCCGGTTAGAGATCTCAACTTGGCCGCTTGTTTGTGGGTGGTTGGTGCCTCACTCCATTCTTCTTGAGAAGACTCTCAAAGACCTTGTTAATGAAATGCGATCCACCATCGCTAATGACTACCGTGGACTCCAAACCGTGGGAAAATAACTGACTTGAACATCTTGAGCACGGTCTTTGCATCATTATTGGGGCTGGCCAAAGCTTCTACCCATTTGGACACGTAATCGACAGCCACCAATATGTACTCATTGCCGAATGAGTTCGGGAAAGGTCCCATGAAGTCAATTCCCCAAACATCAAATACCTCATCCTCCAAGATCAAATTCTGAGGCATTTCACTCCTCCTGCTGATGTTCCCTTGTCTTTGACATGTGTCGCAAGTAGACACAAACCGCTGCGCATCTCTGAACATGGTAGGCCACCAATAACCCGCTTGAAGAGCTTTGGACACGGTTTTGAAAGTAGCGAAGTGTCCAGCATAGGGTGAGCTATGGCAATGAAACAAGACTCCAGGAACCTCCTCCTCAGTCACACACCTCCTGAAAACACCATCCGAGCAATGCCTATAGAGGTAAGGCTCATCCCAAAAATACCGCCTTATGTCTTTTAGGAACTTCTTCTTCTTGTTCCCCACAAACTCAGTAGGTTCTTTCTCTGCTGCTAGGTAGTTTGCATACTCTCCAAACCAAGGAAAACTCGGCTGTTTGTTGGTATCGATTGCCTTGCACGGGGTTTTCGGAGCATGTGCTCCCAGGCGGAGCATGTGCTCGGCGGGATCAAAGATGCCGATCGAGTAAACATGTTCTTCAGGAAGGCTATCATCCAAGGGTAGCTCTTCTTCTATCCTCATTCTTGATAAGTGATCTGCAACTCCGTTCTCAATACCCTTCTTGTCTTTAATCTCCAAGTCAAACTCTTGAAGCAACAAAATCCAACGGAGTAGCCTTGGTTTTGCATCCTTCTTGGTCAGTAGATACCTCAATGCTGCATGATCAGTGTGAACAACCACTTTGGAACCAACAAGGTATGATCGGAACTTCTCAAAAGCAAACACAACCGCTAAAAGTTCTTTCTCGGTTGTAGCGTACTTGCACTGAGCCTCATCCAAGGTGCGGCTGGCATAGTATATCACGTGCAGCTTCTTGTCTTTTCTCTGTCCCAGAACCGCTCCCACGGCATAATCACTCGCATCAGTCATGACCTCAAAGGGAAGGTCCCAATCTGGCGGTTGTACAATCGGAGCGCTAACCAAAGCTCCTTTGATCGTGTGAAAGGCCTCCAAGCAAGCAGAATCGAAATCAAACTTCACTTCCTTACACAACAGCTGGGTAAGTGGTCTTGCTATCTTGGAGAAATCCTTAATGAACCGTCTGTAGAAACCGGCGTGGCCAAGGAAACTGCGGATCCCTTTTACCGAATTAGGCGGTTGTAAACTCATCATCACCTCAACCTTGGCTTTGTCAACCTCAATCCCCTTTTCAGAAATCTTGTGTCCCAGCACTATCCCATCTCTGACCATGAAGTGGCATTTCTCCCAATTCAGCACCAGATGTTTGTCTTCACACCGCTGCAACACCCTGCACAAATTAGACAAACAAACGGAAAAGGAGCTCCCATAGACGGAGAAATCGTCCATGAAAACTTCCATTATATCCTCAATCAGGTCAGTGAAAATGGACATCATGCATCGTTGGAAGGTCGCTGGTGCATTGCACAAGCCAAACGGCATTCTGCGGTAAGCAAAGGTGCCGTAAGGACATGTGAATGTGGTCTTCTCTTGATCGTCGGGATGGATTGGGATCTGAAAGAAACCTGAATAGCCATCTAAGAAACAGTAGTAAGGATGGTTAGCCAATCTCTCAAGCATTTGATCAATAAACGGCAAAGGAAAATGATCCTTACGGGTCGCAGCATTAAGTTTTCTATAGTCTATGCACATGCGATGTCCCGTAACTGTCCTAGTAGGAATCAACTCATCCTTATCATTCTTAACCACTGTAATTCCACATTTCTTAGGGACTACATGAACTGGACTAATCCAGGAACTATCAGAAATAGCATAAATTACACCCGCATCTATAAGTTTCATTATCTCTTTCTTAACAACTTCCTTTAGATTCGGGTTCAACCTCCTCTGATGTTCTACCGAAGTCATTGATTCATCTTCTAGATGTATCCTATGCATGCAAAGTTCTGGTGAGATTCCTGGGATGTCATCTATTGAATACCCTAGAGCATTTCTATACTTTCTAAGTTCACAAAGGAGCAAAGCGGTCTCTACATTGTTTAGTTCAGAATTCACTATCACGGGGTATGTAGAGTTAGGACCTAGGAACGCGTACCTTAGCCCGGCTGGAAGTGGTTTTAGCTCTACCTTTGGAGCTCTTAACTCGCTCCAAGGACCGTCCGCTGACTTTACCGGAGCATGTGCTCCGGAATCCGGAGCAGGTGCTCCCTCGGCGGATTCCTCCCCTGATTGGTTCTCATCGTCTAGGCTGGCGTAAGCTACCAGTTGCTGGAACCGTGTACCTGCATCCAAAATGCGTGTAAAACCATCAGCTTCCTCATTCAAGAATCCATACTTACCCTCTGCCTTTGTCAAGGCAACCTCCAACGGGTCGAGAGTGAGAACTTCATCGGTAACCTCATGTGCAACCTCTGAACCATCATCAACCACAAAAGTCTGACCATCTATCATAGGTTTCTTGAGCAGCTTATTCATCTCAAACCTTGCGATCATATCCCCCAGCTGGAGATCGATCGCTCCCCCTTGCACATCTATAATCGCACCAGCTGTGCATAAGAATGATCTACCTAAGATCAGGGGGTCACGTGGTTCTTCTTCAAGTTCCAGAACCACAAAGTCTGCTGGTATAAGCGTGTCCCCTATCTGGACATGTAAATCCTCCAACACTCCTATGGGGCGCTTGGTGGATCTATCCGCGAATACTAACGAAATCCGTGTAGACTTGAACTTCGTGTATCCCAGCCTTTTAGCCACTGAATATGGCATAAGGTTCACACTGGAACCTAGATCACAGAGGGAGTTTGCAAAAATCGTTTTACCGATTCTCACGGATAAGACAAATCGCCCTGGATCATCTCTCTTCTTTAGCACTTTGTTTTGCAGCACAGCATTGCACTCTCTTGAAACCATCATCACGTTCTCTTCCTCTGACACTCTCCCAGAAACTAACCCTTTCACATATCTCTTCAAAGCAGGTATCATCTGAACAGCATCAGCTAGGGGTAGTTTTACCGTCAATTCTCTCAACATCTCCTTGCACTTTGCATCCTCCAAATCCTTGCGAGATTTCTTAGGAGGAACAGGGTAAGGAACCCTAGGGGTGTACACGCGTGCAGGAGGTACCTCAGTAGGAACGGTCTGATCGGGAGTCGGGAGCACGTGCTCGCTGGGTGGGAGCACATGCTCGCCGGATGCTTCGGCTTCTTTTTGACTCAACGGTGGAGTCTCAGCAGCATGTTGAGGAAGGTATTCTTCAGCAATACCCTTGCCCTTGTCAAGCCTAGCGGATGGTGCTTCTCTAGGGGGTAACTTCTTTCCTCCCCTTAGCTCAATCGCATTGACATACTCGTTCCGCGGGTTTGCTTCCCCTTTTCCGGGCAGAGTCCCAGGAGTTCTTTTCACGGCTTCAGCAGTCTGTGCAACCTGAACATCAAGCTTCTTCACATGTGACATTACTGCCTCATACTTCCCATTAAGGTCATTGTACATGGTATCGACCTTAGCGTTGATTTCCACTGAAGCTTTTTGTTGATTCACCAAGAGTTGTTGCATCATGTTTTTCAGCTCATCCTGAGAGCTGCTAGCAGGTGAAGATCCCAACTGCTGGTTGGTGAAAGGCGGTGCTTGCTGAGCGCTTGTATATGCCTGCTGGTTCCCCCCTTGGAAACGGTTTTGAGTGGGCACAAACTGTTTGCCTTGGAAGTTGTTTGAGAAGGTTTTCTGATAACCCATCTGATTCTGAGCTCCTTGCTGCGGATACACCTGATCCTGAGGATTCTCCACGTTGGTGCTTCTGTAGGACAAATTCGGATGGCTTCTGTAGTTCGGGTTGAAACCCCTGTTCTGCACAAAACCTTGCCCACTCACATAATTAACCTCCATTGTTTCATCCTCTCCATCACAAATCTCCTGAGCTAGCGGCATGTCTCCGGTCTCATCGACAAAATGGACAGTTTTCTGGCTCCCCTTCAGAAGAAGGTTCACCTTGGCTGTCAACTCGTCAATCTTTTGCGTATCGACACTGTTGACCTTCACGGACCTGTCATACTCAGGAGCCTTGTTGCTGGAGCTTGCAGCTAGGTTCTCAATCAACTGATATGCTCCTTCCTTAGACTTTGTCATAAAATCCCCATTGCTGGCCGAGTTGAGAGCGTTTCTGTAGTCCCAGTTAACTCCATCATAGAAAATGCCCAGAATCTGTTCATCACTGAATCCATGGTGCGGACACTCTCTACGGTACTCTTTGTACCTCTCCCAAGCCTCGCAGAAGGCTTCTCCAGTGTGCTGTTGGAACGATGAAATCTTGTTCCTCAGGGCAGCGGTCTTAGCCTTGGTGTAGAAATGGTCCAGAAACGCAGATCTACACTGTTCCCATGATGTCAGAGACCCAGGTGGCAATGACTTCAGCCAACGTGAAGCTCTATCCGCAAGAGAGAAGGGAAAGAGCTTGCACTTCAGAAAGTCTGGCGGTATCCCATTTGAACCAGTGGTGCTACATATCTCCTCAAAATTCTCGATGTGGTCCATCGGAATCTCAGCTGGGAGACCGTGAAATAGGTGCTGCTTCACTAGAGAGATCATCTGTGGCTTGATCTCAAATTCTTGGTTCGGGTTGGTAGGAGGAACAATCGCCGCTCGGTTGGTGTAGGACACATGCGGGTTATCCTTGTCCCCAATGGACGGTTGCGGCGGCGCGGCTCTTTCGTGTTGAGCACGGAGCAACTGCCCCAACTGTTGTCGAAGTTGCTGCAACTCGGCAGCCATATCCTCATTGTTTCTGTTGTCACCCATTTTGACGGATTGAAACTTTCTGTTCTTGCGGTTTGTTCTTTCTGCCAAAGAGAGCTCTGCGGCTGACAAAGCAACTAGTTCTTCGGTGTTGTTTCTTCTTGTAGATCTTCTTGACATGCACCTGAAACACACGCAAAGAAGAAGCAGAAAGACAAATCAGTAAGGTCTTAGTCTAGTAATTTCGCCGAAAACCAAAGGTAAAAATTTGGTCCCCGGCAACGGCGCCAAAAACTTGATACACAGAGTTTTAAACCCTATTTTCCTACTGCAAGTGCACAGCAAAGAAGTAGTACTTAGGGGTCGAATCCCACGAAGACCAAGTTTTACTCTATGGTTCTATTGGTTCAATTTCAAGCTAAGACAATTCAAAGTTGGGTTTGTTTGGTAACAGTAACGCGATTAAAACGGTATAAAAAGGCAATAAGCAAAACACTAGATCAGGGGTAATTCTCGGGAATTTCAGAGATAGCAACTAAACAACTATTCAGGGCATAGATTAAGTACCAGTCTAGAACTCAAACATAAATATAAACTGATCCACTGTCGTGGTATCAATAACTCTATCTGATCGATTCTGTGCGGAAACGCGGAGCACGTGCTCAGACATCCGGAGCACATGCTCGGCGGTCCATAAACCCTAAACTGTCGTTTGAGCCCAGAATCGCAGACAAGCATTAAAGAACAGGAATGATAAGTTCACAAATCACCTACACATCAACTTTCGCAGGTCTAGGATAATTTGCCCACTAATGTCTTTTCTAGCAACCTATTACACTTTTGATGAATAGATAAACCTAGAATCATAGATTGGGTGATCAAATCAACCTAAGCATTAAGTCTAACAATAGTGAAGACAATCGATTATATAAAGCCCTATTTGTGTTATGTTGCTAACCCATGAAACCCCTTTGAAACCCCCTAATCTAGCAAAGAAAACTATTCAGACATAGAGAATTGAATAGCCAACATAGATGAGAAATTCAATAGCATAAAAATAAAAAGGGTTCAGAGAATGCTTCACAAGGTAGCCGCTCTTCCTCTCCCTCACAAAACGTCGCTCAAAATCCTCCAGAAAAGAGTATATTCTGTCCCCTAAAAACCCTAGGTTAAATAGCATACAAGTGGAGAAAAATAAGGAAAGAATCCAAATTCAAATCTTCCTATTAAAAATCGATATCTTCTCTCTTTCTCTCACAAAGGATCGCCCAAAATAAGGGGAATTAGGCAGGGAATCGGCGCCTAGATGCTTGCCACGTGTCGTCATGAATCCGTAGAGTTGGGAGCATGTGCTCGGAAATCGAGAGCATGTGCTCCTGGGTCTAAAATCAGCTTTTCTGCTCCAATTCAACTCCTTTCTGCTCCGATTGCTCCTGTTGTTCCAATCCTTGCTTTTAGCTTTCTAGCCTCGTATTATAACCTGAAAAAGACTCAAACAACTACAAAACTATCAAATAAACAGGATTAAAGTGAGTCAAAACTGTAACATATCAACCCTCGATTTGGTCCCTCTATTTTCTGTCCATTTTACTAAATCTACATTTATTGGAAGATCACTTCGCTAATTAAAAAAAACACACATAACATTAATTATTAACTTATTATGTAGATGACTACAACACACAAAATATACTAATTTCTCCGAATAACATCCATAAACTACACAATGTTTTTTCAAATCATACTTGTTCCACTCAATTTTTTGTTTTCTTAATTTAACATACAAAAAATAACTTGTAACTACACTAAATTTCGTAAACTAGTTCGATTTTTGTTTTTTTTTGTCAAACACTAGTTCGATTTTTGAAGATCGTTAAAACCAGAATATTTCCGTTTTGAAACTCTTAGCCACTACTAATTAGCATTACTTCACTTAGAAAATGTAATTTTATTGTTGTTGGAGATGTTTCCAGGTCTTGTGTCTTCTTGAAATCAAATAATTTGATGATTCCGGCCAAGATTCTATATGATCATTCGGAAAAAATCATTGTCTTCTCATTCATGGTTGTTGCCATAACGTATGTTTTAAATACTTAAAAATCTTTCCAACCAAATAAAATCTTGGTTGAAAACGCTTTTAAGTAAAAATTTTTACATGTATAACAATTTGCGATAAGCCTCCATGTATAAGTTTAGACATGGCACTGGCTTCCGGGCACACGGAAACCAAAGAATGAAATCCAATCTCGATCAGATGAGGATTGAGTCAAGTTCATCCATAGCAATGGACCTACCCGTTTCTGATGAAACAATAATTTCCTCTATGATATTAATCATCTGAAACATCTCCAAAGCCCATCACGAATATATATAACTCCATTAGAATGCAAATGGATTAAATTTCACCATAAAATACCAATTATCTTTTATGGTTAATACTTCTTATGGCGCATTGACATTGTCGAAAATAGAAAAAACAACTTATAATGCGAATTTGCGAGCTTTTCTCAATTATTCGTTGTCTTAAGTTTGTGTATAGGAACTGTACATTAGTATTTTATAAATCTTCTATATATTGTTAATAATAATGCATCTTGCAGTATTCTTTATTGTCTTTTTCCTTCTCTTCTTAATCATGTAGATCCTTCTTTTACTTTGTATAGATTACTTATTCCTCAAATATTCGCTTCCGATCCGTCTAAACCTCTTACAAACAAATTAAAAGGTATCATAATATTACGTACGTAGTACAAACTTTTAGGTTTTCGTCCATGCAAAATAAGGTAAATGTATTCGTCAAATCAAGAAAGGGAGACATAAGGTATTCTAGAGTAGTGGAAGTGGAATCCAATATATTAGAAGATGTTCAGTTATTCTGTTGAATGAAATTATTATACCAAATTATTGTAAAGATATATATTTGAGTACGTACGGATTGAGGACATAATTAACAAGGAAATAATATTGTTTCTATTTCGATATTGGTTTGCAATTAGAGTTAGATTCAGTTGATCAAGTCAACGAGACACCACCTCGTTATAAAAATGCATAAATAAATAGATAGGCTTTTCAATTAGAAAATTTGAGGGTGAAAAAAAAAACAGGATCAATTTTATTTCTTTAAGAAAAAAAGAGGCTTCTTGTAAAATAAGATGGATTACAGAAACTTAGTTTAATCAACTAAATATTATTACAATCACAGAATCACACTTGCAAGAAACTGAATATGAAGAGAAATTACGTAAATACATATTGATGATAGGAAAAAAAATCCATATTCAGAAAAAAAAAACGAAAAAGATAGCACAGCCCAATCCTATATTCAGTAAGGGGCAAAATATTATAAATAAAAGCACATTAATATGTGTAGTCACATAAACCATGTTCCTCTTCGTTAATTGTGTACGGAATGTCCAATACCAGGGCTATGTCCAGGTGCCGTGGGTCTGAAGGTATCAACCCCGTGGCTCGAGGGTGACTCAAGTTGCTCAGCCGGTGACGATGGCAGCGCAGTACCATCAGCTCCGAGTTCCCCGGCCGTCTTTACGGTGGACATGGTGAGTGTTCGGCCTTCAATGGAACCAATATTGATAGTCAAAAGCAAGATAATTACAAAAAGATAAACATTAATTCTCGCCATTGATATATAAACTGAGACGAGAATTAGAAAAATAAAATTTAAATTATAGAATATAGTCGAAGGCGAATATGTATTATGTGTTGGTGCATGAAACCTCTTGGACCATTTGGACTATTTATAGGGATGAAATTTTCATCACATGGGGGCAACACTTGAGGAGTTAAATTAAATATTTGATTAAAAGAGTCCGTGTGCTTTACAAGTATTAAGTATTATTTTTTTATTAAAAAACTATTAAGCATTAATTAATTGTATATAATTATTTTATTTTTCAAAATTCATATAGCTTGACCTTTCATGATTTAAACGTAGTTGCCCTTTCTCCTATACATGGATATCCCTTATGGATCCTATTTTTTTGGAGTTTTAGGTTACTTTTCCCCTTGTAATATATAAGGTAATCATTTACGAAATTAAAACTTTTTTGAAATGTGTGATAAAAGAATTTTGGTAAATTTAACCTATGAGCTTAACCATTTCAAACCAAACAAATCAGCTGAAAAATTTGAAGTACAAGAAATTGATATCTTGTGTTTTTATGTAATTTTAGAGCTTAATTCTTCATTGTTTTGTGCATATTCATGAGCATTTAGGTTGTTTAGGTTGCATTTTGCATCAAGTTTGTTATCTCAGATGTTGGTGTAGAGATGTACAAGGAAAGTATGTTTTGGAGCCAAATAAGTCAATAATTAGCAATATAATGGAAGACACACATTTGGATGCACACAAGATGATTGATGATTCGGAACCAGTCTGCAGTCCCTCAAAGATCGACTCTTATGAAGACCATGCCTTGGGATTTGGCTCTAGAGTTCTTTATCTAAGTTATTGTAAATTCAGTAAGCTTTGCAATGGAGGTGATTTCAGGCCAATCAGATGTGCGTGTAAAGATTTATACCTATTTGAGTGAACGTATATACAGCTAGAGTGAAAACTGGAGCCACAGGACAAAACGATCGACCATTTGGTCGATCAAACAGAGCCAGACTTCACCAGATCTCCAGACTTCACACGATCAACCGAGCAATCGATCATTTGGTCGATCAACCTGAGTTGGACTTGACTAGACTTCCCAGACTTGACCGATCGACCAAGAGATCGACCAATGGTCGATCAAATGTTATTTTTGGAACCAAACCCCGGTGTTCTCCGGTTTTCTCTGATTTGTTTTATTCTAATTTGGTTTGTCCCAGTTTAGTTTCCTATTTTCCTATAAATACACTGACTACTCATAAGGAGAAACAATGCTTGTTTTAGGAATTTTTAGAGTTTTTAAGGTTTGCTTTTCTGGGTTTGTTGAGACCTTTGTTTGGATTTCAAGTTTTTAATAGTAATTTTTTCTTTTAAATCTCTTAATCTATAATCTCTTATTATGATTTCACAAAGATCAAACTCTTTCCTTTGTGTGATCATGATGATGAGTGAGTATATCATTAGAACTTTGAGCTAGGTAGATTAGAGAGATAGATGATTGATCTTTGATGTCTAGAGCCTTATTTATGTGTTTCTTATCCTGTTTAGTGTTAATAATGCTGGAAAGCCTTGATCAAGCTTGAATCTAGACATTAGGATTTCCATTGCCCAGAAGGTGTTTGATGAAATTCCTGAACCAAACTATTCAAGGGCTTTGCACTCCTAGCCAATGGAAATTGATGATTAGGGTGCTTAGTGGTATTGAGACTTGTTCTTAAAGCATGCTTGCTTTGTAATTTCCTTTGGAAAAAGTTGATTATCACTTGATTAGCATAGGAATCTCTACCATGGAAATGGATTGATTTGCATTAGTGTTCTTAGCCATAGGATTGTTCTTGATTGTTTCTTGGACATCTAGGATTGGTTAGCTATCTCCCAAGTCAATTACCTTGCCCAAGGTTCACTTTTTTAATCTTGATTTAAAGTTTGTTGCTAGTTGTGTTATGTTTCTTGAGTTCAAATTGTTTTGAATTTGTTTTGTTTCTTTTCTTTAATTTGTTTTGCTAGTTAAGACTCTTACAACAAACCTATTTCTGTTAAGAATAGATGAAACAACTTTGTGTATTTTTAGTGAGTTGATTAATGCAGATTGTGAATTGATAATTTAATTGAAGTAAAAGTACTGCATCAAAAATCATAAACACTACAACAAATATGCACATTGTTAACCAGAGAAAAACGCTATCATAGGTCTTTG
This sequence comes from Camelina sativa, assembly GCF_000633955.1. NCBI lineage: Eukaryota > Viridiplantae > Streptophyta > Magnoliopsida > Brassicales > Brassicaceae > Camelina > Camelina sativa. The sequence goes on along the minus strand of NC_025700.1, from coordinate 23,162,658 downwards.
ATAGCG
>NC_025700.1:23134936-23160916 GCF_000633955.1 Camelina sativa | reverse complement strand
GGGTTTTTTTTTTATTTGGCGATTAAGTGAATAATTTCACTAAGTATTGGCGGACAAAAGTCACTTTTGTTTCCCGCTACATAATTTTCCTATCATAGCGTTAATAAGATGCTATTAAAAAGTAAGCGAAAAAAAATCTCATCTTTCATAGCAGTGACGGAAAATGAGCTATATCCGTCTGCTATCAATGTACATATTTGTTGTAGTGAAATAAAAATTGATTGTCAAATATATATATATATATATATATATATATTAATATAAAGAAAAGTTGGAAAAATATAACAACAATTTTACAAAGGAATCTGAATGGGAGGAGAAAGCTTGCCATTCTGCAAATGCGATAGTCATCTTGATCATGACCGAAAAATCAGTCTCAAAGCAAGATATATTTATCGGAATGCAGTCTATTGTCCATGCGTTGAGACAAAATATATATATATTGAAAAGTTTGGCTTAATGGTTTACACGCTCTACTACAATCTTTAACGTTCATGAGGGTTCGAATCCTGTTGCAAAAACCAAAATTTTAACCCTTTTTCAAACAAAAGAAAAGTTGCTTCTGTTAGAGTAAAAGGGTTGGCTAGGCCCAGGGGAGTGATGGAGGCCGAGTTTAGTTGTTAGAAAACCTTTACTAAAATATGACTTATTAAGCCCAAACCCACAACACATGGTAATGCTGACGCAAAACGTACGATCGTTCGTGATGTTGATAACTTGACCTAAGCTAGTAAGCATAACACAACGATTATCTCCTTCTAAGTGTCAATTCTATTTTATTTTACTCGGAGACTTATCTATCTGTAGCTTTTACATTTGACATGTACAGTTACGACGAGCAACATGTGATTTTGTAATGTCCAGGACTCTCTCTTTGTATGTGGGATTCAGACGTCTTTTGAAATGTGAGTTTCATATTCATTGAACAGTCGGTTTCTTATTTTGTCATTTTTGAAACCTCTAACGAAGTTTGTTTTTAACTGATTCTGCATATTAGCACGAGTTTTTTAGTGTATTTTTTTCTTTGGTTTTCTACTGCAGTTTGGCATTTGTAGTACTTACTTTCTCTTTTATTTAGCTACGTTTTATCCATTTAGATATAAACAAACCAATTACATACCTGAACACATACAGTCTATTTTTTTTTTTTAATCAACTCAAAAAGAATCTAATTTTAAATTTGAGAATTTCAAAAATGCTCATTTTCCCATATATACCACTTTTCAAAAATGCCCAATTTCATAAATTTCTTAAAGACCAAAACATCTATATTATTAGAGTATTTTGAATATCAAATTGTAAATATGTAGATTAAGTTGATTATGCAATTGCAAACAATGGTTACCACTGAATTATGTTGTAACACAATTGCAAGTATGCATGTGGGACATATGATAGTTTTTATAATCGAATTTTCAAACATTTAGGGAAATCAAAACTTATTTAAACCATTTCACCATATGATTTTAACACTTTTCATTTAAACCGTTGTTAGGCTTGCAGTAACCACAACCAAATCTTAATACACTTTAAATTATAGATTTCTTCATCGCTTACAACAGAAATTAGCCATTTTTTTTTTTTTTTGCAAAATTATGACTCACTCAAGACCCTTCAAGACTACAGCTATTCGGATTTAAGCCAACACTTGTAAATCATAAATATCAATCAATCATAAAAGAGTATAATATACCGCACGACCTCTCGACTATGCATGCACTGTCAGGATCTAATGATATTTTCTTAGATAAATCATAATGCTGAACTTTTTTTTAACTAATAATTAAATTTTATCATGTCTTTACGAACTAACGAATGAAGTATGGATTTTTAACTAACGGTGAAGTCAACAAAGTATCTTAGCTGACATCAAGAGACAAAACGAGATTCGATCTTAGAAGATTCATCTTCGATCCCCAGATCTATCCATTTAATTAACCTATATGAATACACATATAATAGACTAATGACGTTTTCTCTAAAAAAATTATAATATAATAATAAAAATTATGATTGTATTGATTTTTAAAATTAAAATTATCTTTAAAATCTTAATAAAAAAATTCTAAATCTATAATAACTAAAAAAAAACATATGGTTTAATATTAAATCTTAGTTTTTTAAAAGTTTGATTAGTTCATAATGTTTAAAAAATTAAATAATAATTTTCGTTTATTACTAGAGAAAAGTGAATTAACTGTTTGGAAACTAAATTAATTAAAATATTTTATTAGCTTAAAACTTAATTTACATTTTTACCTTTAATGGGAAATTAAATATTTGCCCTGAAACCAATGGCACTAAACACAATCACCAGTTCCTTACGTCATGCAAATGGATGTTTGTAAATTGATTGAAAGATTCAACCAAGAAAACAAACAAACAACCTAAGGAGTGAAAAATCTATCCATAGTTATTATTAATGTTATGTTGTTAAGTTTTAGCTAGGACTTGAAAACCCCTAATTAAGTACTATTTTTTTATGTGAAACCAAATGGAAAAACATATTTGAGCAAATCTAAATATATAATCCTAATAATTATATTTTACTGGAATATATGAGCAAATCTAAATCTAAACCAAATTCAATATTATATTAGTGAAAAATGTTAACCTTCCATTGGACAATTAATGTAAAATGTGGTCCTAGCATCACTCACCAAATTCTATAAGCATACGTTTAATTCGAGTAGATATACATAGTAGTAGCTAGTATTTTAAAGCAAAGGTTTGACCTTGTATTTGAATTTCTTAGGAACTAGAAAGATCCGTACGAACAAATTATACATTATCTACGTTATGTACCAAATAGTATTAGGAAGTTGCACTTAACTACTACATGGTACCTCCATTACATTGTTATAATCATTATAGTACATGTCAGAACCTGAGGTATTCACACTATGTATTCTAAACTAATATGATCATGTTCCCATCATATATAATCAAGGGAATTTGGCTAAGAATGCCATTTTTATTCAAAAACTTGTCACAAATGCCATTTTTTGTTTTGTTTGTTAGAAATGCCATTTTCTGGATTTTGGAGGAGGTGATTAAAGTCGAGTTTACCATTGGCTTAATAGAAGAAAGAGAAGGGAAAAGCTTAGGGGAGAATTCAAACAAAAGCTAACATTAATAGCGACTGGACATGAATTAATGGGAATGAGGCTATGGTCCATAAGCTGGTTGACAAATTTATCAGAGAAGGAGCTTTTTCGGACCGGTAGTTTAAAGAGATGACCACAACGACTACACCACGAAATAGACAAGGATACTCCACAAATGCAACAGTCTTGTAACCATTGTCCACCAGACAAGATAGACATGTACCCTGGAAACTGGTCCACCAAATGATCAACCATCCGAGAAGGACCTACTTCGTTATGAGACCTGCAACATGAAGAATTGTTGGTTGTTGATTCAGATGAGCCAACCATATGTGATCCAGTAAACAAAGGAAAACACAGGAGAATATGGTGGACATATATACCTTTGTATTTGGATATGGTCCACTGGGAGAACAACATTTCTAGAGTTAGAACCTACATCAAACCTGCAAGGGGGAGTAGTTGGGATGTGGTTAGTACCGGAGCAATTAGATATGATCCCTAAAAAACGATTGGAGGACAAAATGCAGATGGACATAAACCTTAAATGTTTGAATTGTTGGTCAGCGTTAGGAGGCACAACATCACCAATCACTCCTTCTTCGTCAGACCTGTGCGGAACAATTAACAAGTTCTTCAGCAATCTCAAATACATGGTTTGGAAGTTGGTTTTGTTAGCAATCACAAACAAGACAATCGACAATAGGCATAAAAAAAACTCAGTGACGGGTGGACAAGAACCTCGCATTTTGGATGTGGTCCATCAGAGGTCCTTTTGAATCAACAACCAACAAGGATACTCCACAAATGCAACAGTCATGTAACCATTGTCCACCAGACAAGATAGACATGTACCCTGAAAATTGAATCTGGTCCACCAAATGATCAACCATCCCAGAAGAACCTGCTTCGTTATGAGACCTGCAACATGAAGAATTGTTGGTTGTTGATTCAGATGAGCCAACCATATGTGATTTAGTAAACAAAGGAAAACACAAGAGAATATGGTGGACATATATACCTTTGCATTTGGATCTGGTCCACTGGGAGGACAACATTTCTAGAGTTCGAACCTACATCAAACCTGCAAGGGGAAGTAGTTGGGATGTTGTTAGTACTGGAGCAATTGGATATGATCCCTATAAAACGATTGGAGGACAAAATGCAGACGGACATAAACCTGCAGGGGGGACTAGTCTACAGGGCTTCTGCTGTCGCGGCGGGTGGATGCAAACCTGAAGGATTAGACCGTAGAAGTTTGTGGATAAAGAAATTCATCATGCCCACACTGTCAATCGAATGGTTTCTTCAACCTCAACGATGATGGCTATCAGAAGATAGACTGTTGTGGCGGTTCTAAAAGCGACGGCGGTTCCAACAGTGACGGCGGTTGGCGGAAGATGTAGAGTCCAGACGGTGGTTTGTGAGACGAGAGAGAGCAGGAGTATTTGGACGTCTCAGATACAATGAAAGAACGGTTGTATTACCCAATGACCAATTGAGACCTGTGTCTACTTTATGTCACCTCGTCAAGTAAGATATCAACTTTTTTTTAATTTTTTCCCTTTTAATTGTTCAGCGTTGCGTAAGCTGGGAGAAGGGCAAATGGGTAGTTTTAATTAGGCTCTATGGCAAGCGAGAGAAGAGATTGACGAAAGTGGCATAGGAGAGAAAGATGTTCACTGTTCATGTTCATAGCATAACCAACACTTTTCTCTATAATCAACTTTCAACATGTATAATATATTACGTGTGCCATGTTTGTTTTGTTTTCTTGTTCCTGGATGTCGGCATTAGCTTAATCAACTATAATGCTATATATGCTTTAATATGTGTATACGCGCAAGCGCAAATAATATATTTGTTTCCAACTTGTTTGCACATATAAAGAATAAAATGAAAAATCTATGGCTTAAGAAAACTAAAATAACAAAAGAAAAAATTAACAAGTGTTTTAATTTGATATAGAGGTTCATTATAAAAACGAATCATACGTCAAGCACTTTGACTTAGATTCATAAATTTGTGATGAACTTAGAAGGTTGTAATCACCTAGGTATATGGAGGAGATTATCATATACCTAAAGACATTAACAAATACAAATGACAGCGCGAAATGGTTTACTATATAAAGATATTAACAAATACAGATGAGAAGCGCGAAATAGTATCCTATACCAATAAAATTTAGGGAGGAGGCTGATTGATTCATGGCAACAGATCAACTGAGTGGTACGGTGGATGCAAAATTACCATGAATTTTATGATGGTGGAGGTTGTTGATGTATGGTAGATATGGCAATATTCATCTCAGTCTAGTTAGTAGGTAAATTTTAATTTAGGAGGTCATATTTATGTTTTATTAGTCTTTCGTTTCATAGTTGAAGTTGAACAATTATCTAACACGTCTATCATCATCATCATCATCATAAATTATGAATTAAATTAAACAATTCTCTACATCGTCTACCCTAATTATACCAACTGGGGTCCGGAGTAATGGCAAACCTGTGAGTTACCAAGAGATGAGAGGGTTTTTAAAATAGTTGGTTACACCACAATTATTACGCCTCCCGTTCCGTTAAGTCACCGTTTAAAACCGACACGTGTCACTCAACCTTATCGTTCGACACGCGATCGAAATAACGGCGCCTCCAGTTTCCCCGTTAAAGATGATTCCCCGTCACTGTAAACAGGACCACTTTACTATTAAAACACGCCATTTCTCTATCAAACCCCAAAAAACCAAAAGCTCCTCTCTATACTCAATCCTAGCCGTTAAAAACAACAATCAATCAATCATCATCATCATCTTCCTTCTTCTTCTTCTTCCTCATCCTCTCAACTTTAACCATATCTCTCTCTCTCTCTCTGTTTCGTAGAAAAGTTAAACTTCACGCACACGTAACCTAAAAAATCGAAGATGGTGAGGAAATGTAGGAAAGGTAAAGGATTAGTGGAAGCTGGAGTTTCGTCGACGTATATGCAGCTTCGTAGCCGGAGAATCGTTTATATCAGATCGGAGAAAGCTAATAGCTCCGTCGGTGATATTAATAATGGAGTTTTGTCGTCTTGTTGTGGGAGCAATGAATATAATAATAATAAGAACATAGATCTGGAGGTTATTAAATGTTTTATGATTCTAGATTCTTGCAACTGTAGACATTTAATGTTTTGTTCCTTTTTTTTTTTTTTTTTTGAAAATTTTGAAATGTTTTGTATTTTTGAAGGAGGAGGATAAAGATGGTGACACTGAAACGTCGACGTATCGACGGTGAGTGGAAAACCAAAAAAAAATGAAAATTATTTGAATTTTGAAGATTTTGGTTACTTTCCCGGTTATTAACTTCTCTCCTCAATAAATTTTTGTTGTTTTAAAAAGGAGTACGAAGAGGAAGCTGTTTGAGAATTTGAGAGAAGACGACAAAGCGACAAGCAAATCAATGGAGAATTATTCATTGGAATTTGAACCTATGGTTAAAGAGTCGTCAGATAGTTGTTGTAGCGGGAGAGTAGCGAAGGAGGAAGAGAAGACGGCGGAGATGCCAACGGTATCAGAAATCGAAGATTTTTTCGCGGAGGCTGAGAAACAACATCTCAGTAAAAAATTCGAGAAGAAGTAAGTATTGAGTTTTGGTTTTATAATCCTTTCCATTTTAAAATCTACAGCTAAAGTAAGAGTGAGTTTCATTTTTTTTCAATTAGGTATAATTTCGATTTTGAGAAGGAGAAGCCATTAGAAGGACGTTACGAATGGGTTAAGTTAGAGTGAAGAAGAAGGAAGAATTATGTTTTAGTAGTTAATTTTTTTAGATTTTAATTTTTATAAGAATAAGTTAATTTCTTTTTCTTTTAGCTTTATTTTGTTGAAGTTGGGAAAAGAAGATTTGTAGAAGGAATGTTTTTAGAAGTACGAAATTGCACAGAAAGTAAGAAAAAGCTTTTTGTTGAGTTTTCTAACAGATTTTTAGAGCCCAGAAAAGTCGTGTCTTTTAGCTCAACGTTTCCCTTTTTTTTTTACCTCTTCTTCCTTCGAATCCTATGTACTTCTCTATCTTTTAGCATATTCTTATGGGTAGGAGTACATTTTTGTTTTTGTGGACAAAAATAATCATTTTATTTCTATCCCCACAGTCCCACACACCACACTCAAATTTATTTATTTTTTGTTTTCTCAATTTTAATAATAATATCTTTAAAACACACACACATAATATATGTATTGTGCATGAGCAGATCCAATTTTAACAAAAACGTATAAATTTATATAAATTTTGTTATTATTAGAACTGTATTCTATATACCGCATTTTTCTTTCGTAATTGTCATGTACTGTATATGTCTTTTTTTACCAACAATTTTATTTATATTATTAGAAAAGTTCGCCTTGATTTCACAAATCAACTAATCGACAAATTCACTGCACTTTTTTGTTGAACTAAACCGTACCAACCACACCAACTGAAGTTATAGAAACATTTTTTTTTTTTTCTATTCAGCACCGACCAATTAGGCACTTCACCAATTCATAAAACATTCTATCACGCGAAACTATATGTTTGAATTGAAACTTTATACTAAACTAATACTAATAATAAATCTTTAGATCTGTAAAAGGTCATATATACTATACTACTAACCGATGGTTAAGACAAATGTGAGATAATAGTCTTTCTGTTTCATAAACATTGATGTTTAGAAGTTTTTACACATTTTAATTAAACAATGATTACTGAGTTTAAATATATTTTTTTCTTTGACTAAAGAAATATTATTTAATTTTAAACCAATAACAATTCAAAATTTTAAATATTTTCAATGATTACTTCTTAAAATTTACAAAACATCAATTTTTGTGGGACAAAAAAATATCTCAAAACATAAATATTTATGAGACTGAGGAAATACCATTTTTGTTAAATCCCATTATTCCCATATGCCGCAACAAATGATCCTGGACCATTTTTGTTACTAGACCAAATGTCCAAAGACTTGATAACAAAACAAAACTCTCTCATGGACCATTTGGGCAAATCGGCTAACCAATCAAGTTATATAGACCCTACCATTTCGGAGAACAAACGATGGATTTAATTAGAGCCATTTACTTCTTTTTTTTTTGTATCAGTAGGTTTACTAAAAATCCATTATTTTTCATCAAGGAACTATTGTTTTGGAAAAAAAAAACTATGGCATAGGTAATAGGTTATGTGCACAAGCATAGGTAATATAATAATGTATGGTCGGTCATAGGTTATGTATAGCCAAATCCAATGCCCTGCCCTCTAAGCCACGGCTATTTGCTGACCATCCGTATTCAATGTTTACGTCTTACGTATGTGTATGGGAAGCACAGAACGAAACTATCGTTCATACTAAGCTTAAGGGATGGACAAATCGGTTTAATTAGTAAAAAGATAAGGAATAGGATTACCCCATAACTCCTGTCAAATTTTCGTATGAATGAAGACACTATTGTGTGTTTCGTTTAAGCCCCAAAGAGGACAAATGGAAAGCTGAGATACTTCTGGATCATTGGTTTCTACCCGTTGATTCAATCTTCGCCGAGATGATTTGAGATCAGAGCATGTTAAAATAGTCTGCACACCTATAACTCTTGACTTCGAAGACATAAACAAACAGTTTTTTACTGCTATGGCCATCGAATCTCTACTAAAGAAAAAACTAGATTAACAGCTTACCAGTGCAGTGACAATAGTAAGCGCTCACATGAACTCTGAACAACAATGCCTTGTTGCGAAAACTAAACCTGATCCACGGAACCAATCTGAACAAGTTTAATCAAACACTATACTCTATTTGTGTAACAGAAAAGTACAACATAGATCTGATCCAAATCATTCACTTGAGTAAACTTTTCACTGTTTCCATTATGTTTACAGTGGTAAAATAAATCAAATCGAATCAGTTGAAAACAGAGTTCCAATGAACGCAGAGAGTTTGTTTCTTCAGTATGAAGATGAAACTCTTACTACGGCAATAAAATATGAGAAACCTTTAAAATGTGGTAAGAAGAGAAACTAAATGCAAAGCTCTTAATGCAAGTTTGTGATGCTGTTGATGCTGTGGTATATAAATCTATATACATTACTCCAACCAATACCAGAGTCTTCTTTTTGTTTGTTCTGTCACTGCAATTCACCAACTGGCGCTTCGTTGAGCCATAGGAAGTGGATGAAATCGTACAACTTCGCACTGACACTAACCTGTAACCCGATAACAAGTTTGTTAACACAGATTTCTCAGAAAAGAGAAAACCGAAAAAAATGGTTTTTCAAACAGTTTGTAGGAGAACATCAAACCTTATAAGGGGTTGGATTTAGTCTCCTCATATGATCAGGTCGCATGTTTGCCAGCTGTTTGATGCAACGGTCTCTTATCTCTTCCAATGACGGTAACTCTTCTCTTGCTCCATCTTCATTGGCCGAGAGAAGCAGTTATTAGCTAATACGCAATGTCAATATAAATTTACAGTACTGAAAAAAACTTTACCTGCACTTCCACGCCAATAGCATTTGAGGAGCTCTTCGACACGTTGTGGCACTACATATGCTCTTTTGGATTCATTGAATGGATGACGACACAGTAAACGCTCACCAACCTTTAAAAATCAAGAAAGGTAAAGTATCATGTAAAATATAATAAGGTAAAAAGACTAATATCTTTGAAAGAGTAATATATCTTTTACCTTTGGAGGTGGTTCGTTCTCTCCAGTCATTATATCCACCAGAGGGTAACCTTCTTTCCCGTATAATCTGTAACTTCGCTTTTTACATGGTATCGATACCTGAACAAATCAGAATGACTATCAAATCAAGTGCAAATGTAACAATAAATGATCAGAAACCAGTGAGAGAGACAGAGAGAGAGGGAGTTTTAACCTTTGTAACATCTTCAGAAAGTTTGATCCGAGGCTGATTGTTTATCTCCACAAGTTTGAAAACACAACCTAAGGCCGCTTGCGAATAGCAAGTAACTAAGTAGGTGCCAATACCAAAAGCATCCACCTCGTGTCCCTACCAAGATTTAAAAATACATATGCTTAAAAAATCACTCTTATGGAGCCCGTCGAGAGTAAGGTTAGGGAATCACCTGTTTATTTAAAGCGTCGATCGTCTCTTCATTTAGATCATTACTAGCAGTGACAACCATCTTCCCAAAATCGGGCACTTTTAGTTCTCTCTCTACCGTGCAGAAGAATTTCCTGGCCTCTGTCGATAGATATGCTAAGTCACCTGAATCCAGTCTAATACCTAATGCTTTATATCTGCACAGCACAACAAACATCACTTGCATCTCAGATTCCATATGATCCGAAGAAGTACAAATTCACTAAATCCTTAAGAAGCACGCCAAACGATCAGGTATTGATAAGAGATTCTTACACACCCAAAGTCATTGAGTGCTAAAGCAACTGCACAGAAGTTTGGGATTCCACTCTTCATCACCTGTAAAAACAGTCAGCAAAACACTAATACAACAGTTTATTAGAAATCTTAAGGCTCAAATGAGCTATTTACTCTGGTGTTTAATGCTCACATCGTATGTATCTACGAGGGCAAGAAACGTTTTGGGGAATGCCAGCGCATATGAGATGAAAGCTACTAGCTCGCTTTGNAAGTATCATGTAAAATATAATAAGGTAAAAAGACTAATATCTTTGAAAGAGTAATATATCTTTTACCTTTGGAGGTGGTTCGTTCTCTCCAGTCATTATATCCACCAGAGGGTAACCTTCTTTCCCGTATAATCTGTAACTTCGCTTTTTACATGGTATCGATACCTGAACAAATCAGAATGACTATCAAATCAAGTGCAAATGTAACAATAAATGATCAGAAACCAGTGAGAGAGACAGAGAGAGAGGGAGTTTTAACCTTTGTAACATCTTCAGAAAGTTTGATCCGAGGCTGATTGTTTATCTCCACAAGTTTGAAAACACAACCTAAGGCCGCTTGCGAATAGCAAGTAACTAAGTAGGTGCCAATACCAAAAGCATCCACCTCGTGTCCCTACCAAGATTTAAAAATACATATGCTTAAAAAATCACTCTTATGGAGCCCGTCGAGAGTAAGGTTAGGGAATCACCTGTTTATTTAAAGCGTCGATCGTCTCTTCATTTAGATCATTACTAGCAGTGACAACCATCTTCCCAAAATCGGGCACTTTTAGTTCTCTCTCTACCGTGCAGAAGAATTTCCTGGCCTCTGTCGATAGATATGCTAAGTCACCTGAATCCAGTCTAATACCTAATGCTTTATATCTGCACAGCACAACAAACATCACTTGCATCTCAGATTCCATATGATCCGAAGAAGTACAAATTCACTAAATCCTTAAGAAGCACGCCAAACGATCAGGTATTGATAAGAGATTCTTACACACCCAAAGTCATTGAGTGCTAAAGCAACTGCACAGAAGTTTGGGATTCCACTCTTCATCACCTGTAAAAACAGTCAGCAAAACACTAATACAACAGTTTATTAGAAATCTTAAGGCTCAAATGAGCTATTTACTCTGGTGTTTAATGCTCACATCGTATGTATCTACGAGGGCAAGAAACGTTTTGGGGAATGCCAGCGCATATGAGATGAAAGCTACTAGCTCGCTTTGATTTGTCTCAGAGAAAATGCCACTTAGAGATGGTGAATACTGTCATCCGCAAGGAAACAAAACATAAGAAAAGTGGTCCTGAGACTAGAAAACAGGCAGAGGAAGAGCAAAATCTAGATTGCAATAGCAAACCTGAATCTTTTTTAACCATGTCTGAACATGACTGACAAAATCCTCACATGTGGTTTTCCCATCAGCACTGTGAAGTACTTTGTCAACAATCTCATCAGTGCTCTGCAAAGCAAAGTTAAGGTAGTTAAACCGAAATTGCTTTTGTGATATTGATAGGAAGGAGGATTCTAACTTATAATCAAAGCCATTGCTGATAACATAAAGCAATTGACGAGAACATCTTATTCCCAGAAACTTTGTGTTATCGCCTCTATTAGCTAACTCAAGTATGTACTGTAATGAGCTTAGCAATATACTGCTTAAATAGTATAACGTCCATATAAAAATTAAGTTTTTTGGCTTAGGAACTGACCATAAATGAGCTAACAAAAGCATGGGAGTGTGTTCCACGGAGAGGAATCCCAAAAAGCTTTCCAGCTGCTACATTACTGCCATTGGCAATTTACCCAACAATACAAAAACATATCATTTCTACATTCCCTTTCAACTACTTCAAGAAAAAACAACAAAAAGCAAGACTTGCCTTGTTGCGTCAAAACCTCCAAGGTAGCAATATTTGGATGCACTTATTGCGCCATCTGGTCCCTAAGATACCAAACTAAGATCATCAGAGACACATAGGAAGATCTAAATCTAGTTTAGACACAAAAACAAAGAGAACAATTAATAAAAAACCTGAGCCCTTCGAGCACCAAACTCGAGTAGATTCTTAGATTTTCCAGCAACAAACCGGTGCCTAGCTGCGTTTGTAGCTACCAAAGATGCAAAATTGACAAGATTGAGGAAAGGAGTTTCCAACAATTGAACAACCTATATGGATTCATAACAAAATAAACTGAATCAACCACTCAAGAACAACTATTGCTTAAACCATCTTCACATAAAAAGAGAAAGTTAGAGAGAGTGTGTTATTATTACTCACACCAACAGGTCCTTCAACTCTCATGAGAGGTACTTTAGGAAAAACAACAGACCCTTCTGGAATTGCATAGACTTCAACATCAGAACAATCAAGTCCTCTAAGATAATCACAAAAAGCTTCCTGATTTGAATCAAAAACATCAAACCCAGATTGAAAAATACAAACTTTAATCGATTTAAAAAGTACACAACAATCTTTCTTGATTACCTCAGATCCAGGCAAAGACTCACGAACGTAATCGATCTCTTCATCACTCAATTTGAAATTGGCAAGGAACTTAATACACTCATCTAACCCAGCAAACACAGTATACTCACCACCAAATGGGTTCTTACGAAAATACAGATCGAAGCTATAATAAGCATAAGACAAAAAAAAAACAGAATCAATTTCAAAATAACACAAAACCATTTAAACAAAAAACAGAGGAAATGAGAATTGTGTGGTGGTGTTTACACGGATCGTTCGTTGTGTTTGCCAGCTTTCCAATAAGCATAAGCCATGGTGAATTGGTAAAGATCATTGAGTAAAGGTGTGACCATAGGATTGGTTGGTCCATCAATGATCTGAGTCGTCAATTCTGAGCCATTCTCCATTGTCGTCGTCTCCAAAATTTGTGTGTGGAGCAATACAATTGGTTTTCGTATTGTGTATGTGTATGAGTGTGTGTATATGTGTGATTACGAGAGAGTGAACGGACGAGGAAACACTGGTTTTTGTTTGTTTTTTTAATTTGTATTTGGAGTGGTCAAAGGAAAAGAAGAAACGAAAGTGTTGAAATGAGACGACAACCACACAAAGGGCAAAACGAGACTTTGACCTAGTCTTCTTCTTTTAAAGCCTTTATTGGTTTTATTTTAATTATTTTCATACTATTGTATTAGTCTATTAGACTCAAAAAACTAGGTTAATTTCACGTGGTTGTTGGACTATTGAATTATGGGATTTGTTACGACCGAAATAAAAAAAATTATGGGTTTTGTGAAAGTCTAAAATAGAGAAGAAGACAAAAAAAAAACTCAGAGATTTTTTTTGGACATCTGGAATTTTATTGATAAATTTGGTTTCACACCACACCAAGATAGATTATAACAGTTTAGAATACAAGACCTAAATAAAGGAAACATATGTCGGTGGACTACGTGAATGTCCCTAGAGACAATAACCTACAAGAGGGAATCACAATCCCAAAGTAAAGGAAACCAAATTACAAACGAAAGATAATGGAAGGAGAAGAAGAAAGAAATAAGCTCTATATTTGAACAAAGGCATGAGAGATTCCCACCAAGCTTCCCTATAAACCCTGTAAATGTCGAAAGCACTAGGAGACCGGAAGCCTCACACCGTGGACAACCAGAAAGCAAATCGACAGAGAGGAAAGCAGGAACCCAACACGACCAGAGACACAAATACAACTTCCAGCACACCTCACCAGCCGATTAGAGAGAGCTAAAAACATTAGGGACAAGACCAAAACCTTGAAAACGATTGGAGACAAGCCACACAAGATCAGCTATTCTTACACGCGAACACTCGTCGAACCAGCTTCAGCCACCTACAGACTTAAAACTGATGATGCCTCGCAAGAGAAGAAGTAGAGAACGATTCCACTGCTTCGACTTAAACCTAACTCTAAAGCTTCTAAGAGGAAACTCTAAGGAAGGCTAATAGGTGACTCAACAACAAAATACCATCCAAATGGCTCACACCAAGAACGAACCTAGAGCATAAACTAATCTCAAACCAGCAAGAGGACTCTAAGAAGAGGTAGAGCAAAATTCTGGATTCAAACCCCCAAACAAAACCACAACCAAAGAGAAAAGACCAAGAACTGACTCAACAGAGGTAACACTAAAGCCACCACCAAGCAAATTGGGGATATACCAAACGAGCTTGACTTGATGGGAATGTAGCCAACGTAACATAAACACTTTCTAAACAAAGAGACCTAAGGCAGCACTTATCAGAACAGAAGAATACAAAGGCTAGATGTTACCGGAGAGGAGGCAGAAACATCTTGGCCGCAGTAGAGACCAACGATCCGTCTATCACCATCAATACAGCCATCAATGAGACAGGGCAAATTGCGGTTCACCATCACGATCCAAAAGGAGACGACGCTCAGGGAAGATCTCGCCGAAGCCGGAGAAGATACAACCTTGACGTCGTTCCGAAGCCTTCGAAACTATCCGCCGGAGAAAGACTGGGAAAGACTCATAATCAGCTAGACTTGAAGAAAGCAGACAAAGGACGACCCTCTCACTACTCCGGCGAGAAGCGCCGGTGGCCGGAGAGGTCAGATCGAGAGAAAAACTTGAGGCGGCTAGGGCGAACTTCCTTTTGCGAGAGAGAGGAAAAGTACGATTAACAAATGATATCTTTCAAATTAAACTCAGAGTTTCTTCTATGTTTGTAAAAAAAAAAAAAAAATCACACCAAAATTCAACAATTAATGACTTTTCAAAATATGATTCCTGGCATGACACACATTCTTTACGAAAGTAATATGATCATTTAATTTGTTTAGTTTTTTTAAAGGAAAAAACTAGTGTGCATCAAAGGACAATTCTTGGGTTTTCTTATTCACCCCCTCTTAGTTAAGGAAACAAATTATTGATTAAGGAAATGAATTTTGTATATCAATAAATTTATAATTATTAATTCTAAACATTATATTATAGTTTTAAATTATAACATCTAAACTGAAATCACTCGTTTTATAAACCTAAATTAAAATACAATTTTCTAATTGTAAAATCTAAACCCTAACCACTATTTTATAAACCCAAACCGACATATAATTTTGTTTAATTGTAAAATCTAAACCCTAACCACTCTTTTGTAAACCCAAACCGACATATAATTTTGTTTAATTGTAAAATCTAAACCCTAAACTCTAACCACTTTTTTATAAACCCAAACTGACATATAATTTCATTTAATTGTAAAATCTAAACCCTAAACTCTAACCATTCTTTTGTAAACCCAAACTGACACATAACTGTGTTTAATTGTAAAACTAAACCCTAACCACTTTTTTGTAAACCCAAACCGACATATGATTTCGTTTAATTGTAAAATCTAAACTTTAATCATTGTTTTATAAACCTAAACCAACATAGTTTCCTTAATAAAAAATCTACAGAATTGGTTTCCTTTTTTTTTTATCTTTGATTTGATTATAACGAAAGAGAGGTAGTTCAAGTACAAAAACATCAATGCCAACCATTGAGCAAAGAAGAAAACAGAGCAAACAATAGTAGAAATTGTGCCTATGCCTCACCGTTCTTGATCTATCTGATGTTGTAGCCAAGCAGGTCCCCCGAAGGCAAGGTATGATTGAAGACGACCCTCTCGTGTGACACTAGATGCAATCGCCCTAACCAAAGAATTGGCTTTCGGTGAAGAAAGCTTGATAGTAAGCTCTCCTGTCACCCGTATTGCACTAATGATTTTGTCTATATCCGAACGATATTTTGGCCATTTATCCGGACATTCTAAGGCCATCACCACCACCTGATAGTCAGTCCAAACTTCACAAGACGTATAGTGAAGTGTAATAAGGCTTTGTAGACACCACAGATGGCAGCTAAGCTCAGCGGAGATCCTGTTACTTCGCGGCATGAATGCATCCCTCGCATGAAACAGAACCTCTCCAGTATGATCTCTGAGTATCCAAGCGCCACCACAATACCAAGATTCCTTGCCCCACGCTGCATGAATGATGCATTTAAGTTTGCCAGGAGGGGGTCGGATCCAGTGGTGAACATGTTGTACATGTCGATTAGCGTCTCTATTGGTAGCCTGGGATATTAGCGTCTGTTGTTTCAAACACTCCTCCGCCTCCTTAATCGCCAAAGCCACAATGACATGAGAGTCTTGATCATGTTGTGTGAAGACAACATCATTACGAGCCTTCCAAATCCCCCATAAGATTCAAGGAATTGCTTGCCTAGTACCCTCAGCAATTTCTGCTTGTTTCGTAAAGTCTAAGATCAGAGAAACATTGTCCATAACCGAGTTTGAGAAGCCTTGTGCCGGAGTGGGAAGACCAATTGCAGACCAGATTCCACGTGCCAGAGAACAACTAAATAACACATGAGTGATTGTCTCATCCTCAACGTGACATACCAGACAGAGAGGGCTAACAGATAATCCATGACTGCGCATACACTCTGCTACCGCCAAAGCTTGTGACAAAGCTCTCCAAAGGAACAGCCAGATTTTAGGCTCAGTTGCAGTCTCCCAAACCCGAATTTTAACCTTGTTAACGCGAATCATATCTGTAGATAAAGGATTCAAAATGTCACTCTCCTGAGATAACAACCAGTTCCCACTTTTGACTGTATATTGGCCATTTTGAGTGAAAGCCCAAACATATCGGTCATGTAGGTGTTGTGCTGGAGGAAATGACCTAATCCTAGGTATCTCACAAGGAGGGAACAGATCATGGAGGGTTTGTGGATTCCACCCCCCATCGTCCTGAATGAGAGCCGAGTCATTGAGATTTAAGTCAATCGTTAGTTCCTTGTTGAACGGTCTTCTCAGCCTATCATCAAACACCCATTTGTCGAGCCACACCCTAGTATCCTGACCATTTTCAATGGACTTCATGACACCTTTTTCTAGTAACTCACGTCCAAACATTATACTCCGCCAAGCATACGACGGTCTGTACCCGATTCTAGCCTCAAAAAAGGGGACATTCTCAAAATATTTAGCCTTATAAACACGAGCCACCAAAGAGTTAGGAGAGTCTAGGAGTCTCCATCCTTTTTTGGCTAGCAAAGCCTGGTTAAAGCGACCAATGTCTCGAAAGCCTAAACCTCCACGTTCCTTCGATTGACAAACTTTATCCCAAGACACCCAATGCATCTTATGTTTGTCTACACTTGCATTCCACTAAAACTGACACATCGCACTTGTGAGTTTCCGCACTGGTGCTTCGTTAAGCGAAAACATGACATAGCATAGACTGGAAGCGCCATAGCCACTGACTTAAGCAAAACTTCCTTACCTCCCAAGGAAAGCGTTTTCTCATACCACCCACTAAGTCGAGACTTTAGACTATCACTTATAAACAAAATTGGTTTCCTTAACTTGTTTATTTTTAATTTTAATTTTGGTTTATTTTATAAGTATGACAAGACATGACAGTTTGTTGTGTTTTGATTGGTTAATAAAGACGGGATGAATGAGAGTGGTTCCAAGAATTTGTCTGTATCAAATGTCTCAATACTTGCCCTTCGTCTGTCAGTTTGTATGATATGTACTTTACTCATTTTCTTGATTAAGATGACATGTAATGGAGGTACCATATAATTCACTTTACTCATTGTCTGAATACTTCTGCCCTTTGTCTGTCATCCTCGATCAAAGTCGATAAATTTCTTACTGCGATGGTGCGATATAACAATTTCATTTTTCTCCTAACAATTTCTAGAACGACCATCGATTTAAAGTATCCCTAATAGGATATATTGGCAGTTTGGAGAACTCAAATTATTAATTTTTTTAAGTACTCAAGTTTTGTCGAATCAATCATTTTACATTTCCTCAAATATTTTTATCATATATTCTTCAAATGTTTTTACATTCATTTTACATTATTAGAAACTCCCAATATAAACATGAAGAAAGTTTAGCACTTATGAACCGAATCTAATTGAAGTTCGAATTTGATTAATTTTGGTACGAATGGGTTAAAAACTTAAAATCATGGAAACCCATATATAGTTTAATCTCTAATCTCACCCCTTTTATAGCCACTAGATTTTGTTCAGAGATTAAACTATATATATAGGTTTCCATGATTCTAGTCATTTGAATTTTTATATAATTATAAATTATTTAAATTATATTAAACTATATGATTTTCATGTTTTTATATGGAAAATTAGGAAACAAATCTCGTCTAACTATTTGACAAAATGTTTGAAAAAAAAAAAATAGCAAAAATTTTTCCAATAAGCTTCTTAATTCTTGATCAGTGAGCTTTCTTTTGGTATCATCATAACAATAACACAATTGTTAAACCTGAAAAAGAACTTGATCAATCACCTTGATTCGCTATGTAGGTTTTCTAGTCTTTAACATTTCTAGTATTGGATGTCATCAATTAAATGAAATTCATATACTCCGTAATTTTTGGTCAACAAAGAAAGAAAAAAACTTTAAAGAGATGGAAAGATGTACCGACATTATTTAATTTTTACCCATGTGTGACAGGTGAAATTCTCAGATGTAGTTTAAAGTCAAAAACCTACATAATGGTTTTCGAAGAAAGAGAACCCTAAATGTCACTATTACGAAAATTAGTGATAAGTACAAAAAGATTTGACAGTATCCAAAGAGCCGCATGAAGAATAACGCCAAATAAATGGCTTTTGATCTCGTGAAGCTAAATCGCCCACCCACCACCTTAAATTAACTAATTAAGTCCTCTACTATATATGCACCGCCATATGAGTCTCGACTATCTGAATTACAGCAATGGCGGAAGAAAAGAATAATAAGAAGAGTACCACCATCATTGCATCCTACGACGGCAGCGATGAATATGATGATGACTACTTATGTGACCAAGATCCAGAAGAGACAGAACTTAGTTGGATTCTTGATAAACTTAGTTTAGCACCGCCGAACAAGGAGGAAAAGAAACTCTTGGTCTTAAGTCTGAATGGTCTACTTCTACACCGTGTGCATGAAAAAGTTTTGCACAAATTAAAGCTCCCAAGAACCGTTCTCCTGATGCTTCATGTGGACCAAATCTTGGTAACATTTATTTTCGATATTAATTTCCTTTTTTTTTTTGGTTTAAATATAATTAGCTTGATTGGGATTGTTTCTTTGTTGTTTAGTGTATAAGAGGCCATTTGTTGAAGAGTTTATGAAGTTTTGTCTTGAGCGATTTCAAGTCGGGATTTGGTCCTCTGCTTGCGAGTTAGTCAAAGATTAACTTTACATAATGTCAATTCTTTACGTTGATCTGACTCTTCATAATTTTGACTGAGAGGAAAAATGTTGATACAATTCTAAACATTATTCTTAAAGATCTAGAAGATAAGCTTCTGTTCGTGTGGGTAAGGAGACTTTTAATTAAATAAAAATACCTATATGTTATATGTGTGTTTTTGTGTATATATATGCACTTTCGAATTCTCTTTAGTTAGAGGATCAAGAAAAGTGTACGGACAGTGGATTTAAAACACTAGAGAACATTTACAAGCCTTTGTTCTTTAAGGATCTCTCTAAAGTGTTTCAGTGCTTCAAAGGTTTCTCTGCATCAAACGCCATCTTCATTGAAGAAGAACCTTGCAAAGCTCTACTCAATCCTGTATACATACATTTATCTCTGTAATATATACCGTTTGTTTATCAGCTTCGTTGTTCTTGCTCATAACTTTAATTGATCTTGTTGTGCGTGCATGCATTCAGGACAATACGGGTCTGTTCCCGTTGAGTTATGATCCGTCAGACGTTAACGATCATTTACTTGGTATGTAAACAGTTTTAAAACTTGTGATGTTTTACCTCTTATCATTAGACATGCTTTTTAGTTATGGTTTCGATTGTTTTTGATTACCTTAGATTCAGAAGGAGAGTTCTGCTCTTACTTGGATGGTCTGGCAAAATCATCGGATGTTCAGGTTTATATAAAAGAGCATTCCTTCGGACAGCCTAAGATCGATTCTTCTCATCCTGACTGGTCTGACAAAGAGTGTCTCTTAATCTTGCATGATTATCAGTTTGTTGAAGTTTCGTGTTCTCAGTATTTCTCCTTCTTGCTTGCTTACTACTGAACACATTAAAAAAAGTCTTGCCTATTTCAATTCTCTATATAATAAAGTTGCATCACTTCTGTTTCATCATTTGTTAAATCGGAAGTGGTTTGAAATTTTAGCAAGGTATATGATGACTATGCATGGTTTTTGATCTGCTTCTCTTTTTCTCTCTCATGGCGCTACAAAAAAAAATGTGAATATTGTGACCAATATTATCTCTTCGCCGAGCTCTGTTTTGAATTTGGGATTCATACAGTCTCAGCTTTTGTTTTCTCCACAGAGAAATGGTAAACAGACAAGGTGTGACACTTTAGACACAAGTAGCGTACATTCTCATACAATTATCTACTATTAACAAATTTTATCCTTATTGTTATAAGGATGAGGTTGAGTAATTAATGTCTTTGGTCCAACAATACTTCAAGTCCAACATCGAATACTTCCAAAGGTATAAATACAAATTCGATTGAGATTCTTTTGTTAATTTTAATGACATCTGCTCATTTACAACCAAGATCTTGTTGTTTCAGAAACGAAATTCGCGTTTCTGTTATCGGAAATAAAACAAAGATCACTGAATCTCTCATCCAAGTAATCAATGAGACAGAAGAAGCAACGAAAGGCTACAAGAATAAACATCTCATCTTGGCAATAGATTACAGCGGGAAATTTGACACATCATGCATGCTTGCAAGAGTATTTGTGAAGAAATCAGAAAAAGGGTTGATTCGAGAGGAAGATGTAGACGAGACATTAATCGAGAGAGAACTTTTGACAAATTGTAGTGACTTCCCAAATCCTGATTTATTGATTAGAACAAGTGGAGAATTGAACAGAGAATTAGTAACTTTTTCTTGTGTCAACTTGCTTACACAGAGCTCTTCTACTCGCCAGTCCTTTGGCCTGATTTCAATAAAAAATAATCTTCTAGAGGCCTTGGCTTCGTACCAGCGGAGGGAAAGACGATTTGGCGCTCAGGCTTGATCTTTTGTTCCACTCTATTATGTTTCCTTCATCTGTATTTTCTACCAAAACTATTAGCTTTTTGTTTCAAGTATCATTGTAACTTGTTTTCGTGAATCGAATCAAACAAGTGATGTGTTTGTTTCTCCTTTCTTTGCCTTATACACATGTATCAGCTTGTTATTAAAACCAATATCTTGCTACACAAGAAACTTTTATATCTCGGAAAACCTAGTTCTAAAACATTACAATTTTCATAACTCTCTCTGCGAGAAAGAGTTTGGGCTTTAAAGGTCCATATATACTCGCTTTAATGGGCCTAATTGTCAAATCAAAGTATTTGAGCCCACCTTATCGACAACACAAAAACAACTGAAGACCCCAAAAAGTGACACGTCACTAATCAAATCCCAAATTCGAAAGCGTTCAATGATTCATCACTGAGCGAGAGAGCACACTGTGATTCTTCTTGATCGCCGGAGCCGCCGCCTCCGCCTCCGCCGGGACTCATTTTACGATTCTCGTCAAACGCACCAGACACGTAACCACACTCTCATCTTTTCCATGGCTGTTGTACTCTCCTACTGCAAACCTTCCCCTCCTCTTCTTCGTCGATTCCATCGTCGCTGTGTGAGTCTTTCCTCTGATTTTGATTCCAAATCAATCGTTCTACTTAGGGATTTTTACGTGATGGCTATGCTAGTTAGATTAATTCATCTCTCTGTAGGGAAATTTGTGGAAGAAACAAAATGTTCGAAGCTCAAGACGATCATCAATGGTTACTGCTATGTTTTGGAAATCCAATAAACCTGCGGAAGTACGAGAATTCGATATATCACTTAGGGATTACACTCTAACTGAATCAGGCATTGAGGTATTGAATTCTTTCTTTCTTGATGTCAAAGAGGATATTTTTCAATCACTTCTCCTAACAGTGATTTCGATTTCTCGAGTTTAGGAAGCTCAGCCTAGGCAAAACGTTATTTCACTTTCGGTTGTTACTTCAATATTAGAGATACCACCAGCTGAATGGAATGCATGTGCTTTGGATTCTTCTCAACCTGAAAGATATAATCCATTTCTAAGTCATGGGTTTCTTTCTAGTTTGGAAGAGACACGTTGTGCCGTCCGGGTTAGTAAAACAATTTCTTTTGGATCGAAGGAAGACTAGATGTTTGTGTGTTTCTTATGGGCATCTCTTTTATGTGATGATTGTTATAGGAAACAGGTTGGATGCCATTACATATTGTTGCTAAAGATGAATCTGGGAGTATTTTAGGCGTTGTCCCACTTTATCTCAAAAGGTTTTTTCGATGTCTTGGATGCATTAGTTCTTATGTCAAGCTCAAGCACATGATTGATTTTTCAATGGCTATTCTCGTGTAATGTATTTATGTGTCACAGTCATTCCTATGGAGAATTTGTTTTTGATCACTCTTGGGCTGATGCATACCGAAGTTTTGGCGGAAGATATTATCCTAAACTTCAGTGTTGTGTTCCTTTCACCCCAGTTACTGGCCCTAGGATTCTAATCCGTGATAATCCTTGCAAAGACCAAGTTTTTGATGCTATTGTTTCTGCCATGACAGAATTGGCAGCTAAGGTATGGTATCATTACGAAATGCGTTGTATTGTATGAAACATGTTGAGTTTAGTAACATGATTAAACTTGTAATTTCATGGTATACCGAACTGATTTTATTCTATGTATTAACTATGTTTAATACTATAGGAACATTTTCATGTTTTACCTTCTTAGAGCTGTATTGGTTCTCTTGCGTTGAGTTCTGCTTTCAACATATGTTATCTGCTGACAGACTAGTTTTATTCTGTGCGGCAGTTACAAATTTCATCTTTGCACATTACATTTCCGTCTGGAGCTGAGTGGAATAAATTGAAAGAGAAAGGCTTCTCACAGAGGATTGGAATGCAGTATCACTGGCAAAATCGTGACTATAAAAAGTAAGTGAAGTCTCAATGCCAATTTTATTCTATGTATTAACAATGACTGTACCGTCCGGACTGGTTACAGTTGTTGCTTTTATAGTTCGCTTATTATTATAATTGTTACCAAATAACACTACTTCTAAGTCGTAGGATTCACTTGTAGATGCTCTCTTCGAATTAGAACATTGTTGTCTAACAATTTAGGTACATTTTCTTATAATTTCTAACGATTGAACAACTAAATTTTGATTCTGTTACTAATATTAGTGAATCGGTTCTGTCTGGTCATGATCTGTTGACTTGCAACTTTTTCCACTTAAAAGTTATATAGCATATGAATGATGTTAACTCTTAATGTGTAATGCTTCAGTTTTGATGAGTTCTTGATGGACATGAAGCAAAGCAAAAGGAAAAATATCCGGCAGGAACGTAAAAAGGTTTGTTTATTTTTACCTGTTTTCATATCATCCTTATGGTGCGAGTGGTTGAGATATATATTCATTTTCTCTTAAGTCCTCGTGCCCTTGTGAATACTAGTTAGGTAAATGGAATGGTTATTATTTGGTTCTTTCCCAACAACTTCAGAACTCTAGTCTTACTTCTTTATCCTTTCCTTGTGGCGTTTTTCAAGCACGCTGCTGACTTCTAATGCTCCTTTTCTTTAGTAGATTGTTACCCAGAATTTGAAAATGAGACGGCTGCGAGGAGATGAAATAAAGGTATGTAAGTGGACTGCCACGAGATGACACAATTTATTATATAAATGCTTATTACTCGGCGTATCTTTTCGTTTTAGTGGCTATATAATCAACTTTGGGATCTCAATCTTCCACCAGATGTTAGAATTGATAGGACATATATGTGTCTTGAAAATTTAATTGTATCGAGCCTAAATCAATGACTTTGTTTCTAATGTTTTTTCAGGCTAGGCATTGGGATTCCTTCTATGACTTCTACAGGAACACAACTGATAACAAGTTTAGTCCATATCATTGAGACAATTTTTGTTAATATTGCTTGTACTTTCACATTCTTAACGTTTTCCGGATATTTGTAGATGGGGCACACCTTATCTAACAAGGGAGTTCTTCCACGACATGGCATCAAAGTTGGGAGACAAGGTATTGCTTGTTCTCGCTGAAGAAAATGAGGAACCTGTTGCAGGAGCATTGAATCTTATTGGAGGAGATACTCTATTTGGGCGACTATGGGGATGTCGTCCAGATTCCTATTATCCTAGTCTCCATTTTGAAGCGTGCTACTACCAGGTTGGTCTTGCTGTGAACAAAATCTCTGGAACCATATACTAGATGAAAAAATTTCACAAATGGGGTAATGGGATTCACAGGCAATTGAAGCTGCGATAGAGCTTAACCTGAAAACGGTAGAAGCTGGAGCGCAGGGTGAGCATAAGATCCAGCGGGGCTACCTTCCTGTAAAAACGTATAGTTGCCATTACATATTCGATGAAGGTTTCAAGCAAGCCATAGACGAGTTCTTAGTGCGGGAATCAAATCAGGTACGTTTTGAAGTTATGGTGATTTGGTAAAGTAAACAAAGATGGTCGTTGCTTTAAAATAATGTGGCTTTGTACATCGCAGGTTGATTTTGTCATCAAACTGATGCATGAAGATGGACCCTTCAAAGAGAAATTAGAATAGATGCATTTACATCCTGGTTGGTTACTGCAAACATTCTTGTATATCTATTTTTATTCTTATGTATTGTGTAACCCCCTAGTTTTATGCTTTATTGTACATTTTAAGTTGCTCAGATCATATATAAACAGTAACAATTTTACTTTACTATAAAAATAGATTTGGTTGTAAGAAACAAAATAGAAAGAAAAATTGAAGTCTCGTATCATGAAATTGAAAATGAGATTTTGATCCAACGAATACAAATTTCTTTAGACTCAGCAAAATGTATGGATTTGTTTTCATTGTGTTTCCCGTGTGGAGAGTAGAATGATTGAGGAGTAATGTGTTCTTCCACCTGTAACAAAAGAATTGACTAAAAAATGGGGTTTCCTTTTTTTGTTGTTGTTGTTGCTAAGCAAGCTTCTTGGGTCTACCAACAGAAGGAGTAACATGTTCGTCTTTCTTAGAACCCGGAGCTTCAGGTTTTTTGGCCCAAGCAGGAGCTCGATCTGGCTCATACCGGTAATCATAGAACAGTTCTTCTCCAGCCATTATCCTCTCCTTTGCGAAAATCCCCACCCTGTGATCTCCAGCAACCATAATGACCTTAAACAGATTCATAGTCCTCTTGTCAGATTTTGAATAGACCATCATGCAAAAACCATGTCGTTAACTTTTGCATTTTTCGCATTTTTACCTTTGCGTAACAGTTTGGTTCAGGAGAATGGTTGGCAAATTTCAGTTTGTCTCCTTTCCTGTAAGCATCTAGCACAAACTGCAGTAACAACATCCAAAAAAAGTTTATGGCAGATTCGAATTTGAAGACAACCTAGAGAGTATGAACATTTTTG
>NC_025700.1:23129627-23133909 GCF_000633955.1 Camelina sativa | reverse complement strand
TTTTTGAGACAAGACGTGCCTGATCGTTTAGATTGAAGAGAAAAGAGGAGTTCTCGCGATCATATATCTTCCCCCGTTTATCTGCTTCTTTATGTGAAATCAGCTCTCCTGTGTATTCCCCAAGGTATTCATGTTTACTTACACTGTTCTGTAAGAAGGAAACAAGATTTGTTATTACAAGCAAAAATCAAAACCCCAAACATAATTTCCATTTTTTAAGGACTTTCATTCTATTTAACAAATCTTGCATTCTTCTTTACCTTTAAGAAAGCTCCCCAACCAGAAATATCAGATCTACCAAGTAAAACCTGAAATAGACAAAATAGAGCTAACTTCACAGTTTCATCTTTAATCATTTGAAGTTCCTCCTAGTCATGTGACTGCAGGAGCAAATTCATATTGCTATATAGTTAAGAAAGCTAAGTATGTACCCTTTGTTGTTGTTTCAGGAGCAATTTCATATTCCTGCACTCATAATTATCGCCTCTTTGACTTGGCACCCCGAGCGTACCATCCCCACCACTACACATTTAAATTCATTCATAGTATTAGTGTATTTGGAGCTATTAGTACGAAAAAAAGTAGCAATGTGTTCATGATCCTCGGCTAAGCGACCAATTAGTAGAACAAAACCGTAGAGTAAACATTTGCATCTCCAATAAGACTTACATGACCCAGCAGTTCCTACAAACATCTGGATCACATTCCCGATCTGCAGCAAAGCATGGACACTGACGGCTTCGACACTGACTTTTTGCACAATGACAACCTCTAAACCTATTCTTGCAGCTCTTTGGGCAACTACACAGAGAATAAAGTTTGTTGGCAATGAGATTCAAAGCTAGAAAATACAGATGTGAATGATCATAGATTACAATACCCGCAGTACTTCTCGCAGCAAGTCCCGTTTAGTAAACAAGAACATTCCTTCCCACAAGCAGTTTTGCAGTTGCATGGATTAAACTGACGGCATGGCTGGTCTTTCCTCTCAGTAATTCTTTTCCTAATTGAATGATATGCAGCAGATTTCCAAGTATACTTCAAGCGACGCACTTTGCCTCGTCTACGTAGAAATCTTGACCTTCTCCTCACTTGGTTATTAGCCTGGATAGTCCAGTAACTAAAGCATTAGTTCTCTAACAGAAATAAATCTATTATATCAGGAATGTGTATACAAAAAGAATAAGTATTAAACCATATTTCCATTGATGTCAAACTTGGAAGAGCCATCGGGATTTAATGCATCCTCTCCAAAGAAGGAAGCTTTATTTTCCGAGCAAGTCATGTATTGGAAGACCTCCCAACATGACTTGAAACCACTCAAAAGGTTTCTAGCAATTAAGCAGCTGCAAAGAAACAAAGAAAGATGACAATCTTCCACAGATTGACAAAACCTGAAGCTGAATGATAATTTAGCAGTTTACTCACCTATTCATTCCAAAAATCTCAACACCTTTTTCAAAAAGGCTTTTCTCAAGTGGTCTCCACAATTTGTTTGTAGCCAATCCTCTTCGACATGCATTCTCACCAACAAACTCTTCTTTCCGTAAACTTTCATCGCTACACGGTGCATCAAGCTCAGAAGCAACCTCATTCAGCTGACAAACAGGATCGTCATCCTTGACAGAATTCTTAGATTCTTCTGCAGGGGTGCCATTTTTCTTTGACTTCCCGGAGTTCCCAGATTTTACATGCTTCTGAGAAGAGGAAGTAGCATCTTCATTTTCTTTAAGTTTTGCATCGCTGGGTGAACGACTTCCACTGGCGATGGAATCACTATCTGAGGCTTCTGTCTTCTTTTGCCTCTTCTGAGTCCTACGAGGAACTCGCTCACCGACTCGGTTGTTGTTCCTCTTACGACCTCCACGTCTCCCACTACCTTTCACTTTTGGTGATGATGAAACTTTATCGGAATTGGCATCCTGCTGAAGTCCGTTCTCTGAGTCACTTGTCTCTGGTGTGCACTTTTCATTAGACGATGCACTTTCACTTGGGAAGGTCTTTGGTTTTCTCCTACTAAGTTTGCTTGATAACTTCGTGGATGTGGTCTTAGTACCCGCACAATCTGATGAAGTGCCAGTTTTATATTCGGTGGTGCCATATCCCGGAATTCTTTCAGACTTGAGAAGCTGATAGAATGAAAACAATTCTTTTTGTCAAATCAGTCTTTCTAGGAGATAAGCTTAGCTGCGTGAATAAACAAATTTTACCGTTTTATAGCAGTTTGCACCACAGGTTAGATTTTCATCTACCGGAGGACACCACGGAGCTGGTTTCTCAGCCTAAAAAACCATAAAATTAAAATAAGTAACTATAAAGTTATAATATGAATTTTCAGTGGGCACTAACTCACAGGAAAAATAAGATCTTGTGAACACCCATGGAGCCGGCAATCAAATACCTGGCGCATAACAGAGTTAAAAAGAGAATTACTTTGCTAGAACATCAAGTATTAACCCTTGAAAAATTTAGCCTGAGAAATCAAATGGACTAACAAGGCATCTACGGCAGAACAGGTTATCGAAAGAATCTAATGCTCCTTCCATATCTTTGTTGAGAATGGAGCTCTCTGCTTGATTATCGCCACTCTCGGATATTTCTTTTTCCTTCATAAGCACTCCATGTCTTGCCTGTATAAGATGGTCGGTGTTCATATCTCTGCAAAAAGCCAATTGGGAAAAGGGCTGGAACAATACTAATTGGATATCCTTAAACGATGCATCACTCACTCTGTTTTGAAATCCTACAATTAAAGTTCTGGATTCTAATGGAAAATAGGAACATCATAGTTCATACTGGCCACAGACAGAGAAAAAGTGGCTGATACCTTGATTTCACTCGCACGTCTGGACAATATTTTTGCTAGTTCCTCCAAGACAGAGTCTGAAAGACCTAGTTGCTCAAGGGTCATGCTGGATAAATGAAGGGAAATGAAAGTGAGAACGAAAAGCCATATCAATGAAAGTAGCAGACAAGAGATTCACAATAAGAGACCAGCAATGAGAAAGGATTAGACTAACCGAATAATAAAATCTTCAGGCTCCAAAAACTCTCTTTTTTCTTCTTCTTCATCAATCAGCTCCTCTTCACTATCACTGCAAATGAGCGCTTCCCCGCCAGTTTGATCATAATAAATTCTCCTTCGACCCACTACAGACTGGTCTTCAGTCATTCTTTGATTCCTGAATCATTTTAAGAGTGATTACAATGGTAAGATACTCCGCAACGGCATACATTTCAACTTGAATACTTCCAAGTACTTTTTGCGACGTTAATGTCAAAGTACCTGTCCAGAAAAACCCATGTGGTATAAGGTGACAAACGTTTGATATCAGGTAGTTTGATTGGCCGTAAGGAAATTTTAACAGGGACACTAGATCCTTGAACCACCGCTGAATTGGCATGTCCATCCTCTACGAATCTGTGGTTATTCCTATCACCATCACTAGCATCGATTCCGCTTTTCATACCAGGCGAATCTCTTTGCCTCTTAACTAAAAGATCATTACCATCTTTACAGCTACCTCCTCTCTCCATAGACGACCTCATAAAGCTTTGAGTAATGCCACACAAATTCTTCTTGTTTTCATCAAACCTTTTCTAAACAAAAACAAATCCTCGATTTCTAGCAAATCAGTTGCAGAAACACACGAAAAAAAAAAAACAACATTTATGAATTAAACAAGAACCAATACAAACCTTAACTGATATACACCGATCAGCAGCAAGTTTCTTCTTTAGCGATTCTATTACTGCTGACACTTCCTTAGAAGCTGGACTTGTCTCTTCCGGCTGAAATTTCAAACAAATCAAACGCATTTCAACAGCAACCATGAAAATGAGGTTCCTTTACACAGACCATATTCATTTCCAAAGTGTTCAATGAGAAAAAGAAAACTACCAATTGCAGCATAATGGCTTCTCTCAAACCCTAAAACAACTATTATAGCTCACAATGCAGCAATCTCTAGATCCAAAAAACAACACCAAATCGAAGCTAAAAAACTTAAAGCAAATCATAGTCTCAATGCCTTAAAAAGTTACGACTTTTAGAAACCCAGAAATAAAAATGGAAACTTAACTTAACCTTTTACCCAAAAAAAAAAAAAAAAATAGAAACTTTTCAAAGGATCCCGATTTTGAGGAAGAGATTTCGAGTGAGAGAGTGAGATTAAAACGCACCGTAGACTCCTTAGGTGGCTCCGATCTGGTCGCCGAAGAAGAAGGCGAAGCTCCCGACGCCATTGTCAAGTTACCAGATCGGAACCGAATAAAATGCGGG
>NC_025700.1:23126446-23129239 GCF_000633955.1 Camelina sativa | reverse complement strand
TTTTTTTTTTTTTTTTTTTTTTTTTTCTAATCTTCAAATCCAATTAGAAAATTCTCAATTACTTTAAAGAGTTTGGGATTCGTGAAATATCAGAAATAATTCTGAATTAAAAATTAAAAAAAAAAAAGAGAGAGAAGTTGGTGGGAAAATAGCGACGTGGCAGCTCGATTTGAATTATCTACTGTACATTCTCCGGCGAACTTAACCCGGCGACGATACTGAACGTTACTGGGCCGAATGGGCTTTTTAAACCCTAAACTTTGGGCTCTCGTTTGGGTTTGTTTTTTTTTTGCTCAATCAGCCTCTCCTCTTTCTAATTAGCTTCTCGAAGGTTTCTCATCGGAAGAGAAACAGTACGGCGATCGGGAAAAAATGCATTACGGCGCGGCGGTGAACGGACGGAAACGTGGACTGATACTTCTAAGCAGCAGAAACTTCTCCAGATCGTTTTTATCGTCTACTTCTCCATTATCTGGTGAGTATTTTCAGTATTCACACTTCTGGAAATGTTCTCGAGATCGGGTTTTTGATTCTGACGGAGTTGAAGATTGAACTGAAACACCGAATGAATTGATTCTGTGTTTTTGTTAGAACATGAATGTTTCATCAAGGACGTAGCAAAAGCTCAGCCTCCTAAGCATCTGACTCAGTTGCTCAACATATTCACAGCTAGAGGTAGATTTTCAAATCTTGCACTGGCTTTGCTTAGCTTGTGATCATTTTTTCGAAAGTAATTGTGTGTGAGTTGGTGACTTGGCTTGTGATAATTATGACATTGTATCAGGTAAATCCATAGTTTCTCCTGGTGCCAAGCAAGGCTTGTTGCCTCTTACTATACCATTGGTGAGAATGAGTCCGGGTATGTATGAGTATGATCGTGGACATTGTACCATAAGTTTTTTATGTGGAGTTTGAAAACACTTTCATATT
Source organism: Camelina sativa (assembly GCF_000633955.1). Classification (NCBI taxonomy): domain Eukaryota; kingdom Viridiplantae; phylum Streptophyta; class Magnoliopsida; order Brassicales; family Brassicaceae; genus Camelina; species Camelina sativa. Next base: position 23,128,309 of record NC_025700.1, on the reverse strand, counting down.
GAGTTTGTGTGACTTTCAATTTTCAGGTTCTTCAATTGCTCTATTACGGTGGCCAACAGCTCCTTCTAGGTTAGGACTTAGGAGGCTTCTTTTATCTTGTTTTAACTTTTCATTGTTTTGTTATCTTATAATTGCTTTCTGTTGTTTGCAGTATGGAGATGCAAGTCGTGGAGGTTCAGAAACATGGGGTTTGGTTTTTAGCCAATAATGTAATGGGTCTTTTATATCATTACTGGTGCGTTGATGTAGGTTCATTTCTTTCTGGCTGTTTATTCTCATATCTTATTTTCATTGGCCATCATTCAGGTTGATCAGTTCATTCACAGAATATTGGTGGAAGAAGATGTTTCTAAACCCGAAGAATCAAGTCAAGAAATCTTCAATGCTGCAGGCGAAGCTGGGAAGAAACTTTACAGTAGGGGTGACTTTGCCAAGTCAAAACTATTAGATTTGGATGCCTATCTATTAAGAAAGGTACGTATAGTGAACCTGTTATTGTCAGACTCTTTTCGGCATGTGGGTGATTGTGAGCTTTGTTATTTAGGTTNGTTGCTCTGACCTTTCTTTTTTCTTCCCAACAACTTTCTCCAGAGGCTCTTAACTCCACCGCTCTTCTTCTGAGGAACAATGGCGAAACAGTTTGTGTCAGAACCTTTGCTTTTGTCTGAGAGAAGAATATGTTCCAATGCCTCAATGGTTTNCCGACATATCGAGAATGGAGACCATGTAAGGCTAGTAATAACATCTATCCTGTTGAAGCTGACTTGTTTTCTCTTTTTAAACTATCTTCACGTGCTAATACAAGGTTTNCTGAGCATTCGATTCTCTGGTGTCGTGATCTTCTGCCTTCATCTGATCTAAAAGAGATGATCTCTGGCTGGTCAATCTCTTCTCTGGTTTTGTTTCTTGTGAAGGTTGTACACCAGCTAGGTTGTCCGATTTTTCCGTAAGGTCAGACATGAGTTTGTCAGAAAGTAAAGCTGTTTCTTTTGAGTTAGNCTCTATCTCCTTTTTTAATATATCCACGAGTTGATGCTTTTACCTTTCTAGAAACCTCTAAGACCTCTATGGTTTTGTAGACTTGGCCGTAGCTTAGAAGCGAAAGACGCAGCTCGGGGTGCTCTGACATCTTCATGGTGGACCTTAGGTTGCAGATACGAGGTACAATTCCTTGGATACAATTTTGATAATTGAAAAAAAGAAGGGGGAAAAGTGTTGAACATATGAAATGGTGCTCAGGAAATTGCTCGAATAGCAGAGTGGGGAGAGGAGCAAATTGTGAAGTACAAGGAGAGAATTACAGGAGAAGGAAGACAACGAGATATAGAAAGGGGAAAGCCAATGTCTCAGGTTTTGCCTATATTCATTTGTAGATTCTCATATCATGGTTTCTGGATTCAAGGACTTGAAACAAAACTTTTAACTCTCAGGCTTTCTTAGACGAGGCTTCGTTCTTACTGAATCTAGCGTCACTCGAAGGGACATGGGACGAATCACTGGATCGGGTTGCTCAATGTTACAAGGAAGCTGGACTTAACGACATCGCCAAGTTTGTTCTGTACAGAGATTGAGTAGTCTCTTTTAAAGTCCACAATTTGTTTTTCGAGACCTGAGATTACATTATATCAAATGATCTTTGCATTTGGTGTCCTACGTTGGAGATTTACATTAACCCTGCTAAAGATTCATTGGGTCAAGATAACTGATTGTATCTTTTCTGAAACTAAAAGTGAAATAAGATAGCATGATCATCTTATTGGGTAACAATAATCTACGTGGAAGTTTATATATATACTGCCAAAAAAATCTACGAAAATGACAGTTTAGTAGCTTGCATAGTTTGGGACCATATTAAGAAACAGG
>NC_025700.1:23125436-23126415 GCF_000633955.1 Camelina sativa | reverse complement strand
TCCGTTGGACACATGACTTTCATCTTTTAAGCTGACTCCTTCGATAATTTCAATGATACTATGAATCGATTTGCTGATATCACACTCCATATCTGGTCTATCATCCACAGTGAGATTTTTAGTCTCCTCATGGTTTACACTTGACAAAGCTTTTCTGATATCTTCAAGTGCTTCATCAGTGTTTCTCTGCGCAAGACGCTTGTACTCCATTATCGCTTTCACTACGGTATGAAGAGACTGAGGTAATTTACTCATTAAATCATCTTGGGGAGATACAACAGGATTTAATGAATAATCTTCTCCAGGAGTTTTTGTTGTCTCTGATGAAGTTTCATTAGATTCGTTCTCTACCGGACCAGTAGCTGAAACGGAATCAGAAGAACAAATATGAGAACTTCCAGGTCGGTTGTCGATTGTGCTTGCAACCATAGCAAGCTTTTCCATTTCAGCAAAATCATCCATTAGTTTCATCTCTGAAGCTTTAGGGGTTCCAACCAAACTCGAGCCCATTTGCTTCTTGTTCTTGAAATTGTCTAGCTCTGAAAGTAAAGCAGAAGCCCAAGACTCAGCACAGCTAACTTTATCATCATTGTCAAACTCAGATAGTGATGCAATAGAGACTTCACAGGACACATTGCTTCTCCGTCTAGGCTCAATGTTTGTGCCTTTAGAAGATTCTTCAACATGAGACTCGAATTCTAGTAGTCTAGACGCTGTTCGAGAATACATATTTCTTGAGAACTGAAGCTCACTGACTTTCTTGTTTAAGGCTTCCCTCAGAGTCTTGTTCTCTTCTTCCAGTAAGCATACTTGCTCAGAGAGGTTATTGATCTTTTCGGAATCAATCAGCGGACTGTTAGGGCTTCCATTGACTCTTCTCCTTCCCAGCATTTCTACTTCATTCCTCATTTTTGACAGAGCAGCTGGTCCTGGTAACCGTTTTCTGACAAGTATCCGTAACCTTTGACACTCTGATTCT